>NC_044037.1:62248419-62562966 GCF_901765095.1 Microcaecilia unicolor
TGCTGCTGTGTTGACAAAATAGTGGTTGGGCCATGGCCTACAATGGCCTCATCCCATTCTGCTGCTAATGGCAGGAAGAACAGGAAGTCTGGGGAAAGACGTGGCGCCCTCAAGCACCTGCGGGGGGGGGGGGAGTGGCATCAGAAGCCCATCCCTGTTACCACCCATCCACATGTGCACAATGCAGATCATGTACTCTTTAACCATTCATATAAGAAATCTGACAATGGCAGAGACCTACATTTTCTAGAGACAGCCTGCATTACATTTAAGATCCTGAGAGGCTATTATGTTAAAAGAATTACAAAAGGCAGAGCAGATGCACCCTGAAAGCAAATTCAATGTAACTTGAGCCAATACAATTGCCATTTCAATGTTCTCCCATTTTTGCATCCAGTTTTAAGGACAATTCTAAAGACTTAAGCATAAGGGCTAAGTTGCACATTCTTGTTACTGAGCGGTGGGTAGCAGGTTTGCCACTTGTATATGCTTGACACTCTATAATAAGTGTTATTTACCAGGTTATTATTGTCAAAAGGATCTGTTGAAAGAAACTGCAGTGTTTAAAGTGAAAACAGCTGTACTTTTCAGTACAGGTTAACATTTGGTATCTGGTTCCATTGCATAATTATGCATCGCCTCCTCAAAATACACTTCTACATAAACGTCACATAGGGTGCACTGACGTGATTCCTTGCTGTACCGGGAACAGCCGAGAAAAACCGAGGACCACCCGAACAGTTGTGCAGTACATAGCAAGAGCATCCTTTAAAGGTGCTACAAGAAGGAAGGCAGAAAACACAAATAAAAGATGCAATGCACAAGTAAGGAACTGGAGGAATAAATGGGGGGAAGACGTGCTAGCACAATGTTTTGATTTTATTTTAATGGTGACGTTCACCTTTAAGAGCAAAGATTAAGAACAACCCCTCCTCTTTTGCATTGGCTTCCCCTCCTTCTCAGTGATGTCAGTCCTAGAGGAGTGTTGGCAGGGCTGAAGCTGAGTTCAGACGGCAGAGCCGAGCCTTGAGTGCTTTAATACTGTGCACTCTCTCTGCAGAAACCCGCAGCTCTGCTGCTCTTCAGGGGGGGCAGCTGCCTTCTTTCTGCTTTGGCTGTTTGCCGTTGCATTCCCACCTCTCATCTATGCTGGGGGAAGAGAGAAAAAGAAATATAGGATTTAATTCTCTTATTTAAAATATTACGTATTTCTTCATTTGAGAGAGAGAGAGATTTGCTGGACAGCTCTTCACACTCGGTGCAGTTTAGTCTCACGGCAGAACTTAGAGACTGAGCTTGGATACCCTGCTGTCAGCACCTTTCCCTGTGGAATTGTATTGACTTCTTTACAGTGGCAGAAAATTGTAAGACAAGTAAGAGTTAGGATAAATAGTCATTTCTTCTGCATGCAAGTTCTTTGGTTGTATTTTCCCCCTATTTTTCTGGCTGAAGACTTCTTGGCAATGAAAGACTTGTTTTGGATCCAGGATTTGCTTTGAATGGTTGAACTTCCAAGTCATGGGACAGCCTTGAATACACTAAATCTTGGGATATGCTAAAAAGATAATGTAACTTGGTGCCTGTTTTTGACCTCCCCCTAAGAAAATAAAATTAAAGGTAAGGAAGGAATGAACGGAAAAGAAGGTTTTGGCTAGCATCTTAACAGCATGTACACGTTCTCCAGAGAGCGCCCGTAGCATCTCATGCAATCCAGTTCTGAATGATTCCTGTTGCAGACTGCCAAGTAAAATGAAAGTATTCTTTGTTGGAGAGTGTGTTCAAATGCAAATGCAGGTTAATTGTAATGGGGAAAGGAGAGAATTTTTCAGGGTCTACAGACAGTACAGGCAGGATCTGCTTACTAACCAAACTAGAACGTGTGTTATTTAATGTTGATCTCGAACTCCTAATGAATTACAGAAGAGTGAAGGTTTGCAAAGGCTGCAGTTAAAATGTATGTTTGAAAGTGCACCAAACCACGTCCCTCCAGTCAACTGAAAACAGCTTATTTCTTGGATGGTATGCAGGTAGTCTTTGCATAGTGCTGTCGGAAAGAGGGAGAAGAAGCAGATATCTGGAGGAACATTTCGTTCATGTGACCATAACCCTCTAATAGAGCTTTCATTAAAGGAGAAATGGTTTCAGAGTGGTGTTAGGAATTGATTCGGTAGAAGTTTTATTAATATTTCCCTGCAGTACAAATTAAGTTCTTAGAAATGGTTCAGACAGAGAGAGAAACCTTGTCCTGCTTAGACGGCTGATGTATATCACAACTGGTGCATGCAAGAAAGTGTGTGTATGTTAAATATCTTCAAAACTTGGGTATATGCTTTGGAAAGATTAGCATAAGGAATGAATGATGCAGTAATGAGCCGGTGCTGTTTGGACTGAGCAAAGCAGCACTTGGCTGCAGTGGCTGCTGCCTTGAAGCTAGAACGGGGAGAGAGAATAAGCTCCGGGATCACAGCTAAATCCATTTTCTTTCTGTTCTAGCATTTGCAAAACTAGAAATCGGTGGCATTTTACGAAAGCTCACACTCAGCTGATGACAGGCACCGAACCTTTGTGGGCGATGTAGAGAGCAGAGAAACTCTCTCATTTTCCATTCCTAGGCTTGACTCAGCAGCCCACTGCATGCACATATAGTCAGAACATACAATGCATTAGGAAGCAGAAAATGTCATCTGTACAGGAGGTGCGAGTTATGGCAGGCTTAACACAGGGGAAATGAATTGATGCATATTGTGCTCTGCCAGCTAATTGGAATTGCTTCAATCCCTGCTACATGATACTTGAAATGGTGTCAGAGCAGTTCTTTCCCTGAATGAAACCCATTGCTTATCCTATTTGTGTTTGGCTGAGTGAGGAGACAGCGTAGCAGCTGAAGAGGGCTTGCAAATGAGAGCACTTTCCCAGGAAGATTGTATGTTAAGATCTTAGTTGCTTGCATTTTACCAAGTTGATTATTATTTTTAAAAATTCCTTTTCGTTTTATTTTAGAGCAAATAAAACACATATAAATGCTACGTTAGGTGAAAGAGAATTCCCAAACTTTTCCAGGTCAACAAAGTAACTATTGCCCATCAACTGCACTGTCTTCTTTAGTAGGACATAATATTTGATGACATCTTACTGTTGACAGCTTTTAGCTCTGTGGACGCTTAACCTCATTATAGAAATCCTACCATAAAATCCCAACGTATTTTGAGTATGACATAATTCAGTCCTGTTATTTGTCCACATATTTTTGGAGTTTTGCAAAGAAGAATTGTTAAGTACTCCTAAGTATGTAGAGCATCATCGTGAAAATACACTCAATTAGTGCCTCCACAGAAGTGCAAAGCAAAGGACTAATTGCTAGGTTTCTTTTTTTTTTTTAATTTAGCAGATATTCAATCTTGCTCCTTTTCAGATATCATTTGTTTTCCCATTTGAAAAGTATGCATAAGCCCACATAATAGTTGCACACACCAGTGACTTCAGAATTGTGCATTCTGCAGATCAGATAATAGTGAGAGGGGGGTTTTCAATGATTGTGCATATGATTTGCTAAAGCTCAATGAGCTTCACTATGTTTCTAAGCAGAAGTTGCTTATTACAAGAATTTTAAGATGGGGTCAGCATATTTATTTTATGTTGTGGGGGGGGGGGGGAGAAGGAGGAGGACTAGTATGATAGCAGAAATGCCGCATATAAAATACTATGTTGTTGAGACATATCTCCGCAGCTTTAGTCCAGATTGTGTGCCCATAAGTTCTGTGATTAAGTTTTGCAGTTCATACATTGCCTACAAGACCAGAGAACTTATAGCATTGTTTGCTCTTGCCAGAAGATTTCTTTCATCATTGTTCTCCATATCAAGAACAATTAACATTTTGTTAATGTGTACATCTTTTTCTTTAATGCCTACTTTTAGTACAATGCACTACCATTATAGTTCGGTCTCATTTTTTTTCTACTCAAGTGGATTATGAGTATGTTTTATTGCTTGTAGCCACACTTCAAATTCCTGCTTATTCTAGCCATGTTTTTGCAGTTGTAATAGACCTGGGCTTGCAGACCCGTGTTTTCCTTCCCTTTTCCTTGCAGCCTTTCTTTAAAGGAGATTGTAAGGATGGCTTCCAGTAGTTAAGGGATAATTTATATGCAGTGTAGTAGTGTGTGCTCAGTGGAATTGGTTTTATACATCATAGTCTCTGCAAAGGAGAGATCAAAGATCTGAACTTGTGGTCTTGTAGTGGATTTGTATTCTACATATATTCTGGTAATACTGAAGTAAGTTCATGAACAGGACTTAATGTATTCTGTTCCAAGAACCTCTATCCCTGAAAGTTCTTGTGAAGGGGACATAAAGGTGCAAATCACAAACATAGTCTTTATCACATAAAGAATACACACACACACACAACACACACACAAGTATGTTTCTCTTATTTTGCTGTAATCACAGTTTTTTTAATCAGGGGCAGGAAATCTTTTCAAATTGAAAATTGAAGGTGGGTTATCCTATGTCAAGCATTCAGGAGGCTGCCCCCAGTACCCAGTATCTATAAGAAGAAAAATGAATGAAATGCTTTCAATGGCATTCTTGTTCAATTATCATCTTAGAATTATGAGTATAACTAGAAAAAAAATATAAAAGCTTTTGGTCTTTCAAAGCTACTCTATTCGAAGATTTAAACTGCCCTTGGAATTGTCTGTAATGTGTTATTCAGCGAATAAGAGCAGGATTGCTAGAATATACATTTTCAAATGAGGACTTAGGATGGCTCCATTTGCTATCTGTGGTATAAATCTGAATGAAAGATTTGAGTTATTTTGCAAAATTTGTACATCTCTACGTATGTATTTTCAACTTTCAGTAGGAAAGTTTTCTGCTACCCAAATGGTTATATAACAGGAGTGAAGACTCCTTTAAAGTCACTCAATAATGCTTTATATTAATTTAAATTTAACCAGTCTATTCTCCAAGCATGATTGATAAAAAAAAGTAGTGATTTCATTAAGATGAAGAAAAATATAATTTAAAATAGTTGAGTTTCAACAGAAGCTTCTGGAAACTCTATATGCCAGCCTTTGCCAAGACATCATAGATCGGAACTGTAAATAAAACTTAATCAGTTTCCTGTCACAATCTCATTATTTTACATTTTTATTCATTTAAATAATCTTTTTTTATTATCACTACTTTTATGACCTCCTGAAAATTGCCATGCTCTAATTGTAATAAAATGGATTTTTTTTTTTACAAAGATTGCCCTTTCCATTTTATTCAACTGGCTTTAAACAGAATTACCATTTTGTAGCATTTCATTAATTCATAAAGATGTGGATTTGATGGTGGCATGTGTTTTAAGGAGGCAAGTTACAATGCTACTCAGGACTGCTGGAAGTCAAGCTTTTCCAGCATAAACAACTTTTTTAAGAGAAAAAAACCCCCACTGCATTTTTCCCATTTTTTATTGACTGGAAAATTCTCTACTAGGGTCTGTTTCAATTGAGAGGGTACTCATAGATTCAGGTAAACATCAAGAGTTGCTATAAAAAGCCTATTTCACATTAATAGAGTGGCTGCCAGATCTAAAAAGCGATAATATTTTTACTTAATTTTTTTCAGTCTATAGCATAACTGGTCTCATGCGCAATTCTGATTTGGTATGGGTTTCAAACTGGTTTTCTTCCTCGAATCCATTTCAGATAGATGTACTTGGAGATGAAAAGTGTTTGTGTGAATTTCTCGATTTGCATGCTTCCATCTTATAATATGTGGAGTGTCTCTAACACTTAAAACAGTTTAATTAGCAATTTCCTAATCTGCATATGGCTCAGACATTAATAGGGAAAGCAAAAAGCCATCTACATAATAAAAAAGTAGAAGCAAGCTGAGAGAGCTTTATTAACTTGTTAATTGATGCAAACATCTTGGACAATATGATACTGCACTGCAGATATTTGAGCACATAAGCTGAATACTAAGAGTTAAATTGCAATAGGAGTAATGCCTACAATGGAACCTTGATGTAGTCTAAAAATCATATGAAGAATTTTAAAACAATATAGTGGACAGAAATGCAGAGTTATGGCCACAGTAGTGAATATTAATAAAGCATCGTCAATTTTGCACCATTATTGGCTACAAATGTCACCAGTATTTCTTTTTGTGGCATCAACCCACATTTCTGTGAAATATGGAAGTCAAAGATTTTAGAAGTTTAATAACGAGAAATTTTGATATCCTCGTCATGGATGATGGAGGAAGTTGGAACAAAGAGAAGCGACGTATACAAAGAGGGAAGCGTGAAAGGGAAATAAACATAGGTGCAAAGAGGTATGAGGGAGGGGAGCTGTTGCAGGGAGGAAGCAGAGGCATGAAGAATCAAAAAAATGAGATGTAAAAGCAGTATGGATAAAGGGCGCAATTAAGTGATGCATAACAATATTGCACTTTATGTATTGATCATCAGGATGGAAGAATCAAATAATACCAGTTTGTATTATATACATTAGGGATAGGCTGTCATTTGCAATGACATGGCAAATGTCAATGACATGTCCCATGTTGTATCTTCTAACCCCCCCCCAAAAAAAATGCAAGAAGAAAAACATAAAAATTCATATTTTTCCATTTGCCAATAATAGTATGTACACTTTCAAAAAAGAGCACCCTATTTGGAAAAAGTGCACACCCTATCCAAAACAGCGTGCACTCTTTTTCCAATAGCGTATCATTGCACATGCGTGAATAGGACGTTCATGCACATATGATCAGGAAAAGAGTGCACCCCTTTTCCAAAGAACAACCTCTTTCAAAAGAGTATGCCCTATTTGATTTTGCTCCCCTGACGAAAAATAGCAAAACAAAAAGAATTGAAATAAACATTTCTAGAAACAGTATTGTAGATGACACTACATCCCATCCATGACATACAGACTTTTTGACGTGATAGTTTGGAACCAAAGTCATCTTGGCAATAGCACATAAAACAAATGCCTCTGAATTCAAATTTTCTAAGATTTTCGCAGTACTTCCCTATAGCTTCCAAGTTACCTAGTTCCCAGAAGGGAGATATCAAGCCAGGCTTCATTTTTGACAATCCTGCTTTGATGCATTATCAACCTGCAGCACTGATTTAAATAGATGGAACTGAGGACTACAAATACGTCACTGCTGTGGGATGTAAGTTCAAAACCAGGACTTGCAAAAAAGCTTTTATCTTGGAAATGGATAACTTGCCAGCTTTGTACTTTCCTGATTTTTGTTGATTTTAGTTGACCATTTACTTTCCTCACTTTATTCTCATTTTCTTTGAAGTCCCTCCCCTATCTTATTTGTACTGGACCCTTCTAAGTCTGCAGCTTGTGCTATGCCTTGCATGCACATACAGTAGCTAAGTATTAATCACCTTTTCAACACCTCTATCGCCAATGTCCTCTAATAATTTTAATTTACCTAAAAATTGTGGGGCCCTATTACTAGGCTGCGCTAAAAGGTGGCCTGCACTATGACTAACATGCGAGTTTCCCCGCATGCTGAGGCCGCTTTTAATGCAGCTGTAAAATGGCCACTTTTCCATTTTTCATATTAATGACCAGGTGCTTATCTCACAGTTAGTGCATGGCCATTAGCATGTGAGCCCTTTCCAATACCTATGAAATAGATGGAAAGGGCTCACGCACTAACCATGCACTAATTGGTTGACATGCATCAATGTAGCTGCACCAACCAATTAGCACTGGGCACATCTATTTTCTGCCCCCCCCAAAAGAAAAACAACCCCCCCCCAGTGGTGAGGAAGCATGTGCAAATGCCAGAACTACCACAGGATGCCTAAGCGCATCCCGCACAGTAGTGCATTTTGGCATGCATGAAGCACATGTTTGTGCTTACCATCGCTTAGTAAAAGGATCCCCTAAAGTCTTATCTTACTAACCAGTAAACTCTGATAGGGAACAATTAAGCCTGGTCGCTCAGTTTTCAATCCCTTTGCTTCTCCCGTCTCTTCTATTTTCTTTGTTTGATCAGGAGAAAAGTTGTTTGTTTGCTTGCCTTCCCTGTAATGCCCTTCACTTTTTCATAATACTTCTCTGATCATTTCTTTCAATTTGTTCTATTATAGGGATAAATAATATGCATTAGGAAATAAGTTATGTTCTCTTTTAACATGGTTATAAATTCAGTTGGAAAAAAACATCATAAATTTAAAGAGCACTAAGATTGTAATGTTCTTAACAAAAAAAAAAAAAAGCACACACACACACACACAGGAAAGAGAGAGAGAGAACTGTAACCAAGGTGCTTCACTGACAAATCAATGTGTAATAATGAAGCTTATCAGCTGGCAAAGGGGAAAAGAAGGCTTGACCTTCACAGAGTGATACATGACACCTGACTTCTTTAAGATCAAAAGTGTTGGGTGGTGAAGTTATCATATTATGATTTGTTAAATACCTGCAAATAACAAGCAGAAGGAAAATGTTTCAAGAGAAAGAAAATAAGCAAGGAGCAGTGATCAGGCGCCAGTAATGCCACATCATATGTTAAATGGTTGAAGATTTATAACACTTGAGATCAGAGGCTGAACGACCAAAGAATACAAAATCATATCAGCCATAATACTGCTTCATCTCTGGCTGTATGATTTTTTTTTTCTCTACAATATTACAGTTGATGTGAATTCACTGTCCAGTACTGCTGATCCACCAGTACTACCATATTATGCTAATACAACTGGAATAGGCCAGTAGGCTGAGCATTTGCGGTGCTAAATGCATACATTTTTTAAACAAATTTCTTTTCGAGATCTGATTCATCTGCTGGTCTTAGTCTACTTCTTACTACAAAACCTCGTCGTGTAGCGTAATTTGTTCAGTCCATTACACTAGCCGCAGGACAAGCTAATATCTCGGGTAGGGTTTGAAAAGATAGATGGAAGCTCATTATTGCCACAGACAGAGGGGCTGCAGAATGAAAAGTTGTTTGGCGAAGAAGCAGACTTTATCCTTCACCACTCTCTGTACCAGAAACAGGTTAATTTATTGTTTAATAAAGAGTTAATGTATGCAGAAATTAAAATGAAATTAAAACATAGTATTCCATTTCTACAAAAGCAAAACTTTTAAAAATCAGTTTTGGCAGATAGAATGTTTAGCCTTTAAATAGCTTAAAAAGAAATAAAGCTCTTAAAGAAAGCAAATTCTCCTATGCTTCACAGGTAATAGAATATGATGCTTGTAAAAGGGGATAATAAATCATAGAAAAATGTACTAATGTGTTTTTTATTTTTCAGGGGTATTATCATGAACATCATTAAACTGTACAAGGACTTCATTGGTATTATAATACACACGGGTAGCAAACAAAATGCCCAACTGACCTAACCATTTGCTAGTTGCTTGATAAAAAGTAGAAAGGATATGTTAATGTTAAATATGAGTTGTGAGAGTCGGCATCAGTGCAGGATGCATAGGAAATCTAGGCACCTGCCTATGACCCAGTGTAAAGAAGGGACCTACACACCTGCCAGGTCTTTCACTTATGACTGGTGTGAAGGCCTTGGGGTTACAGGAAGGTTACCAATTTCATTTCAGGCAAATCAGTGACTGGGAGAATCTTTAAACTTATCATATTATTCTTAGTAATTTTCTAATCATTTACATCTCTAGGAGAAGCAATGCCCCTCCTCCCCAATATCCTATGTCTCCTAAACACACACCTTTCCTCACAACCTGCTTGCATCTACTCTATACCCTTTCTCTTTGATTCAGGTCCACTCCCTACTTGACAATCCCCCACCCACTCCCTTACAGACACAAACAGCTAACATTTTCATTGCAGCTCAGGGAAGCAGCAGGGGTTGGTCCCGATTATGGCAGCAACTTGAAGAGGAGTACAAATATGAACTTAATGATCACTCATGGGCCACTTGGGGGGGCATTTTTGAACGGGGCCGGCCATCTCTAAGGGCGCCCATATCTGAGGACGGCACCGCGAAGGGCCGGGGCCAACCGTATTTTTGAAACGAGATGGGCGTCCATCTTTCATTTTGAAAATACGGTTGGGGCGCCCAAATCTCAACATTTGGTTCAAATGCTGAGATCACCGGCTGTAGAGATGGGCACCCTCGGTTTTCAGCCATAATGGAAACCGAGAGCGCCCATCTCAAAAACGAACAACTCCAAGGCATTTGGTCATGGGAGGGGCCAGGATTCGTAGTGCACTGGTCCCCCTCACATGCCAGGACACCAACCGGGCACCCTAGGGGGCACTTCTACAAATTAAAAAAAAATAAAATAAAAATTGCTCCCAGGTGCATAGCTCCCTTACTTTGGGTGCTGAGCCCCCCCAAAAACCCACTCCCCACAACTATACATCACTACCATAGCCCTAAGGGGTGAAGGGGGGCATCCACATGTGGGTACAGTGGGTTTCTGGTGGGTTTTGAAAGGCTCCCATTTTCCACCACAAGTGTAACAGGTAGGGGGGCGGATGGGCCTGGGTCCACCTGGCTGAGGTGTACTGCACCCACTAAAACTGCTCCAAGGACCTGCATACTGCTGCGATGGACTGGAGTATGAAATTTGAGGGTGGCATAGAAGCTGGCAAAAAAGTTTTTAAAGTTGTTTTTTTTTAGGGTGGGAGGGGGTTAGTGACCACTGGGGGAGTCAGGGGAGGTCATCTCCGATTCCCTCCAGTGGTCATCTGGGCAGTTTGTGGACTTTTTTGTGACTTTGACCTAAAAAAAAGGGACCAAATAAAGTGGACCAAATTCTTGCCAGGAATGCCCTTCTTTTTTCCATTATTTTTGTTTGTTACATTTGTACCCCGCGCTTTCCCACTCATGGCAGGCTCAATGCAGTGGGCAATGGAGGGTTAAGTGACTTGCCTAGAGTCTCAAGGAGCTGCCTGTGCTGGGAATCAAACTCAGTTCCTCAGTTCCCCAGGATCTAAGTCCACCACCCTAACCACTAGGCCACTCCTCCACATTATCGTCCGAAGCCGGCCATCTCTTAACCACGCCATGTCCCGCCCCTGTCCCGCCTTCGCTACCCTTCTGACACGCCCCCCGGGAACTTTGGCCATCCCAGCGACGGAAAGCAGTTGGGGATGCCCACTATCGGCATTCGATTATGCCGATTCTGGCGCCCCTGAGAGAAGGACGCCTATCTCCCGATTTGTGTTGAAAGATGGGCGCCCTTCTCTTTCAAAAATGAGCTGGATAGTGGCTTATCTGATTCCTGGACTCTGCGTGCAGGGCAACTGCCACCACACCCAGAAGCAGACCCTCCAGCTTTCCCCAAGTCCCTTTAGGAGAAGTAAAATTGGGAGGAGAGCAGTCAGTGGAAAGAGGGGGAAACCAAGGATTAGAGGGGAGAGGTAATATGGCTCTAACATGCAAAAGAGAAGAACTGAATAGGGTTCTATGGTGGAAGGTCAAACATGTCTGCATATGAATGGCCTGCCTCAGTGTGGCTTATAGTTAAGAATGTGCATTCATTTAAAATTACATGAAAGATGTCAACATTTTTCATGATGTTTTCGTCATTTTAAACCCAAATATGGCAGAAAAAAATATGTTTCCCTGTGTCATCAATAGTGTGTACTATTGCACAATATTACACACTATTGTTCAGTTGTGTTCCTTATGTATAATAGTATACATTATTTATGAATAGGCATACTATTACTGAATAGTGCAAGGGCATGAGGCGACACAAATTGTGTTTCGGCCACAAAGGCCTGCCTCTTCTCTTAGGAAACTAAACAAAATGAGACATTTTGGTCTATATGTCTCTAGTAACCTCTTCATAGCTGAATATTTTTCTTAAAATATTCAGTCTCTCACTGTCGTCCAAGATTCTCTAGCTATGACATTTCAATTTTTTATCTAAAATAGAATAACCAAATGTGCTCACTGTAGTGGATTCCTAGTCACTAGATGCAATATATAGTACCGTAAATATTCTAAACTTATTAACTTCTCTTCTGAAAATGTATTACAAATGCATTAGTGTAATGTTCAAGATTATATTTTATTCATATCACTTGTAAATCATAATTCTATCTATCTATCTATCTATCTATCTATCTATCTAGATATAGATAAATAGATAAAGATATATTTATAATCTGTGTCTTCCCCATTCTTTTTCCATCTCATTGAACAGGCATTACACTCTAAAGCTGACAGGACTGCCAGCTTCCTTACTGGAAAATCCCCATAAAAATAGTAAACTGATTTGCATATCAATTATGACACTAATCCAGGACAGGACTGGCTTTCAAATGCTTTGTGACTGTATAGCAGTGTTACCCTCCAAGTGGAACAAATCACAAATGAAACTGTTTACTATACAATGTCATACAAAAATAGAACAAGCTGAACAGAAAAACAAAATAGTTTATTCAGAGTTTTTTTTACGGAACCAACACACATTTAGGTCAGACATGCTATAAAAGATGGTTCTCATTTTGTGTCTATGGGGACAATGCTTACCATATTTGTTCCTTATTAGTTACTTAAATAATCAGATCTCTACAAATGATTCTTACCTAGATGTGATAGAACTGTTGAAGAGGTCTAAAAGCTTTGGCAGCAAAACAGATGTGAGGATTCAAAGATTTTGCACAGCTTATACTGATTTCTTCAAATAAGGAGTCTTCATGATTGCATATGATGCTTTTTAAAACAGATATGCCTTAATTGTCTTTTGAATTTGAAAAATGTTGATTTATTTATTTAAAATATAACTATACTGCTTCCTCAGCATTGATGTCCAAAATGGTTCCCACATAGGAATGAAATCAAAATTGAAAGGCTATTAATGATTTTGTTCTAATTGCTTATTTCATACTAAGTTGCACCTAGTATCTATCACATTTCTCTCCCATTTATACTAATCACAGCCTCTAACAGTAGAAAAGCATAGGAGCTTTGGGTTCATCAGATCTTTCTCACAAATAAAGAGGTTCATTTTCAAAACATGAAGGCCCTGTTTACTAAGGTGCACTAGCGCTTTTAGTGCACGCTAAATGCTAGAGACACCCATATATTCCTATGGGTGTCTCTAGCATTTAGAGCGTGCTAAAAACACTAGCACGCCTCTAGCGCAGTTTAGTAAACAGGGCCCCTTAGACCTACAAAGTTCTGTAGGTTAAATGTAACTTTGTACGTCTAAATGCATTGAAAATATGCCTTTATGTGTGTTAGTTTTCTACTGAACTCACAATAAGGTCATTTTAAAAATTATTCTTGCATGCAATTGTACCTCCAACAGGGGGGTATCATTTTATCTCCAGAGGAAGCCCCAGGGAAGTCAAGCACACTTCCAGTGTTGGCATTGCCAGCTCTTTGGAGAGGATGATGCTTGCTTTGGAAAATCAGGAGAAACAGGGGGAAGCAATTCAGATACAAAGTGGTTACAATTTTACTAAGCAGCATGAACAAAGAATGCAAAGGTAGGATACACAGATTAGAGAAAATATACAGTGTAAGAAAGAGAGACAAACAATGATAGACACTTCACAGGGAACTTCCCATTACATGTAATAAAGAACTGCATCCAAAGCATGGAAAGGAAACAAGGTCACACACCACACAAGTACAAAACAGAGAGGAACAGGGAAAAAAAGTTCAAACGCTGAGTTCAAATGCTTCTAATATGACACAGACTAACAAGATGGAATATACACAGCAGGCACCACACCATGTCATACAGAAACAGACACCACAGGAGAAAATACTTGCAGACACACAAATATATAAGAAGCCCTAAAATGAGCAAGGAATAAGGAAATATTCCCAGTGTGGTACACATTGTGCACACTATACAGCTGTGTGGGAGTCATTCACCAGTGTTTCTGTCAGTGTATGTGTGTGTGGGGGGGCGGGGGTGCAATGATATCTCCTTTTCAGTTGTGGGAGATAGAAAGGCTACTTGCATCCTATCAGTCCATTGTGATTGAAACTACAATATTGTAGCACCTTTCCCCACAAGCAGGAATGCCAGCAGAGGACTCCCACACAGCTCAAAACTGCTTAATGGGAATATCAATGGTACCCCTGAGGTCTGCATCAACAAGTAGGAAACCATTACCATTCAGGTCTTAAATCTTCAGTATTCAAAATGGACAAACAAGGCAAATAATTAGGAAGTTTCATGCGGAGGCAGATTTTAGAAAGGAAGTCCAATTCAGAATAAGGATGTTTGTTTCTCATATATTTTAGAACAGGATCTGCTGACATACAGCCAGTGGTGTGCTGGAGCAGGCTCTCACAGGCTCTCAAGAGCCGTTTGTTAAATTTTTAAGAATTTTGGGAGCCGGTTCTCCATGGCTACTTTAACAAATGGATCCCAAAATGTGGGCTTGGGTTCCTCCTGAATTCTCTTTTACTTTGCTGGCGAGAGAGAGTCCACTGTTAACAATTTACCAGCACTCCCCTGCATACAGCCTATTCTAAAATACATGAGAAATGGATGTCCAAGAGGCTACATTCAACATGAACATCCACTTTACAATCTGAAATGTCCAAACTATGAACAGGGCAAAACAAGAAACATGGGTAGCTTTATGGCTTTATGGCAGCATAGGAATGCCCATATTATAAGATAGTCACACAGACATCCATGTGGAGGAAAAACAAAATAATTAGGCAGCCAGCTGTGAACCAGCACAGAGAACTAGAGGACGTGGGTTTAAATTACTTTTTCTTTTTTTTAATTGTAAGCCCCCCAGGGATACAAAAAAATGCCTATTGTGATTTCTCCTACTCCCTCCAGTGAAGAAATGCTCAATCTAAGCACCTTTCTGTAACCTGGATGTGTCTTCCTTTTAGACGTGGATGACTCTTCTCCTTCTGAAATCGTAGTTGGACATCCATATTTTGGCACCTCTCTAGTCCCATTCAAAACATGTCCAGACCATGCTCCCTGACCACATGGACATACTACAGTTTTAGAAGTCCATATCTTGGCTTTATAAAATTGGGATTTAGACATCCATATAATATGGATTTCTAAATATCAGTTTTCAGATGTCCAAAACACAAAGTTTCTAAAATAGAAACTTTATTATGGTAAATGGTTAAAAACAACATGGGTATGGGTTGGGGACTAAGGGGGTAATATTTAAAAGCAGCCTAACATAGGTGGACATTTAGGTTGGATTTGAATAAGGCCAGATGAGGGAGTATGATTCTATGACTCAGGAAAACTATATCAGGCATATAGTGCAGTAATTTAGGGGAAAAAAACATGGATTTCGTCATGGAGAAAGGAACAAATAAGAATGATTTACTCAACGAATAGAGTTGTCAAAAGGGGGTATAGGGAAAGAAAAGAGAGGAGGGTTAATGGGGAATTGCAGAATGAATGCATGTATAGGTTAATAAAACAAGTTCAAGCTGTGGGTAGAAACAGCCAATGAAATGAAGAGAGAGGTTATAGGAATGTAGAAGATAAGTCATGAAGTAGTGATGTGCATTTTTATTAGTACTGTATATGTAGGAATACAGGAAGAAGAATGGAGGGAGTTAGACTTACAGGGAACGAAAATAAGTTCTTCCTTGTCTTTGTTAAGTTTTCAGAATGGTGGTTGAACATCCAAGTGGTTATATCAAAAACATTTTGCTCTAGAGAGTTGAGAAAGGAAACACTAACAATCGATGATCATAATTAATAAAATAAGCCTCAACTGCCCTGGGAAAAGTCAAAGAGCCCTGTTTACTAAGCCGTGCTGTAGGCACACTAAAATTTTAGCAGGTACTAAAAAGTTAGCATGCCTACAGTGCAGCTTAGTAAGCAGGGCCCATAGACTTTTAGGATATCCAGCCTATCAGGGCTTTCTCTCTTCGGCTTGAAAAGAAAACTGCAAAAACTGGAGTGCAAAACAACTCCTAAAAATAGAGAAAAAAACACTACAGAAAATAGTCACTTTTAAACAAAAAATGTAAACACTCAATGTTACCTTAACTCAACTTTCCCAAACCTCAACAAGGGCTCCCTTGTTTTGCAAAGCTGCATCAGGAGGAGAAACTTCGGATGGCAGCCTGCAGTTTCAGCATTTGAAGATTGGATTTTGACAAAATGAATACAAAGATAATTGGACACTGTGATATAAAGATAAGTGGAATCAGTTTTTGGCGTGCAATGCTCTTGGAACTTTTTTCCTATACTATCATTAAGCTAACGTTGAGTGTTTATATTTTTTTATGAAGAATGATTGTTTTTTTTCTGTAGTGTTTTTTTTTCTATTTTTAGGCATGCTCATTGACTTTTCCCAGGGCAGTTGAGGCTTATTTTATTAATTATGATCATCGATTGCCAGACACCCATAGGAATATAATGGGTATCTCTATCATTAGCATTCACTAATTTCTAGCGCACGCTAAAAAGTTAGCGCTCCTACAGCGCAGCTTAGTAAACAGGGCCATATGACTTTTCCAGGGGCAGTTGAGGCTTAGTTAATTAATTACAGTGGGGGAAATAAGTATTTGATCCCTTGCTGATTTTGTAAGTTTGCCCACTGACAAAGACATGAGCAGCCCATAATTGAAGGGTAGGTTATTGGTAACAGTGAGAGATAGCACATCACAAATTAAATCCGGAAAATCACATTGTGGAAAGTATATGAATTTATTTGCATTCTGCAGAGGGAAATAAGTATTTAATCCCTCTGGCAAACAAGACCTAATACTTGGTGGCAAAACCCTTGTTGGCAAGCACAGCGGTCAGACGTCTTCTGTAGTTGATGATGAGGTTTGCACACATGTCAGGAGGAATTTTGGTCCACTCCTCTTTGCAGATCATCTCTAAATCATTAAGAGTTCTGGGCTGTCGCTTGGCAACTCGCAGCTTCAGCTCCCTCCATAAGTTTTCAATGGGATTAAGGTCTGGTGACTGGCTAGGCCACTCCATGACCCTAATGTGCTTCTTCCTGAGCCACTCCTTTGTTGCCTTGGCTGTATGTTTTGGGTCATTGTCGTGCTGGAAGACCCAGCCACGACCCATTTTTAAGGCCCTGGCGGAGGGAAGGAGGTTGTCATTCAGAATTGTACGGTACATGGCCCCATCCATTCTCCCATTGATGCGGTGAAGTAGTCCTGTGCCCTTAGCAGAGAAACACCCCCAAAACATAACATTTCCACCTCCATGCTTGACAGTGGGGACGGTGTTCTTTGGGTCATAGGCAGCATTTCTCTTCCTCCAAACACGGCGAGTTGAGTTCATGCCAAAGAGCTCAATTTTTGTCTCATCTGACCACAGCACCTTCTCCCAATCACTCTCGGCATCATCCAGGTGTTCACTGGCAAACTTCAGACGGGCCGTCACATGTGCCTTCCAGAGCAGGGGGACCTTGCGGGCACTGCAGGATTGCAATCCGTTATGTCATAATGTGTTACCAATGGTTTTCGTGGTGACAGTGGTCCCAGCTGCCTTGAGATCATTGACAAGTTCCCCCCTTGTAGTTGTAGGCTGATTTCTAACCTTCCTCATGATCAAGGATACCCCACGAGGTGAGATTTTGCGTGGAGCCCCAGATCTTTGTCGATTGACAGTCATTTTGTACTTCTTCCATTTTCTTACTATGGCACCAACAGTTGTCTCCTTCTCGCCCAGCGTCTTACTGATGGTTTTGTAGCCCATTCCAGCCTTGTGCAGGTGTATGATCTTGTCCCTGACATCCTTAGACAGCTCCTTGCTCTTGGCCATTTTGTAGAGGTTAGAGTCTGACTGATTCACTGAGTCTGTGGACAGGTGTCTTTCATACAGGTGACCATTGCCGACAGCTGTCTGTCATGCAGGTAACGAGTTGATTTGGAGCATCTACCTGGTCTGTAGGGGCCAGATCTCTTACTGGTTGGTGGGGGATCAAATACTTATTTCCCTCTGCAGAATGCAAATAAATTCATATACTTTCCACAATGTGATTTTCCGGATTTAATTTGTGATGTGCTATCTCTCACTGTTACCAATAACCTACCCTTCAATTATGGGCTGCTCATGTCTTTGTCAGTGGGCAAACTTACAAAATCAGCAAGGGATCAAATACTTATTTCCCCCACTGTATAATCATTGATTGCCAGTGTTTCCTTTCTCAAGTCTCTAGAGCAAAACGTTTTTGATATAAATAAGTTTGTGAATTTTTGCTCTTCCATTAATTATTGTTGTTTGGAACATCCAAGTGCCCAGCACACTGAGGTCTGGCTCTGAATTCCTAGTGAAATTTCTGGTGTAAAAAAGGTAGATAATTACAATTACAATTGCAATTGCATTTATATTCCGCTATTTACCACCTGGTTCAATGTGGATTACAATAAAAGTAGACCAGTCAATCAGACTGGGAAGATACAAAATATACTCAACTAATAACTTATTAAAAACTTAAAACAACAAGATCAATTACCCCAAATTCTAGTAAAAAAGTAGGCTTTCAGTTTCTTTCTAAACCTTACATAACACAACACAACACAACAATGATTTTGCTACTGAGAGAAAAACATGTGATTTATACTAAATTGAACCCGCCGATTCCAAATATGAACTCCGAATTTGCCTGTCACGTCTAGATTTTAAGTTATACATGCAAAGCCTATTCACTTATAATATTAATGCTTGGGATGCATTTGTGCTAGTAGTGCAGAACTTCCTTGGGAACAGGCGAGCTGAAAACTATGCTGAACTAGTAGACAACATGCTTAAAGAATATGAACAACTTGGCTGCCGAATGTCATTGAAAATGCATTTCTTACATTCCCATCTTGACTTTTTCCCACCCAATTTGGGACATGTAAGTGACAAACATGGAGAGAGGTTCCATAAAGACATTTCTACAATGGAGAACAGATATCAAGGCTGCTGGAATCCCAACATGATGGGGGACTACTGCTGGTTTTGCAACGGGAAAATATGACCGGTCACAAACACAAAAGTAGATGCCTTTAAGCACTTTTAACAGTACTGGGCCTTGCTGAAGTAAGACTTTTAAACTAGAATACAAGACTTTTTTGAATTTTTTTTTTTTTGTTACATTTGTACCCCACGCTTTCCCACTCATGGCAGCACAATGCGGCTTACATGGGGCAATAGAGGGTTAAGTGACTTGCCCAGAGTCACAAGGAGCTGCCTGTGCCTGAAGTAGGAATTGAACTCAGTTCCTCAGGCCCAAAGTCCACCACCCTAACCACTAGGCCACTCCTCCACTCATTACATTTTCATATACTGTTTACTATGAAAACTTTGATGTAGATCAGGTAATTCTTCTGGGTCACTCTTGATACATTGGTACTTTCATACTTTATAATACATGAACAGAATATCTTCAGGCTTAAAGAATAGCTTCAAAAGCCATTCCCTGTCAAGAGTCTAAAGCTAACTGAACCAATAATGTTGTTGGGCCCGGACTAGTGCTGCAATATCCAATTGCTCTAGGAAATTAATGAGGTCTGAACTATCCATAGATAAACCTTGTTGATTAGGAACAGGTTTCCTTTTTCCTAGCAGAAAGGTAATACATTTTTGAGATTTGTGGATAAGAAGCTTCTGGAATCTTTAACACTTTAGAAAAATAACTCATAAACATATCTTGGACAGAAATGTAATAAGCTTTAGAAACATTGATTAGTCTAAGATTTTGACATCTGATAGCATTTTCCAAGTTTTCAACTTTAGAACATAAGTTCATACTGTTCTTCATCCAAGTTTCACCATGGTCTCCAGAGTTTCAAGCCTTGTCCCATAGGATCCAGTTTTAATTTCCAGATCAGATATTTTTTTTCTTCAAAGCCAACATTTCTGACACCATCGAATCACAGTGTGAAATTAAGTTTTGTAGTTGAGTACCCATGTTAGGAGTCACCGACTAAGAAAGGGACCTAGGTGTCGTCGTTGATGATACGTTGAAACCTTGTGCTCAGTGTGCTACGGCAGCTAAGAAAGCAAATAGAATGTTAGGTATTATTAGGAAAGGAATGGAAAACAAAAATGAGGATGTTATAATGCCTTTTTATCGCTCCATGGTGTGACCACACCTCAAATATTGTGTTCAAGTCTGGTCGCCACATCTCAAAAAAGATATAGTGAAATTAGAAAAGGTGCAGAAAAGGGTGATGAAAATAATAAAGAGGATGGGATGACTTCCCTATGAGGAAAGGCTAAAGCGGCTGGGGCTCTTCAGCTTGGAGAAAAGACAGCTGAGGGGAGATATGATAGAGGTCTATAAAATAAATAATGAGTGGAGTGGAACGGGTAGACGTGAATCATTTGTTTACTCTTTCCAAAAATACTAGGACTAGGGGGCATGCGATGAAGCTACAAAGTAGTAAATTTAAAACGAATCAGAGGAAATTTTTCTTCACTCAACGTGTAATTCAACTCTGGGATTCATTGCCAGAAAATGTGGTAAAGGTGGTTAGCTTAGCAGAGTTTAAAAAAGGTTTGGGTGGCTTTTTAAAGGAAAAGTCCATAGACCACTATTAAGTTTCTGGGATAAGCAGCATATAATATTTTGTACTTTTGGGGGGATCTTGCCAGGTATTTGTGACCTGGATTGGCCACTGTTGGAAACAGGATGCTGGGCTTGATGGACCTTTGGTCTGTCCCAGTATGGCAATACTTATGTACTTATAAACCTATGCCACGTTGCCTCTCCTGCCAAAGACATCAGTTATTTTTAGCATTTTCTTGAGACTATTATTGTCTATTATTCAGGATTTGGGGAATAGGGTCTATAATTATGCTGATGATGTTCTTTTGGTGACCAGAATCTTGCCTGAGACACTGGACCTCAGGCCCCTGCAGGCATGTATGACTGCCATTGTGGATTGTCTTAAAGCCTACCCATTGATGTTGAACGTTTCTAAAATGATGGCCAGCTGGATCAGTAGATGTCAGGAGTGTTCATCTTTAGTTCCAGTCTTAGTGGGTAACTCAAAGTTGGGGTGGCTAATCATTTTAAATATTTGGAAGTCATAAAATGGGCCCTGCTACAGATAACTCAAGCTAATCCTCAGTAAAAGACCCCCTTATTTTTTTGACCAGGATTCCTCTGTTTTGAAGAAATAGGGGTTGTTTTGTATTGCTTCAGCTCCATTCTGTCCGGTGCTATTTTGATAATACAGCTCTTTTTGCCCTGATCCACGTACTACTTTTGTCATGTATTGATTATGGTAATGTGGTGTATGCTGGGATTATGGAGAGAGCACTCGATCCACTATGACCATAGCACACACAGACCAAAGAGTAGGGTGGGTTGGCTCTTCCAAAGGACACAAGGGAGACATGGAGGGGCATAATCGAATGTGAACGTCCATCTCCATGGGCGCCCATCTCCGTGGGCTGCCATACGAAAGGGCGGGACAAACCGCATTTTCTGAAAAAGATGGGGTTGTGCGGGGCAAATGCCTAGGATTTGGGCATTTTTGAGCTGGGTGCTATCGGTTTTTAGCGATAATGGAAACCGAAGGCGCCCAGCTCAAAAACGAACAAATCCATGGCATTGGGCCGTAGGAGGGGCCAGGATTCGTAGTGCACTGGTCCCCCTCACATGCCAGGACACCAACTGGGCACCCTAGGGGGCACTTTTACAAATTACAAAAGAACATTAAAAGAGCTCCCAAGTGCATAGCACCCTTCCCTTGTGTGCTGAGCCCCCCAAATCCCCCCCAACACCCACTGCCCACAAGTCTACACCATTACCATAGCCCTTATGGGTGAAGGGGGGCACCTACATGTGGGTACAGTGAGTTTTGGGTTTTTTTGGAGGGCTCAGCATTAAGCACCACAAGTGTAACAGGTAGGGGGGATGGGCCTGGGTCCACCTGCCTGAAGTGCACTGCACCCACTAACAACTGCTCCAGGGACCTGCATACTGCTGTGATGGAGCTGGGTATGACATTTGAGGCTGGCATACAGGCCGGAAAAAAAAAGGTTTGAAAGTTCTTTTTTGTGGTGGGAGGGGGTTAGTGACCACTGGGGGAGTCAGGGGAGGTCATCCCCGATTCCCTCCGGTGGCCATCTGGTCATTTAGGGCACATTTTTGGGACTTGTTCATAAAAAAAGGGTCCAAAAAGGTGCACTAAATTCTCGCTACTGGCGCCCATTTTTTTTTATTTTCGGTCTAAGGCGCCCATCTCTCCTCGGCCGATAACCACGCCCCAGTCCCACCTTCACCACGCCTCCGACATG
The DNA here is from genome assembly GCF_901765095.1 of Microcaecilia unicolor. NCBI lineage: Eukaryota > Metazoa > Chordata > Amphibia > Gymnophiona > Siphonopidae > Microcaecilia > Microcaecilia unicolor. Next base: position 62,270,602 of record NC_044037.1, read on the forward strand.
CCCCTGTCAACTTTGGCCATTTCCGCGACGGAGTGCAGTTGAAGGCGTCCAAAATCGGCTTTCGATTATACTGATTTGGGCGCCTTTGCAAGATGGCCGCCCATCTCCCGATTTGGGTCGAAATATGGGCGCCAATCACCTTCGAAAATAAGCTGGATAATAACTCTTTGGCATGATCTTTTATTGAAAATACAGCAAAAAAAACTCAACACAGCAGCAGTGTTTCAGCATATGGGCGTCTGCTCCAGAAGTCTAAAAAGGCTTATATAAATAGAACAATGCATAAACATATCAATTTATAAAGAATAAAAAAAAAACAAATGGTGGGTTTGGAGGGCTCAACTTTCCACCAGAAAGTTTAACAGAATGAATTATGCGTCTGGGTCCCCTTCTCCACAGTGCACTGCATTGCCCACTAGGTTACTCCAGGGACTGTTTGCTGCTCTAATTGGACTTCTGAGGCTGTCGTAGAGGTTGGTATGTACTGTTTCTTTCACATTTTTAGAGGGTGAGAGAGGGGCTATGCCCACTAGGGGAGTAAGAGAGGTCATTCTTTTTCCTCCAGCGGTCACCTGGTCATTTAGGGCAATTTTTATTTATTTATTTATTTTTGTGGCTTAGTCATTCTAAAAACAGGTCAAGCTCAAACATTTTAGTTTTAGTCCTGGACATCTTTGTTTTGTTCCATTATGGCTGAAAAATGTCCAAGTCTTAGGAATGCCTAAATCCCACCCTTAACTCACCCCTGACACACCCCCTTGAGATTTGAATGATCTACAGATAAAGCTCATTAAAATATGCTAAGAAATAGGTTTTAAAAATACTGATTTGGACCTTTTTTGTGAGAATAACATCCAAATGTTGCTTCCACTTTTTAGGCATTTTTCTCTTTTGAAAATAAGCCCCATGGAGGGGCATAATCGAACTGTGCGCCCATCGGTGTCCATCTTTTGTTTCGATAATACGGTCGGGGACGGCCAAATCTCAACATTTAGGTTGACCAAAATGTTGAGATTGCCGACCTTAGAGATGGCCAACCTTGGTTTTCACCTATAATGGAAACCGAGGATGGCCATCTCAAAAACAAACAAATCCAAGCCATTTGGTTGTGGGATTAGCCAACATTTCTAGTGCACTGGTCCCCTCTCACATGCCAGGACACCAACCGGGCACCCTATGGGACACTGCAGTGGACTTCACAAATTGCTCCAGGTGCATAACCTTGGGTGCTGAGCCCCCCCCCCCCAAAACCCCCAAATCCCACTACCCACAACTGTACAGCACTACCATAGCCCTTAAATGGTAACGGGGGGCACCTAGATGTGGGTAACAGTGGGTTTCGGGTGGGTTTTGGAGGGCTCCCATTTACCACCACAAGTGTAACAGGTGGGGGGGGGAATGGGCCTGGGTCCCCCTGCCTGAAGTGCACTGCAGTACCCACTAAAAACTGCTCCAGGGACCTGCATACTGCAGTGATGAAGCTGGGTATGACATTTGAGGCTGGCATAGAGGCTGGAAAAAATGTTTTTTAATTAGTTTTTTTGGGTGGGAGGGAGTTGGTGACCACTGGGGGAGTAAGGGGAGGTCCATCCCCGATTCCCTTCGGTGGTCATCTGGTCAGTTTGGGCACCTTTTCGAGGCTTGGTCATGAACAAAAAGGGACCAAGTAAAGTCAGCCAAATGCTCATCCGGGACGCCCTTCTTTTTTCCATTATCGGCCAAGGCCGGCCATCTCTTAACCACGCCCCCGTCCTGCCTTCGGTACACTGCCGACATGCCCCCTTGAACTTTGGTCATCCCCACAACGGAAAGCAGTTGGGGCCGCCCAAAATCGGCTTTCAATTATGCCGATTTGGGCGGCCCTGAGACAAGGACTCCCATCTCCCGATTTGTGTCGGAAGATGGGTGCCCTTCTCTTTCGAAAATGAGCTGGATAGTCACCATAAACGGAGATGGCAGTGCTGTGTGACTAATCAGAGAAGAAACCTATTAGCGACCTGAAAGTACGGTGTATGCTAATATATACTGTACAATCCAATCTTGCACCAACAATGTTGCAAATCAACACAGTGGTGTAGAGATAATAGCAAGATAGAAAGGTTGAAAATACAGCAAAACAAAGTTTTTAAACAGAAATGTGAAAGGGTAATAAAGATGTTGTGTCCTAGCTTAGCAAAGAAATCACAGTGAGAAAGAGATAAGGGTTGTATCACAACAACAAGCAGTATTGAGTTAACGTTGGCCAAATGTACTTACAGAAGAATTTGAGTGACTAACCTTGCTTAGGAAAATAGTTATTGGAAAGTGCAATGTGATTTGACATAATAGATAAAAATATAAACTAACCACCCACTGAAGAAACAGAGAAATAGTGCTGATCTGACAAAAAATGAGTAGATGAGGCAGAATGGAGCTTACCAGATAAAGGAAACTGCTTTGGTTCTCAGAGATCACAAAGTGTAACCATTGGATCGTGCCGACAGGTAAATGGAGCAATGCGCTGGAGAGATGAGTATTTAAATATTGGTTTTGCGCTAAAAGGAAGTCTAGAAGAATGTGAATTTATGTCAAAGAAAGAAAGACTTGAAAAGCAGGGGTGTGTAATGCAAAGTATATTTGCTATGTAGTTGAAGAACCCCCCCCCCCCCCCAAAAAAAAAAAAAGAAGGAAGAGAAATGAATCCAAAAAACATGTGCAATGATGATAATATATATATATAATGTTACATACATGTGTACAGAAATAATTAAATTGAGTTAAGCATAAAAGAAAGAATACTAACATTATCTACACAAGAAACACATCATGGTGCTTTTGAAAGGAAACAAATGAGTGTAAATGGTTATGTTCTCCCACATACATTGATCTTGCATGTGGGAGAACATAACCTTTACAAAGTAGAACACACTGGACAACAAGTAATTACTGTGTGGCTTAGACAAAAGTACCCAGTGCAAAATATGCAAATTTAAAGTCTCCTTGATAATACATACACAAGCAGAGATCATAAAGATATGTATCGAAAACATAGTATTAGAATTGACAACATGGTCTACTCATATGGAAAAAAATATGGTCCTTGTAAACAGAAATCAGAAATCTCCAAGCCATACTGCATTAGACTTAATAGAAGCAGGAGTGAATGAAAATGAATGCCTTTCTTAACAGACAATTCATGCAATATGTGATAAAAATGATTATTGCTTCTATATTTGAATAAAAAAGTGTTCTGTAGTATGGTCATTCTATTAATTAAGTTGTAGTAAATGCCAAGAAATACTCTATCGTGTTATTGCTTCATTAATTAAAATAAACATAAAAATATATTATATTATATATATTAGCATGTGCTAATGTTAGAGACACCCATAGGAATATATGGGTGTCTCTAGCATTAGCGTGCGCTAAATTTTAGCATTCCTTAGTAAACAGGGTGCATAGATTTTATCATACCTTTAAACTTCTATCTTTTTATATCTGTTACAGTTATTTTATTTAAATGAATTTGTTCAAATAAAATATATTATTGTTTCAAAACATTTTCCACATTATTGTTCATGTACATATTAATTTTGTTTATTTTTGTCATGTAGATTCATTGTAGATCATTTCTCTCAATGGAGGAGGGTGAATAGTGCAGTGCCATAGGGATCAGTACTGAGCAGGTGCTAATTGACATATTTATAAATGTTATGAAAATCGGAATGACGAGTGAGGTGATTAAATTTGCAGATGACCCAAAACTATTTAAGGTTGTTAAAACACGTGTGGACTGTGAAATATTGCAGGAAGACCTTAGGGAACTGCAAGTCTGGGCATTCAAATGGTAGATGAAATTTAGGGTCCTGTTTACTAAACCATGCTACAGGCGCATTAGCATTTTTAGCGTGCGCTAACTGTGCAGGTGCACACAATATTATCATGGGTGCCTACACATTTAGCATGCACTAATGCTAGCACTTCTTAGTAAGCAGGGCCCCTAAAGTGGACAAATGCAAGGTGATACACACTGGAAAGAATAATCCAAATCATAGTTACCAGATGCTAAGGTCCAACTTGGGAGTCAGCTCCCCAAAAAAAGATCTAGGTGTCGTGATTATACGCTGAAATCTTCTGCTCAGAGGGCCTCTTTTACAAAGCTGCACCACCGATTCTCAGTGCGGCAAATGAGAGGAAGTCCATTTAATTCTTATGGGCTTCCTCTTATTTGCTGCAAGGGAATTGCTACTTTGACTTTGTAAAAGAAGCCCAATGTGCGGTGATGGCCAAAATAGCAAACAGGATGCTAGAAATTATTAGGAAAGGGATGATAAATCAGTCCAAAAATACTATAATGCCCCTGTATTGCTCCATGGTGCGACTTCACCTTGAGTATTGCATTCAGTTCTGGTTGCTGTGTCCAAATGCAGATTTATGCCACTTTTTAGACATTTTTCTCTTTTGAAAATTAGCGCCATAGTAAATTTTAATAAACCATAAACTATAAGTTGAGGCCCTTGAATTTGATCCAGTATCTTTAGTTCTTGTACTATTTTTACATTCAGTTACATCTATGTTTTATATGTAGCAGTGGAAACCTAACCAAGTCATTTAATTTACACTGGGTTTACCACTAATGATCCCATATCCCAGTGACTACACAGCTCTCATTTATGATAGCTGATGGATTATTTTACAAACTACATCACTCTCCAGTATGGAAAAGTCACTTGAGAATGATTTACTGTTCATCATTTATACCTTATATCAACAGCAGGGAATATGAATAAGTTAGTCAACAAAAACCACAAAGCTAATTTCATTTTATCTTTTGAATGCTGAGGTCCAGATCTAAAGCCTGTTCATTGTTGTTATCTCAGAGTTGCTGCTGTGTTAGAAAAAAAAATGCATCTAGATGCCTATTAATTGTGTTTTTTTTATGTTGACATTTACTTTTGTCTTTCTTGTGAAAATATTAGTGTGTTAAAGTTTGTGGTTGTCTGTTTTTTACCTGACTGTAACCTTGTAAATCAAAATACATCGTGTGATACTGTATTAATACATCATATTCTTGTGAATATCAAATCGATACGTGTGCAGCTCTGTTTTAGGTAGAACATAGAAATCTAAGTTGAAGCGTCCTGGTTAGGATGTGTACAAGTTTGGAGGTATTATAGAAAAGGATCTGTTGATGCACAGCCTTTTCTATAATACATGCAGGAAGCACATGTATGTACTAGTTATGTACAGAGGGAGCAACCATTTTATAATTGTCAACATCTAAAACATCAACAGAAGCAACTAGGCAACAAACACATCTAGGTGTTGGCACATACATGTTTAAGTTGATGTTTCAGAACCTAGGTTAAGTGCCAACACATAGACATGTATGTGTGTCATTCTGGAAACCTACACATCTAAATACTCCCAATTAAGCACAGAGACCAAACCAAGCACTTTTACAAGGGCTATATGTTTCCAGAAGCAGCTGTAAATCCCAGTGGTGCTCACAGACGTGTACTCCACTTCTGAAATGGGGAATACACTTGTATTTTCGTATCCTATCCAAAGCCCATCCCCCTTGCTATATGCAACTAAAGATGAAGCGCTTGTAATTAATGCACCTTGCTTGCGTGTGTAGAACACTCATGTTTATGCATGTGAGTATATACTTACCTGCAAAATTGCCAGCAAGGCTATTTGGTAATGGTGCACCGGCTGTTTGGTAATGGTGCACCAAACTTATGTGAAAAGCAATTCTATAAATTATTGAAGTGATTAATGCTTAGCGACCGTTCCATTTTCTCCAACTCCGTCAGAATTAATTTTTGATAGGCCATAATAGAGGGATCCAAGGGTCCCGGAGGTACCCATTTTGATCTACTTCTGGAATGGAACATTTTCCATTCATCATGTTGATTCAACTTGGGAGTACCAAAAAACAATCTCAAGCGAGCCGCAGTGGATAAATTTGCATACGGCACCTCGGTAGCCGGTCTCTGGCTGAAGTGATCCTCAAGGACACGGTTCTTAAGAAGTTCCTAGAATTGTGAACTATTGGTTTAAGACTCTATGGGCACTTTGGCAGAGTAGAGAGCGGTGCCTCAATATTAATATTAATATCATTACGGAGTCTTAGATGTAGCAAAGACTAATATGTATATTTTAGTAAGAGCATGTATTTGGCTTTGAAAGCCTTGTATTAATGAAGTAGAAGTAACAGCAGTAGTGATTGGATATTGGTTAGAACTGTGTGGTTTGAGTGGAAGCGGCGAGTGACTGTGAGTGCCTAGGATTGCCATATGACAGGCATATATGATTAATAAATGAGTTGAAAACATTGATTGTGTAAGGAGTATTTTATGTACATAATATTTGTGAGTTTGTACTCTGGTAATAAACTGTATACCCTAGATTGGTATTTTTGTAAATTACACATATATTACACACATGTCTATGCTGCCCTGACAGTTGCGCACTAAGGTAGAATTCTATAAATGGTGCTCAGAATTCAGCACTGGAAAAATTGTCACTAAGTGCAATTCTATAAAGAGCCTACACCCTTTAGAGAAGTGTGCTATGCCAGCTGAAACCTGATGTATATGCTGGTGTCCAAGTTATGCTGAAGTAGTATTCCGTAAATACATGCACAATTTTTCAGAACACCCCTGACATGCCCATGGTCATGCCCCCTTTTGAGTTATGCTGCAGTAGAGTTAGGTGACATGCCTTATAGACTAGGATGCAGCCAGATGCACAAGTACATTTTATTGGGTGCCAATTAATATCAATAATTGATTGTTAGCCTCAATTACTGATGTTAATTGGCTCAGCCCATTAATTTGCATGCACATCTCAGGATCATGCCCAAATTTTGGCACACAAATTTATACGTCATATATAAAATCCAAGGGTAAGCAATTTAGGTGCACTCTTTAGCACCTAGCACTTAATGAGTAACTGCCAATTATTGGTGCCAATCATGCATGTAGCTCGTGCACCTGGTGGTAATTTTAAATATGGTGAATGAAAATAATTTTCTACTATGGGGGCGTTCCTGGCGGTAACTGTCAGTGTGCTCACGTTGGAGTGCGCTGCATGGTTACCACATGAGTAGCGTGTGAGCCCTTACCGCTAGGTCAGTGGGTGGCAGTAAGGGCTCAGGCCATAAATAGGTGCACGCTAGTTTTAATATTAGCGCAGGCCCATTTCCAGGCCCATTAAAAAAATGGCCTTTTTTCCAGCTGTGGTAAAAAATGGCCCAGCGCACGCCTAAAAGATAGACATACACTACAGCAAGCCACTTTTTACCGCAACTTTGTAAAAGGACCCCAAAGGCCAATATTAGTGCCTAAATTAAGATACCAGTTTATAAAATTTCCTTTATATCTATAAAGGATACCATGATGGAGCAATGTTAGCCACATAGAGCCTGCAAATATGTGGGAATATGTGGGACACAAATGCAAAAAATAAATAAAAAGCTATTTGCAAATTTACCATTCCAAGTACTAAACTCACATGATTGTTTCAATCACATTATAATTAATGAGCTGCTATGATGCAAAATAATGCAAAACAGCTCATTAATTTCACCTTTGTGACTGGGTTAAAAACTGGTTAAATGGAAAGAGACAGAGGGTAGTGGTAAATGGAGTTTGCTCCAAGGCATAGGCAGTCGGTGGCCCAACTGTTTGGGGAGGCTAAAGGGGGCGGGGTTAGGGGTGGGGCCAGGGGTGGAGCTTAAATCCATAATTGTCTGATAACACACAGAAAAAAAAAATAAAAATAAAAGTCACAATACCTTTTATTAAATTTAGATATTAAATATGTATCATATGTCAAAGAATAAAGTGGTTGCTCAAAGCATATACTAACCACAATGGCTCAACTGCAAAACACTATGCACAACTTTGTGCAAAAACACACTCAGAACCTTACTGTAACATAAATATTACACTGGGAAGAACCTAATACACCAATATGCCACCCATACGGAAAATGCAGACCGTCAACAATATGAAACAAGGGATCATAATATCACAATTCTCATGTACAGCCACAAAACACCCTAATTCATGTTTAATGTGGGATAAAATGCCATAAATAAGTAAATAAATATAAACTTTTAATGTTGAGCACCTGATTCTCAAAGTGGACATATTCCAAACACTATAATGAAAATAAAATGATCTTTTCTACCTTTGTTGTCTGGTGACTTTGTTTTTCTGATCATGCTGTCCCAGTATCCGATTCTGCTGCTATCTGTCCTCTTAACTCCGTTTCCAGGGCTTCCTTTCCATTTATTTGTTTACTTTCCGCCTTTCTTCTTATTTCTTGTCCTACATCTGTAAGTAAAAGCTGGGTCCTCCGCAGACTTGACTGTCCAGTGGATCCAGCTTCTGCCTATTTTCTCCATCCATGTGCAGTTTTTCTCCTCTTTTCCTTTTCCCTCATCTCATCTCATCTCTTCCCTCTCCTCCCCTCTATGTCCAGCAATTTCTCCTCTCTCCTTGGGCCCAGTCCTCCCATCCATGTCTATCCATGCTCCTCTCTCCCCTGCCCCCTCCATTCATCCATATCCAGCAATTCCCCTCTCTCCCTGAGCCCTGCCCTCCCATCCATGCTCCTCTTTCCCCTGCCCCCCTCCATTCACCCATATCCAGCAATTCCCCTCTCTCCCTAAGCCCTGCCCTCCCATCCATGCTCCTCTCTCCCCTGCCCCCTCTATTCACCCATATGCAGCAATTCCCCTCTCTCCTTGAGCCCAGCCCTGCCCTCCCATGCTCCTCTCTCCCTGCCCCCTCCATTCACCAATATCCAGCAATTCCCCTCTTTCCCTGAGCCCTGCCATCCCATCCATCTCCCTCTCACCCCTGCCCCAACTTCCTGCCCTCTTCTCCCCCCCAAGATCCCTTTCCTTTTTTTTTCTTTTAAATTTACCTCCGAGTCTGGCAGCACAGCATCAGTGAAAGCGCTTCTCTTCGCTCAGTGTCCCGCCTTCTTCTGACGTCATGATGTCAGAAGAAGGTGGGACACTGAGGGAAGGGAAGCGCTTTTACTGGGAGCGCTTTCACTGACGCTGTTGCTGCGCTGCCGGACTGGAGGCAAATTTAAAAGAAAAAAAGGAAAGGGATCTTGGGGGAAAGAAGAGGGCAGGCAGTTGGGACGAGCGGCGAGCCCCGGGTGTTGTCGTCATCAGGATCCGATCTTCGGCCTCCCCAAGCCTCTGATACCGGGCGCCTATGCTCCAAGGAAAAGGATGTTATCAGTGGTGTACCACAGGGATCAGTCCTTGAATCTGCCCTTTTTAATATCTTTGTGAGTGATATTGCAGAAAGACTGTTTGGTAAGGTTTGTCTCTTTGCAGATAATACCAAACTCTGTAATAGGGTAGACACGTCAGAGGGTGTTGATTGCATGAGGAGGGGTCTAGCAAAGCTTGAAGAATGCTCCAGAAACTGGCAACTAAGATTTAATGCTAAATATGCATGGTCGTGTACTTGGGTTGCAAAAATCCAAGGGAACAGTATAGTTTAAGGGGGTAAAGTATTTCTGTGTACGAAAGAAGAGGGGTGTTTGGGGATGATTGTATCTGATGTTCTTAAGGTGGCCAAACAGGTAGAAAAGGTGACAGTCAAATCAAAAAAGGATGTAGGTGCATAGGGAAAGGAATGGCCAGCAGGACAAAAGAGGTGATAGTGCCCTTGTTTAAGTCTCTGGTGAGGCCCCATTTAGAGTACCGTGTACAATTCTGGAGGCCATATCTTCAAAAAGATGGAGTATAGAGTCGATCCAGAGGATGGCTACAAAATTGATCAGTGGTCTCTGTCATAAAGCATATAGGGACTGACCTATAGAGCTCAATATGTATACTCTGGAAGAAAGGCAGGGGAGAGGAGACATTTTTTTTTGTTACATTTGTACCCTGTGCTTTCCCACTTATGGCAGGCTCAATGCAGCTTACATGGGGCAATGAAGGGTTAAGTGACTTGCCCAGAGTCACAAGGAGCTGCCTGTGCCTGAAGTGGGAATTCAACTCAGTTCCTCAGTTTCCCAGGACCAAAGTCCACCACCCTAACCACTATGCCACTCCTCCACTCCACATCTTCATGGCATTAATGTACAGCAGGTGAGCCTTTTTGCAAATGAAGGAACTCTGAAATGTTGAAGTTTAGAGGTTATAGGGTCAGGAGTAATCTAAGGAAATATTTTTTCACAGAAAGGGTAATGGATGCGTGGAATAGCCTCCTGGTGAAGGTGGTAGAGGCAAGGACTGTGTCTGAATTTAAGAACGAATAGGGCAGACATTTGGGATCTCTTAGGGAAAGGAGTAGATAGTGGTTGCTGAGGATGGGCAGACTGGATGGGGCATTTGGCCCTTATCTGTCATCATGTTTCTATGTCTAGGAATAAGAACAATACTTCTTCACGGGTCCATTTTCATAAATAAGATTTGTAAACCTCCATGGGATGTAGTTATCTTTTCTTGTCCTACCCATTTCATTGTCATGAACTGCAAAGTTGTGTGAAATGAGGCTTATTAATTGGCTAAAGCCATATCTGTTTGGAAAACTTGGTGGTGCAATTAGCTATGATTGGTTGGCTGGCTTAGGGGTCCTTTTAGAAAGCTGCAGTAAAAAGTGGCCTACGGTAGTGTGGGAGCATCTTTTAGGCACACACTGGGCTGGGAGATGGGCCTGCACTAATATTAAAACTAGTGTATGCCTATTTACAGCCTGAGCCCTTACCGCCATCCATTGACCTAGTGGTAAAGGCTCACGTGTTACCCATGAGGTAACCATGCAGCATGCACCCATGTAAGCACGCTGCTGGCTACTGCTGGGAACACCCCCATGGTAGAAAATAGAAAATTAATTCCAATTTTGGCATGTGTGAGATTCGGCACATGCCAAAATTGGAATTACCACTAGGTGCATGCACCACCCTGGCGGTAGTGCCAATTGGCCACACGCTACCCACACATTAGCCCTCCTGCTCCTTTGTAAAAGAGCTCCTTAGTGCAATGTCCTTTTTATCAGGGCCTGAGTAGCCAAAAAATGCTTTCACAGGCACAGAATACTGGTGTCAGCTTTTTGATGTGCAAGAGAAAGTAGGACCGTGGGATATATACAGAAGCTCCCTAAATAGCAAGAGGATGGAAACCAAGCATTGAGTGCTTCAACTCTAGACTGCAGTGAAATGACTTTTGCAGTTATTAAGGCGGCATGAAACAGGGAATAACCTGCATGGAGCAGTAGTACAAACCTAAACAAACGTACGAGGTGATAACCTACATGGATGGCGGTTACAACTCTAACCATCTTACTAGGCAGGATGCATGAGCCATTTCAGTCTTTATCTGCCTTCATCTACTATGTTACACCTATTCTTCCTAGACTTCACTGGCTACCATAGGAGACAGGAATGAATTTTAAAATACTGTGCTTTGTTTTAAAATCTTTTTATAAGAACTTCCTCATTATTTGTCAGCCTCATTTTCACAGCACATTACAATATATGCACTGAGATCTTTTACAAAAAAAAAAAAAATCTGTTCCAGCTTGCTGTCTTGTCTGCTGTACATTTGTCATCTCCTCAGAAGAATATATTTAGTTATCTGGGGCCTGTCCTGTGAAATCAGATCCCACAGGAACAGTTGTATGTGCTTTTGAAATCAACTCAAGCTCTGCTCGTTGAAAAACAAAATTGGGGACAATTTGTCCTGTTTCAATTGGACTTACGTAGAATGTGGCAATTGGAATTGAGACATTCAGGCTGGGACGTACAGAGTTCTGGTCATATTAAGGCTCTCCTAAAATACTGTATGAGTCCACATGTATTTATATATATATATACACACATTTCACAAATATGTATACATTAAATATTCCAAAACCCAGTAGCTTCCACATGGAGGGGCTAGCACTTACCCGTGGAAGTGGTGATGTTGCAATTTCCTTGTGTAAGTGGCACCACTTCCCCATGTAGCTGCCCCATATTAAAAACCTATACTTGTTAGTGCTGCCATTTAAGTTTTGCGCAATAAATAGCCCTTATTATACCATCCTTTAAAATATTGTCTGTTATAAACAAACTTCAGCAGTGACTTTTTTTCACATGAGCAGTGGCGTTCTGACACTGGCTGACACCCGGGGCGGATCGCCGATGCGCCCCCCCCCCCCCCCCGGGTGCAGCGCACCTCCCCCTGACAAAATGACACCTCTCCCCGCCCCCGGCGAAATGACACACCCCTGGGTGCACGCCTCTGGGGGGGGTGCTGCGGCGCGCGCCTGTTGCCCTGTCTCCAAGTTCGCAATTCGCATGTGTTCACTGCTCCCTCTGAGTCTGCCCCGGAACAGGAAGTAACCTGTTCCGGGGCAGACTCAGAGGGAGCAGTGAACACATGCGAATTGCGAACTCTGAGACAGGGCAACAGGCGCGCGCCATGGCACCCCCCCCCCAGCGGCGTGCACACCCCCCCCCCCCCGCCCCCCTTGCTACGCCACTGCACATGAGCATATAAGCTCATGGCTCATTTGCCTCCTCAACGGCCCTTCTTCTTTAATATATGTTTACTTTTAAATGTATCTAAATTGTTTAAATATAAACACTGAACTTGAAAATGTGCAGGACCCAGATGCCAAACCACATGCACCATCTTTCGTTTAATGCTGCCTCAGGGTGTGATCTGGCATCACTGAAAATACAATGCACTCTTTAAAAAAAAATAATGTTTCTCTTTTGTTTAAAACCACACTAAACCAAGCGTTTAAAGTTTATATCTGGAAAACTACTTTATTTTCATGCACCAAATCCTGCTTCATTCGTTGGTATTACAAAATGGCAAGGTGTGTGTGCTCTTATGTCTCATGACTCTGCATCTACCAATAGAATACCTCCCTTCACATTCCTGATAGCCAATCTAATTCAATATCCAATGAGAGTATCCACCACTGTTCTTTATAAATGGAGTAAATTATGTCCGTATCACCACCCTCCCACCCCATCTCTATTATGTTGGCATTCAATCCAATGATTTACAATAGGAACTGAAAGCATGGCTGTATTTATGGGCAACTTATGCTTTGTTAACGCAATTTAATGGGCCTAGATGATCTACCCACATATATTAATTCACAAGGACATTGTATTAAATACACCGCATAACTACTAGTGCAATCAGTGCTACTATGAGATGTTATCTCATGCCAAAAATGGACACTCACTGGTTTTAATTTTGCCACACATCCATTTTCAGCCAAAAAAAAGCCTTTTTGGCAGACACGCTAAAAAATGGATCTGCTTGTGTCCAAAACATGTGCCTACACCAGTGCAGGCCTTTTTTTCGGCATGCCTTAGTAAAAGGGCCCCTAAATTATTATATGGAAAAGTCGTGTTCTACCTCTTGGAGGATTTTTTTTTCTGTGCTTCAGCTTTATACGTGTTTTTGGGACGAAGAGTGGATTTGTAAGAACTCATTACACTGGCAGAGGATTTCACAGTCAAGTTAAAAGTTAGAGAGTCTTTTACTAAGATGCACTAGCGTTTTTAGCTCATGCTGAATACTGAGATACCCATTATATTCCTATGGGCATCTCAATACTTAACATCAGCTGATTTTTAGTGCAAGCTGTGCACAGCCTTTTTTGAGAACTCTTGCTTTTGGTGCTCTTTGGAGCTCAAACTGCTTAAAAGCCTTTTGTATTAAAAATTGTTTTGTGTTGTTTCAGTGACTTATGATCTTGATGGCACTTTAAGTATATATCACCAGGTTTTTTGGAGAGGTAACTTTTTCTCATGTAAACTTGAGTTGTTTCTTACCACTCCTTTTTTTTCTGGTTTCCATTGGGGGATTGAGAGCAGTATTACTCCCCCTTGGGCAGTTGAGGTTCCAAGTTTGTTTTTTTTTTAATTAACGTTTAAGTGCATTCCTAATCATTCTTTACTGACATTTTTTGGTCCAGCTGCCCAACAGGTAGTTCAGGTTATACTTAGGCATATTGCTTTTTACGTGCAAAGGTAAAGGCAAATTGCCTGAATTGTTTACCCTATGGGGAAATCAATAGCTCATATTCCTCTGGAACAATCATTCTAAGAGAATTATTACCAGAATATCCTTTGTTGTCACAGATGCAACCCCTGTTTAGGTTCTTTAATGAATCCTGAGAGAAAATTAGCAGGCTGTTAAGGTAAAAGCTAAATATACCACAAGGTGCAACAATTCAACGAGGAGATAAACAAGTCAGGCTTATAATAAATTGATGATGCAAATTTAGGCAAATGCTGTGTCGGTGCTGGTCTCACTGCAGCTCTTAAAACTGTTCTTTATTAGAAATTATAACAAAAAAAGATATCAATAACATAATGTTTAGAATTCAGTACTGACTATTATATTAGACCTCAGAGGTGTTGTTAAAGTGAATTTCCACTTTGATGTTATTCACATCAGAAATCAATCTCATATGCCTCTCGTCATTGGTCAAATATCAATTTTTCTATGTTTTTCATTTTTTCACTTAAAACGTATAATGATAAAAAGATTTACTTATCTTTTTGATAACTTCAGTTCTTATCGCTCCAAAAGCTCTCATCAATATAGCGTTAGTTGGTGGTTCTGCTTGTTAAGATGTTTATAGCTCCAACATCTTCCAACGGCTCATATCTCAACCTGCAAATGATCTTGCGCTCTCAAAGCTAACGTTCAATTTAACGTCTATGTTTGTTTCTATTTATGTGTTCTTTCTTATTCCTCCAGGCTTATTGAGGCGCACATTCTGATTGTTGAGATATCTCTTACTCCAACGGCTCACACCAACTTTTTTTTACTGAAAATAATTCTTTCACTCTTAAGATTCACATCACATCGACACGTGTTTCGCCTTACGGCTTTTTCAAGATTATGTGCTCTCTCTCAAGATTAGGTATTCTCTCTCGGTCCGAGTAGACTCTCCTTAGTCGCCTAAGGCGCCTAAGGCGACTAAGGAGAGTCTACTCGGACCGAGAGAGAATACCTAATCTTGAGAGAGAGCACATAATCTTGAAAAAGCCGTAAGGCGAAACACGTGTCGATGTGATGTGAATCTTAAGAGTGAAAGAATTATTTTCAGTAAAAAAAAGTTGGTGTGAGCCGTTGGAGTAAGAGATATCTCAACAATCAGAATGTGCGCCTCAATAAGCCTGGAGGAATAAGAAAGAACACATAAATAGAAACAAACATAGACGTTAAATTGAACGTTAGCTTTGAGAGCGCAAGATCATTTGCAGGTTGAGATATGAGCCGTTGGAAGATGTTGGAGCTATAAACATCTTAACAAGCAGAACCACCAACTAACGCTATATTGATGAGAGCTTTTGGAGCGATAAGAACTGAAGTTATCAAAAAGATAAGTAAATCTTTTTATCATTATACGTTTTAAGTGAAAAAATGAAAAACATAGAAAAATTGATATTTGACCAATGACGAGAGGCATATGAGATTGATTTCTGATGTGAATAACATCAAAGTGGAAATTCACTTTAACAACACCTCTGAGGTCTAATATAATAGTCATTAAATTTATATATACAGTGATAGTGTATGGTGATTGATGAATCGTGTGAACGCTGTATAATTAAAGATAAGTTAGGGGGCAGTATTTAGATAGAATTCAGTACTGAACATTTTTCCAATAGTTTGATTACATTAAAATCATGATAGCCATTGTTCTGGCACTCACAATGGCATCCATATTCAAACATAGACATTTGCACTGATCCTCACCATTCCACACAAACCCAAATGCTCTCTTAAACCAGAAAATAACAGATAAGCAGCTGCTGCAATTGTGGAAAATAATTGATCACAGCTTTATTACTTAATACAAATTTATTTACATCTTCAAAAATCTTAACTTCAAAAAATATTCCCAACATTCCCTTCTCAGATCAGCCTTTCTCCATCCCATACAGCTAATGATGATGAACTAGTCCTCCATCTGAATACAAATCCCCATCAATCAAAACATCACCCTCTGCGGGATATGCAGTGTTGCAGGAAGACACCTCAATTTGTGGCAGTTCCACACACACAAGTTTATAGTCCCAAATTCTTCCTTACTGTTCTTTTTGTCCATTTTACCTGGCCACCCCTTTTCCATTATTCCTTCCACATTAATCAAGATGTGACTACCCCACCCCTTATTTACTTCCCTCAATAACTCCCCACTCCAATGGTAGAAATTGCCCACTTCACCCTGCAAAGAAATCTACCCCTAACCTCCCAACTGATAAGAAGGGAAAGTTGGGAGGGCAAAAGATTTTCCCTTATCCACCCTTCCTACCCTCTCCTTCACCACTCACCTACCCAAAACTACTTCAAAGCTCACCAAAAGCACCGAATACCTGTCTCACTATCTCTTCTTCTCCAATTAGGCACCTCATACCAAACCCACTCTCGTATTCTTTATGTGTTACTACTTGCTTCAACACAACTGGCCTTACATCTCTCTCCTTTCTTAACCTCTGCCCACCTTCTAAGCCCATTATTTTCTATAGCTCAGATTATCTTGCAATGTTATCTGCCCTTACCGTAAAATGAGGGCACCCTTGTAGCCCTGAATGATGCTTAACTTACTCTAAAAGAATCAATCGCCTGCAAAGATTCTATTCATCTCCTGAAAAAATTAAGCATTGTAACATGGGCTGATGGCAGGCAAGGAATAATGATGCTATTGGGATAAGTTGCTCTACAGAAATTATGCACAGTGGGAATAAATCAATTTTAAAGTTAAATAATGCATACACCCAACCTCATGGTGTATCATTACATGACCTCTTCTCAGCACAGAAGATAAACAGCTTCCAATTGCAAATTGTGGTGTGATGAAAAGTCATCTTTTGCCTCTCTCAACTCAAAGTTGAATCTACATTCCACATCACCAGATGCAGCCTTTCTGGAACATAAGGGATCTTTTATTAAAGTGTGACAAAAATTTTGCAGTTGCTGCATGGTAACTGCAAAGTCTCTGCAGTATCGGTTGTGGGTGTTTTTTCAGCATCTGCCAATGCAGTTTATATAGCGACAATAAGATTAAAGCCTCATTTTGCATAGTATGTTGAAGGAGGAATTGGAATGCTGTGGTTGTGATACTCACAATTCCCCTGGTATTTCACAAAGGCTTTGTGGGAACCCAGTTGACAAAAAAGAGCAGCATTACTCAACAGCTTCCACCTATAAGTGCTGGCACTTGCTTTTGAAGACAGATTTCAGAAAGAATGAAGAAATAGGAATTGACTTAACCATACAATCTCAAATAAACTCCACTATATCAGTGTTGAATAAAGTTCTTATGACAGTAAATTGTGATTAATGAAGCTTGTTGTTTTTTTTTAAGGTTTTTTAAATATTTTTCATTCATAAAAAAGGAGGAAAAACTTCAGAATTCAATAGGTGTTAATTTGTTGTATACTCCATCATCTCTCAATCATCAGCATAAAAAAACACCTCCAATCTTCACTTTAACTTAATGAATCCTAAAGAAAATGTTTTTTGTTCTTTTATGAATGAGTATATCACTTAGCTTCTGTTAAACGTCATTAAGTTAAAGTGAAGATTGGAGGTGTTTTTAAGCCAGTGGTTGAGAGATGATAGTTTATATGACAAATTAACACCTATTGAGTTTGAGACTTATTTCCTCCTTTTATATGAATGAAAAATATAAAAAAACAAAAACAAACAAAGAAAAAAAAGAGCTTCACGAATCACAATTATTATTCTTTTCCCTAGCCTTTACTCTTTGGAATGCCCTAGTCCTTCAATTAGAACCATCCCGTGTTAGTTTCAGATCTGCACAAAAACCCACCTCTTTACTTAGGTCATTGCTGTATCTTAGACTCTCGGTGGCCCAGGTCAAGTCCCTGCCTGCTCTTCCACTATTTACTCCTTCCTATCACCTTCTTTCCAACTTTTGATTTATGAAGTTCTTTTCTCTCTTTATTTTTAATTGTTTTTGTAAACCACCTTGCTCTGCCTCCACACAAAAGGAGGTTTATTAAACTAAACTAATATGGCTTCTAACCCCATCTCATCAGACTAAGGTGGGTTTTTTTTTTTTTAATGTAATTCACATTTTGGATGCATATAAATGTATTCATTTACACATTTATATTCTGTTCTATCCATAGTCTGTTAGGTAGAGTACAACAAACACAGGCATAATAAGAAGACCTACTACATAAGAACTGCATAAACATTTAAGTTAGCCAGAATATATGAGGGGAGTGAGACCTTGGTGTGCTTTGAGTAGGCCTAGTGCAGACTTAACAAATCAACATTTATTCCCCATTTTAGAAAGGGAATAAATACTTATGTCCTAACAGATTGATTTTGGGATTTATATCCACTACCCAGGTTGTCTAGATTTCAGAAAAGTGCTCCTGTTGAGCAATGCTCCACTACAGTGCTTAGGGAGATCACCCACTTAACCAGTGCTTTATGTCCCCCCCTAAAGCCAAACTAGCAAAGAGTTTTGTGACAGCTTCAGGAAAAATACACCTTTATGTTTGTAAAATGGCTAAGATAACTGTTTATGTTCAGGTAAATAAAGTTTATGTTGCTATTCCACAGTATAGATGTTTATGTGCCTATTTTGACCCACTGACATTTTAGACATTTGTGACCATCTCTGGGAAAACATGAACAAAATCTATTGACTTTAGTCATGTTTTCCCAGAGAGGGTCACATGTATTTTTTTTTTTAATAGATGTTCATTCCACATATAACTACAAGATAAATGTCCATTTCTCCATTTATTTTAGAGCATTCTATACATTTGCAGATTCTGTTCTGAAGTACTAGTGGAACTTGAAACATCTCAGTCTAGATGCTTGAATTCTGATTTGAATGTCCTCTGTAAAATTCCACTCTGTACTATATGTATAAGTGGTGACAAAGTTTGAAGCTATAATTTATGTATTTTTTTTGCTTTACCTTTGAGGCAAAAATAAGAAATGGGTGAATAAGGAATATTAACCTCTAGAACCCTCATTTAAAGTCCTGGCACAAATGAAGTTGAAGTTCGTATTCTCCTTATTCTTAATAAACCACCTATCATGGAACCATCTAGGCCAATAGTTTTCAACCCAATCCTCAGGGATCACCTGGCCGGTCGAGTTTTCAGGATATCCATAATGAATATACATGAGAGAAATTTGCATGCACTGCCTGCTTGGTATGCAAATCTCTGTCATGCATATGTATTGTGGTTATCCTGAAAACCTCACTGGCAAGGTGGCCCCTGGGGACTGGAATAAATGCACTGATCTAGACAGTTTACAATAAAACTAATAGGGGGAAGAGAAAAAAATAAAAAAGAAACAAGAGAGGAAAAAAAGGAAAGAGGAGGATTTACAGTGCCATTTAGAGAACAAGTTGGGGGGGGGGGGTCCAGGGAAGGGGTACCCTGCCATGTATTGCACTGTCACAATCCAGTCCCAGACTAATCTCCACATTGCATGTTCTATAGTTTAAAGGAGCAGTTACTTTGTGGGGTGAGAGGGAGTCAATGACCACTGAAGAGGTAAGGGAGTGTCATTCTTTCATTCCTGCAGTGGTCATCTGGTCATTTAGGGCAATTTGTTCTAGCTTATCTGTTAATAAAACGTGTCTAGACCAAAATGTCCGACTTGTAGCCCTGGTGTTTTTGTTTTGCTCCATTATGGCAGAAAAACATCCAAGTGTTAGGAATGCCCAGATCCTGCTCTCAACATGCCCCTGAACCCTCCCCCCCCCCTTGTAATTTGAATACACTTCTGATGGACTTCATTGAAAAGCATCTAAAGTTTGGCTTTGAAAATACCAATTTGGATATTTTGTGAGAAAAAAGTCCAAATGCTGATTTATGCCACTTTTTGGGTGTTTTTATGTTTAGAAAATAAGCCCCATAGGGCTAGATTCCATATATGTTGCCCGAAAAATCCACGTGGAAATGATTTCCATCTAGACATATTCTATAAGCAGCACCTAGATTTAGGCGCAATATATAGAATACGCTTAGTTGATATCCTAGTGCTTTAAACTAATCGTATCAATTTACACCAACAAAAACATGGCATAAATCCCAGCGCATAGCTTTGCATCTAGAGGGCCATATTGTATAACAGTATATGTAAATTTTTGGAGCGCAGTAAAGGCTCCCTGCCACATGGCCACATGGTAAGACTTCTCTTACTGCATGGCCTCGTTCGTCTGGGGGCTTTTTACGTGTTATGGTAAAATGGGCCCTGGCGCGCGGGAAAAATAGCCCTGCTGCTAGAGCTTGGTAAAAGGACCCTTTAGCGATTTGTGTTGTAAATTCTAATAATTGCCAATTAGTGTTCATTATTCCTTGTTAAGTGCTGTTAACAATGCTGATTGGCTTGTTAAGCCAATTATGCACATTGTTATAGAATACTCCTGGAGTTCAGCGCGGAATGCTAGGTACACTATATAGAATCTGTCAGATAACGTTTTAATAGAATGGCCAGGTTTTGGGTGTTAAAAAGTAAGAAATGACACTCTACTGGAAAATAAGGCTAAGGCATATTAGAAGTTTTACTGTTTCAACTTAATATGACTCTCTAGACATAGTAAAGACAGGTGGTAATAAATTCATCACTCTTCAGAGTCTTTAGAAATCTATTTCTGCAACACATACAAAGAGTAACCATCCCATCACCGAACATTGTACTGACAGTAATCCTTGCTACTTTTCATGCATTGCTTAAAGCATCTTTTCTTTAATTTACTGGTGGTGGTGCCTGTGATGGTTGGAGGGGGGAGGGTAGAAGATTCAGTTACAATTTAAAAATGCAAATTTCTTCTATCAAAATGTGTTTTAAGCAATATAAGAGGTATTCATGATGGTAGAAAATCAAAGGCAGATTTACATTTTAAGTAAAAAGGGCACATAGGGTCGAGGGACAGACTAGATGGGCTTGGAAGTTCCATTATCAATTTCTAATTTTCTGTGAAATTCCTATCCAGATCTAAGTCATTTATCTCTGAAAATCAAAGTTGCTTTACTATAACCTTTTCTTTGATTTGTCTGTATCAACACTGGCTGTTAACATTTTTTTTTTTTTTTTGCATCTTTGCTGCTTCTTTCCTGAATTAAAGGGACACCTCTCTTGTTTAAAGCAGTTATCTATGATGACTAAATTAACTTGCAAGTCCCAAGTTTCTATGAATTTGTTATCTATCCATTATTTATATTATGTCAGAAAATACAATAAAGTACCAGTTTTAACTAGGTTATGGGGCCCTTTTACTAAGCCGCATAAGCGTCTATGCACACCCAACGTACGCCAAAATGGAGCTACCTTATGGACACCACGTGACTGTTGCAGTAATTTTATTTTTGGTGCACGTCTGATACGCACATCCAAAAAATAATGTTTATTTTTGGACGTGCGTATCAGACACGCACCAAGTGGCATTTGACACATGTAGGTCATTACCACCCGTTTACCGCATGAGACTTTACCAATAGGTCAATGGCTGGTGGTAAGGTCTCAGATCCAAAAGGGATGCACGCCAATTTTGATTTTGCTGCATGTTCATTTTCGGCAAACATTTTAAAAAGGCATTTTTTTGCAGGCGCACTGAAAAATGGATCTACGCAAGCCCAAAACACATACTACCGCATGCCATTTTTCAGTGCACCTTAGTAAAAGGACCCTAAGATTCTTATTTACCCCCTGTTTACTAAGCCACACTAATGCCGACACTACTCTTTCACTTTGAATGTATTTGAACACACATGCACACACTCACTCAATGAGTGTTGTTCCAAACAAAATCAAACTTTACTAACCCCCCCCCCAAAAAAAGAACAAAATAGAAGATATAGCACTACAAAATCAACAGAGACAATTTGTAAAGTTTCAGCCATCCAAAAGCACAAAAACACAAAAGACAAGTGTCCATAATATGAAAAAAAAATCACATAGTGCAGCTTCTCATACCAGTTAAGTAAAGATGCAGGAAAACTGGGACTTCACTTAGCATCCCTTAGGTCTCTTTATCACTTAGACCACTGGCTGGAAGTATTGCAGCATGGCAGCCGCTAGCGCAGCTTAGTAAACAGGGGGGTAAGTGTGCTGAGAGGATCATGGAACAAGAACTCTATATAGAAAGATCATTATGGGGTCCTTTTACACATTACATTACACATTAATCTTGTATTCCACAAAAGCCTTCGCAGTTCAGTGCAGATTACAAAAGACTAAGAACCGAGACAACTCGGGAATTTACAATTTAAGTACAGTAAGTTAAAAAAGCCTACAATTTGTTTTTTTAAAAAAAAAAGAAATGTTTTCAATTGTTTATTAAAAGCCAAATAATCCCTAGATGACCTGATTATCCTGAGAAGTGAATTCCATACTGAAGCAGCCCTATATTAAGTTGCATAAGGTGTTAATTAATACATAATGCAGTTAAAAATACCCCAGGGCACACTCAGGCATGCTGCGCTAACTTTGAAATGTGCATGCTAACCATGCACTACAATTGTTTCTATTTTTTTAAAGGACATGTCAGGGGTGCAAAGCGGGTATTACACCACATACCAATGCATGTACATTACTGTGCACTAACTGGTTCGAACAGGCATGGAGGAGTGGCCTAGTGGTGGACTTTGGTCCTGAGGAACTGAGTTCAATTCCCACTTCAGACTCTGGGCAAGTCACTTAACCCTCCATTGCCCCAAGTAAGCCGCATTGAGCCTGCCATGAGTGGGAAAGCGCGGGGTACAAATGTAACAAAAAAAATGGGGGTAATTAAGGGCCTCTTTTACAATGCAACACTAGCAATTCCTGTGCAGTAAATGAAAGGAAACCCATTCAATTCTTATGGGCTTCATCTCATTTGCCATGAGAAGATCGCTCGTGTGGCTTAAGTAAAAGAGGCTCTAAATAAATGGCCGTGTAATAAAGGGCAACATAGTGCATGACCATTAATACAAAAAAATAGAAAATAGGCTATTTTATGGCTGCAGTAAAAATTCCTTAGTTTGAGGGAAAGATCCACATAGAGGTGCATTAAGGCCATTTTATTTTACTGAGTCTTTGTAAAAGGACCCATATATAAGGTGTGAAGGAATGACTAAATAGGAAGCAGTTAAACGGTCAAGGGTCATGGAACCTTTCAAACACAAAGGGGTAAGGAAATTGGATCTATTTGGGATCTGCTGAGTACATGAGACTGGCCACTACTGGAGACAGGATACTAAGCTTGATGAACCTTGGTCTGACTGAACCTGGATTTTACCTTCTTATGCTCTCATTCTGTTTTATATCCTAGCAAGTCTTTGTGAAACTCCAGACCATTCAGTGCTGAGATCCTTGAATTTAGTGTTTAATTCTTGTTCACTTATAGCTGTGGCTGCATTTTTTTTTTTTATTTACCTGGGACAATGGACAAAAATGCTGAGATCAAATTTATTCACAGTTCTGCAATTCACAGCTCTGTCATCTGCCACTAAACGTTATAAGGTCTGATTCAATTTATAACCCTCTGAGCCATGTCCGTTTCTGTCTGAATTGAGACAATTTGAAAAGAACAATTTTGGGTTTATGCTTCAAAGGTTTTTAATAAGTTTTCATCTTATGAAAGCTGTTCAAATGGCAATCTTTCATAAGATGACTTTGCAAATTAAGGGGCCCTTTTACTAAGCTGCATTAGTCACTAGTGTGCCTAATGCAGCTTAAAATGACATTCCACGGGATACATTCAGGCATCTTGCAGTAACTGCCAAATTACTGCATCCTAATCCAGGTGCTAAAAAATATTTGTTTTCTTGGGGGGGGGGGGGGGGGGTAGGGGGCTTGTAAGGGAGTGGAGAGTGAGCATTCTTGCACTAATCAGTTAGTGCAAACACATTAGTGCACACTAACTGGTTTGAACAAGATTATCGTATGAGCCCTCACCGCCTACCCAATGGGTGGCGGTAAAGGTTTTCTCTTTCATAGGCACAAGCTAATGACAACATTAGTGCACAGTCATCAATTCAAAAAATAGAAGATAAGTCACTTTCTCCTGGATTCTATATAGCGTGCCTAGAGATCTGTGCCAAAATCCAAGTGTATTCTGAATCAATCAGCTTTAACAGTGCTTAACAAGCAATAATGAGCCCTATTTGGCAATAATTAGAATTTACGTGCACATCTCGCTAAGAATATTCTAGAACGCAGTATGCCTAAGTTCTAACGTGCACAGGCAAAAAGAGGCATGGTTATGGGCAGGGAAATGGACATTCCATGGGCATTCTGAAATTTACACACATAGTTATTGAATATAGCCCAATGCGCCTGAATCTATATGCCGGGATTCATGCCATGTTGTTGTTGGTGTAAATGGGCATGTGTAGTTTTAGGCACTGGGGTATCGACTAAGCATACTCTATATACTGCACCTAAATCTAGGTGCCACTTATAGAATACGCTTAGGCAGAAATGTTTTCTGCGTGGATTTTTTAGGTGCCATATATAGAATCTAGCCCTTCATAGCTCCAGTAAAAATAGTCTTAGTGCATGAGAAAGGCCCATGTAAGGATGTGCTAAGCCCAGTTTCTGACACAACTTAGTAAAAGGACCTCTAAAATAGGCTTTGATGAATTAAATCATTTTCATATTTTTTTGATATAATTATTTAAAATAAAACAATTTTCCCTGTGTCTATATGTATCCAATTAAGCTTTATCTCCAGTACTCTCTTGTTTCTTTTCTTTGTACAATCTGACAGAAAATGGAATTATACATTGTTGGTTACATACCTTTATTCTCTCTTAAGTTAAAAATAGTGTAACATGTGGGTGCATTGATACATGTAGCAATTGGAAGATAGGGAAAGAGAAAATGAAATTCTTAAAGTCTAATGTTAGGCTGTGCACTTCTAATTAGAATACATGAACAATTCACTTTCAGTTTGAACTGGAAGATTTTATATCTGAGGAGAATTTCTATAGTTGTGTGTGTCATATTGTCTTTATTGAAACTTGCAACAAGACAAACCAAGCATACAAACAAGCGATAAAACAAGCAATAAAACCCGCTAACTAATACATAAATAAAACCTTACTGGCCAATACCCCCGCCCCTCAACAAACCCTCCCACTCAGGGAGGCTGAAACGAAAAACCCCTCCAATGCCTTGCCCACTGTAGTCCAGAACAATGCTCCTTCTCCCTCACTGCCAGCTGCTGGACAAAATGTACCACATCCCCTGCCACCTCCTGTACAGACAGCCACTTCCGATATAATGAAGCTTGGCAGCGTGCCTGCCACAGGAAGTAACAAAGGGCTGCAGCGATGATATACAGTGTCTCCCTACACCACCCCTTTCCTTTTGGAAACCCTCCATAGGCCCATTCTGCATAAGATAGCTGGTGGAAGAAAGGAATCCCTAATTGGCGGGCTACTGCCTGACAGACTTGTTGATTGAACGGGCACTTGAGGAGGAAGTGGTCCATTGTTTCATCCTCCGTCACGCACTCCCCCCTCGGGCACTTACGATCATTGCTGTTTCTATTTTTCATGTTAGCTCGAACATAAAGCCGGCTGTGGAAAGTCAGCCAGGCCATGTCCGCAATCTTCCGGGGGAGGCGTGATGAATTGAGGAAAGCCAGACCTTCCTCCTGTAGTGGACCTGGGCAGTCCCTCAAGGCTAGACGTGTTGAAAAGTGTGTCTGAATAATGCGGTGTTGTAGCTGCCTCCTGTCCTCCTTCTGGATTTCCTGTACTGTGATACCCCATCTCTTCACCAATCTCAACAGAGGTGAGATGTACTGTGGCAAGTATCCCGCCTTCCCTCGCAGGGGCATTGCCTGACCTCCCCTCACCCAATCCCTCAAGTACCGCTGAAGCCAGGAGGCCATGCAGTCTGCCCAAGCCGGCCTCCCTTCCCGCAAGACCCCTCCCAGATTTTGTTGGAAAAAGAAACAACTAAAATGTACCACAGGGTTGACCATTCCCAACCCCCCCTCCCTTTTGGGCAAATAGGTCACCTCCCTCCGGATAATATTCATCCTGTTCCCCCATAGCTGTTGGAAAAACAAGCTGTATACTCTGGCATGTAACGATATAGGCAGTAAACAGACCTTGGATATGAACAGGAGAAGGGGTATCAGATAGGTCTTAATGACATGCAGTTTTTCCACAAACCGCAACTTATATGATTTCCACTGGGCCACCCTTTCCTCGACTCTCCCCAGCCCCTTCTCCCAGTTGATCGTATCATAGTCCTGTCTGCCTACCCAGAGACCCAGGATCCGTACTTCATCCCTTGCTACTGGGTACTGACTGGGAAGTTTGAAAGCTGGTCTGCCCTGTCCTACCCAAATTGCGGAGCTCTTTTCCTGGTTTATCTGGGCCCCCGCAGCCTGTGTGTATTCTGCCATCCAGGTCTGAACTCGCTCGGCTTCCTCCTTGCTACTGATTACTACTGTGACATCATCTGCGTAGGCGACACATCGCCATGTGTGTGAACCCAAAGAGATGCCCTCTAGTTGACCGCTAAACCCTCCACTCAACCTTCTGAGGAAAGGATCTAAGGAAAGGACGTACAGCAAGGGGCTGAGGGGACACCCCTGCCGTACCCCTGACCTCACTGCAAAGCTCTTGCCCACCCAACCATTTATTAGAGTGCTACTCCTTGCATTGCGATACAAAGTCTGGATCCACCCTATAAACTGGTCGGGTATCCCATAGCACCGAAGCACTAGCCATAGGTACTCCTGGGACACCCTGTCAAAAGCCTTAGACTGATCAAGGGTCAGCAAATACTTTCCCTTTGTCCCACCTTGACTCCTTTCCACTATTTCACGGATGGTACAAACTGCTTCCACTGCCCCTTTCCCCTTCACCGAGCAAAACTGTGCTGAGGACAAGAGACCACCCACTGCCCCAGCCAGGCGGTTGTAAATAATCCTGGCCATTATTTTCCTATCTACATTCAGAAGACTTATGGGTCTCCAGTTCTCGATAAGTTCCAGATTTCCCTTCTTTGCGAGGAGAACCAAAATAGAACACTGCTGTGAAGGGGCCAAACGCCCGTTCTGCAAACAATTATTAAAAATTGCAGCTAACACTGGAATCAGGACCACACGGAATTTTTTGTAGAACTCTGGGGTCAGCCCATCGGGACCCGGAGTTGTACGTGCTGATAGCGTATCAATAGCATCATCTACCTCTCCTGTGGTAATGGGCCTAAGCAGTTGTTCCATCTCCCCCTCCGAAACCTTTTCCAAGCCTGGGGCACTCTGCACGTATGATAGCATGAAGTTAGAAACCAAGCTCTCTTTCCCCCACAATTGGGTGTAAAACCGAATGACCCTGGCCTCGATTGAACGTTGGTTCGTCAATCGCTGCCCTGCTTCATCTCTCATAGCATAAATGACCTTGTGTCCTACTGCTACCTTGCAATTCTGGAAAGGATCCGGGGAATACCGATGCCCATATTCCCTTTCCAGAAGCAAAGCAGCGTATCGATCATATTGCAACAGCCTCAACTGGGCCTGCAAAGCTTCTATCTCTCCCTTCTCTAGATGGTTGGAGACCGCGTGGTCCAATTGCTTACGAAGACGACAGCACTGTGCCTGTAACCCCAGACTCTGCTTCCTGGCTAGGGACCGGAAAAGGGCCTTGACTCGCCCCTTTACCATGTCCCACCAGGCT
Organism: Microcaecilia unicolor; assembly: GCF_901765095.1. Lineage (NCBI taxonomy): Eukaryota > Metazoa > Chordata > Amphibia > Gymnophiona > Siphonopidae > Microcaecilia > Microcaecilia unicolor. The sequence continues at coordinate 62,298,271 of NC_044037.1, forward strand.
CCCTTATCATCCATCACCTCCCATAGTGTTTCTTGGTCTGCTAAAAAACCCTCAAATATTTGTCTGTTTTCCTCTACTTCTAATAACTTTGCACTCAGTTTCCAAAATCCTGGGCCTTTCTGCGCCCCTTCGCATATTGTTAAGACTGTGGAAACTAAGGCATGATCTGAATATTCCGTCCATCTATTCGGCTGCCCCTGAAACTTAGCCAACCCGCCTACAAAGAGCCAGTCAATACGGCTCTCCGTGTCTCCCCTTCTAAAAGTGAACCCCTTCCCTCCCGCCACCTCCAGTCTTGCCTGTTTTACAATTGCTGCCAGCTGGAGGCTGTCATAACCCACCTGACGCCTGGACCCCTTTCTATCTGCTTGCTGTAAGACCATATTAAAGTCTCCTCCAAATACCACCAATTTGCTTGTATATAAATACGGTTTCACCCGGAGCAACAGCTGCTTGCGTTCCCAACTAATCTGGGGCCCATAAAAGTTAATGATTCGCACTGCTACCCCTCTAATGAAAACGTCTAAGACAACACACCTCCCTATCTCCACCTCTATTTCCCTCGTAATCTCCACTTCTCGGGTGGCAAAAAGAATAGCCACCCCTGCGCATCTTTCTTTGGCCAGAGACCAGAATGAGGGCCCCCCTTTCCAATCTCTCTTGGCCCGGTGCAGGAGCTGCAAAGAATCCAAATGAGTCTCCTGCAACAGGATGCAGTCTACCTTGCACTGGGTCAAATCGCTAAAGGCGACAAATCTAGTTCTCTCTGCCTTTATGCTGGCTACATTCAGAGTTGCAAAGATTAAGGACAAGGCAGCCATGGTTTATTTCTTAAATTTCTTACCCCTCCTCATCTCTTCACCGCAATCCCTCTTCACAGATATTCCTGCCCCCATCATTTCTTCAGGATCCTCTATAATTTCTTCTAATTCCAAATCCTCCCACTCTGAGTCATCTTCCCCGGCTTTCTTTCTACCCTTTTTTTTCTTGGTTTCCTCTGGACCAGCCCTTTCCCCTTTCATCCCTTCCTTACCCTCCTCTATTTCCTGCATGAGGCCCTTCGTTAAACTAGTAGGATGTGATGTTAGACTTGGGGGTAACACTGCTGGCTCCTCTCTGTTAAGTCTTTCAGATGATTCATTCCTTGCTCCCCTCCCCTCCCTCCTCTTCTCCTCCAAAACCTCCCTTTGGGGTGGATTCATCTCAAGATCACCCTCTCCTTCACCTGAAACCTGAAACACTGCATATCGATTACTCTGGCTCTTCTCCAGAATATCTGTTCTCCCCGCTCGGGCTAGCCCCCTCCCCTCCTTCCTCCGACCCCCCTTCCCTCCATGTTTCCCTACCAGGGTCCATGCTTCCCCTTCTTCTCCCCCCTTCTCCCCACCTCCTTCTTCCATCCTTTCACAAATACCCCTTCTTTGAATGTGATCCAAACCTGATGCCCTTTTCTCCCCCTTTCCCTTTCCCTTAGTGCCTGCCTCTGTATGAATAGTGGTATTTGATTTATCCATTAATCCCTTTAATGCTTCCCGCTTCTGTCCTTGTATCCTTGTAGTTTCTGCTTGTGCCCCTTCCTCCCCCCTCCTCTCTTCCTCTACCTGATTGTGCGATGCTTGTGGGCACTTGCTAAAAGGGTGCCCCAAGCCTCCACACAGGTTACAGCGTATGGTAGTGCAGTCGCTGGTGTCATGATCTGTACTACCACATCGCGAGCACTTTAACACTGTACATGACATGCTTAAGTGACGGAAAGATCCGCACCTGTAGCACTGTCTGGGTTGTCCTGCATAAAAGCATTGAATTCGATCCCTTCCAATGTATGCGGCTGAAGGTATATGTTGGGTGACATAGCCTGCCTGTTTTAATTTTACAAGGGCACTCCACCCCCCCGCCCACACACGACTCTGGTCTGGTATTTTGCTTAATGGGGTCCTAATTTCGGCATACCGTCCCAACCAGTATGACAGGTCTGCAGCCATAAGAGATTCATTACGTACCAAAATGGTAATCTGGACTGCGTCCTGTCTACTGATGGGGACAGCCTTAAAATCCACCCATCTACCCTGATGCTGCACCTCTGTGTACTTTTCCCAAAACAGGTCCAAACCTCGCCCTGTTAAGAAACTAATATCATATTCAGGGATTCCCACAGGGTGTATGCATGCATACAAATCTTCAGGGATAAAGCCAAGGGAGAATACCATTCTTAAAACAACCTCTCTAGGTGGTGCTACCCCTGTGCCCACCCAACGCAGCTGGACAACATTTCGACGTTTTGGGGTAACACCGCTCCCGGGACCCCGCAACGGACCAGAAAATGGATTTCCCCTTGTCTCCATGTCTGACTCCTGCCTCCCCTCCTCCTTCCCTGTCTCTGCCCCTCCTCCCCGTACTACTGCTGCAAAGGATAAAGGGGCTGATACCAGTATGCTCCCCCCTTCCCCACTCCCTTCCTGCCTTCCTCCCCTCCCCCTCTCTTCCCCTCCCTCCTCTCCCATGTCCACTAACCCCACTATGTTCAGTTCACTTGTGCTGTTTCTGTCTCTTCCCCCTCTGCAATATTCTACTTCCAGTCCTTTGCCAGTTGCTGCTGTTCCCAACCAGCACTCGTTCCCTTGCTCTGCAACTGTCCCACTCAGACCAGGTCTGGGATCTGTCTCCTCTTGTAGCTGACACTCTCCTCCATGCACTTTCTCTGTTTCTGACACTGTCATACTCAGTCTGAGTCTTGGCTCCGCCTCCTGGTGCAGCTGACACTCTCCTTCATGTACTCTCTCTGTATCTGGCACTGTCTTACTCAGTCTGGGTCTTGGCTCTGCCTCCTGGTGCAGCTGACACTCTCCTCCATGCTCTGTCTTACTGGGTCTGGGACTTGGCTCCGCCCCCTGGTGCAACTGACACTCTCCTTCATGTACTCTCTCTGTATCTGGCAATGTCTTACTCAGTCTGGGTCTTGGCTCCACCTCCTGGTGCAGCTGACACTCTCCTCCATGCCCTGTCTCACTCGATCTGGGTCTTGGCTCCGCCTCCTGGTGCAGCTGACACTCTCCACAATTCTCTCTCTCCTTTCTGGGACTCCTGCTTTGATGGGCATGAGTTTCTGAGAAGCTCCCTTCTGCTCTTTCTTCTTGTTTCTGAGTGGCAGAATCTATTGGGAGCCCCTGCCTGTCACTGAGCTTCCCCCATGATGTCATCAGCACTTCTGATTGAGATTGGATGGCAGCTCTTGGACAGCCCTGCTCAGAGGTCTGCCCTATCAATTCTGTCCATGAGTGACTGTGGTGTTCCCACGATGTTCCCGCCCTCTGTCCACCATATTTGCTCTCAGCTTCTTCCATCTCTTGTAGTACTCCACTACTCCATTCCTGTACTTTCCCATCCTCTTTAGTCTCTGTCTCCATCTGCAAAACCCCTTGTTTTTGCTCTACTTTCCCTCCCGTTGTTCCTGGTAACTTCTGTACTTGCTCAGTGTGTAGTGATTCTTCTCCTACCTCAGCATTCAAACTGTTCTGATTCTCCTCAGCATTCAAACTGTTCTGATTCTCCAGGCTGTCTTTCTTCTCTGTCTCTCCCAGCAAACCTGAGCTCTTCTCTGTGGGTTCGGCTATGCCCTGCCAGCTCTCTAAGTATAAGGGACGTTTTTGAATTTTTTTCAGTTTCATAGCTCTTTTGTGTTCCAAACTTGCCAGGCTCTCTTGCTGCATGCAGTGCTGGAGCCCCTCCTTATCCACAGTACCTGCCACAACTGGACTAGGAGCCTCTGTTCTACAAGGCTGGTAAGTGGATGGAGCACCTAGCTCTTGGGAATCCTGTAGGAAATAAAATACTGGTGATAACTGGGAATTATTTGTGTCAGTCTTGTCTTTCCCTCCTTCTGGCTGCTGCTGTTTCTCTTCCCCTGCTGTCCCTTCCAGCATAGCCTCTGGGGTGTCTGGAACCACGGAGTCCTGTGTGTCTCTGGGTTCTGCTTCCTGCTGGATCTGGGACTGCGTCTGGGTCTGCTGCATGCGTTCCCTGTTCAGGAAAACCTCACGAAGGGGATTATCTCTGCAGTTCTTTAGTTTTTGCAGCTGCCTTTGTTTTGCTGTAAGCCGCTTCTGGAGTGCTTCAACTCCCTTAACATACTTGTCTCGTGGGCCAGTGGAAGCCAGGTTACACATAGTTTTTGCTAGCTTCAGCCGCTTCCTCAGTACCTCTATTTCACCTTCTACTCGATTCATTTTCTTCACTGATCTAATTACCTCTTCAGGAGTCATATGCTGGGCCTCTTTCTTCTGCCAGGCCCTAGGCCTGGATTCCTTCTCCTCCTCTTCTTCCTCACTAACGTCCTCTTCAGACTCTCCGCTATTCTCTTCCACCACCTCTCCTCTGATACTGGATGCAGAGAACCCTGCTCTGGAACCCGGGCCCTGCCTTCTTGCCCCCTGTTCTTCACCCAGCTTAGGAATGTTATGGCCAGGACTTACAGTCAGGGTGAGCTGGCTCCTCAGCAAGCGCTGCTGGGCTCTGGTCCTTCCTCCGTCCACAGGCCTGGGCTCTCCTGGTTCTCCTGGTTGCATGCTTGGGGCTTGGGTGGAGGAAGCCTCCCCTTCATAGTGTTTCTCAGCTCCAAGTGTGCTAGGCCTTTCAGCCTGGGGCCCTCCTGCAGGGGGGCCCCCTCCCCTCTGCATTGTTCAGCAGCCACAGGGTACAGCAGCTCTCCTTTCAGCACCTCTTCACCACAGGTCTGTACTCTGTGTGTGTGTGTGTGTGTGTGTGTGTGCTCTTTAAATAAAACAAAATTGAATGGGCTTTATTGGCATTGCCATGTGGAAATTGCTAGCACAGGTTGGTGAAAGAGGCCATTAGTTTGTGAGGTTGTTTTGTTTTATTTTGTTTTGTTTTTTTGCTTTAAGTAAAGTCCATTTAGTTGGCCCATGAGACTGCCCTTTCCCCCCATCTATATTTTAAACAGAGTGGCAATTATTTTTTAAAGACATTTACATGTCTGTGCTTACAGTATATATAGAGAGGTTGTAGATAATTGAATATAAATGCATTGCAGTTACCGACATACTGTATTTTTAAGGGTTCTAGACTGATCAAGCATAATCAATTAACCTATATTTGCTTGACATTTGATTTTTACAAGGAGAAAAAACTAAATATTTGTATATCACCCTCTTGCCTAGAGCACTCCTTAAAATGTGCAAGGGGCTGCATTTGAGTGCTACAGGGCATTGACAAACTCTCTACAGTCTAGAACTTCAGTATTCTTTAATGAGAAACACTACACATTGTGGGGCCCAAGATACTCCAGAAAACAAATTGTGTATAAAAATTAAAAACTCAGTGCTAAAATCTTGAAAATTCTGCACACAGAATTCCACCTGGAATGAAGCTGTTCTTGACCTGGTGCTTATAAACAGGAAGAGTGTTTCTGATGTTACAGTGGGGGGCCATTTGGCATCTAGTGATCACCAAATGGTGTGGCTCAATATTACAACACATGAGAAGAGGGCTCATTCAAGATTCCAATACCTCCTTCTTACTTCAAACCCCTGTCCAGTACCTTCTTCTTTCAACCCCCCCCCCCCCATCTAGTACCTCCTTCTTCCTTCAACCACCCCCCCTCCGGTCAACTGCCTTCTTCCTTCAACCCACTTCCCCAACTTCCTCCCCCTCAGACCGTCAAACCTTCTTCATTTAGTGGCCCCTGCAGCGTATAACACTGAGCTGGCATCAGATACTTCCCTCTGCATGTCCTGCCCCTCTGACACAACTTCCTATTTCCATGAGGACAAGACATGCAGAGGAAAGGATCCAACACAGGCTCAGGCAGCAGCATGTTATACACTGCAGGGGCCACTAAACGAAGGAGGTTGATGGTCTGGGGTGGAGGGAGAACAGAAAGTGTGTTGCACTTGGGGAAGGAAGGGTGCCAGTTCCACGGTGGAGTAGGGTGAGGAGGGTTGGGGAGAAAGTCAATACTGCAAATTTAAAAAAAATCCATGATTGACAACAGCTGGTATTGGCATAAGCACCGTTTTCTTTGAAATCCGTTAGGGGGAGCGACCACTCCCCCTTGTACCCCCCCCCCCCCAGCTACGCCTCTGGGTGGAAGGCTTAACCATGTCAGTTGCTGCACTGATTTGGGCCCAGTGCTGAATTCTGCATACAGTGTGCAGGTGGGTATTCTGTGCAAATTCTGCATCACACAGTTGCACAGAATCTCCCCAGGAGTAGTCCAAGAATATCACACACACATGCACACAGATGAAAACACATGCACAAGCACACATGCACACACTCACTCACTCAATGAGTGTTGTTCCAAACAAAATTAAACTTTAGTGAACCTCCCCCACAAAAGAACAAAATAGAAGATGGGCTTGTTTTCAAAGCACTTAGCCTCCCAAAGTTCCATAGAAACATATGGAACTTAGCCTCCCAAAGTGCTTTGAAAATATGCCTCTTAGCCATCCAAAAGCAGAAAAACGCAAAAGACAAGTGTCCATAATATGAAATAAAAAATCACATAGTGCAGCTTCTCATGCCACTTAAATAAAGATGCAGGAAAACTGGGACTTCACTTAGCATCCCTTAGGTCTCTTTATCCCTTAGACCACTGGCTGGAAGCATTGAAATCCCCTTTACAGTATTAACAAGTACCTGGTTGGTAAAACAATCTCCTGAGTTAGGTTGTCTATTCTATAGATCTTATAACAAGAACCCTTCAGAATCTGAGTGTACACTAATCTTCCCTGGAACCACTCCAACCTCGAAATCATCCAGCTGAGAGAAAAAAGAAACCAGAGTTCTCACCAAAGAAGAAAGGTTCTGTTGCCTCCCCTTTGTTCCTCAAGATGTTGCTGATGCCCAGTAACTCAAGGATTTAGACAGAAGAGGACCCAGATCCTTTGAACAGGCTATACACATCATTCTACACCCATACAGTCTCTCATCATTGGAATTCTCCTCTCTGTGGTGAAGCCTAGGCAATTTAATAATTGTGATAGTTAAAAGAAATGTATATGTTCATATATTTACATAAATATGAAACATTTCGATTTTTCTTTGATAAATTATTAGCTATAGGCCCCTTAAAATTTTTATTTCTATGGGAAGCTTAAAAAAATCAAAGCAGAAACAATGGTAGAATAGGAATGTGCATTTGTTAGCATGTATTTGGTTCATTATTTATATATTTATTCACACCTCTTGATATACTGCCCTTCTTGCTTGTAGCCAATCACAAGGGTTTACAGTATAGGCCAGTGCATTACTAAAAATGGTAACATCAATTAACTTTAAATTTTAAACAAAGAAAAATAAAATTAAACCAATAGATAAATCCAACATAGAGGAGGGAGCACCATACCTGCAGAGTTAATTGCATGTGTTGTCTCTTATGTCAACTATTATAATCACTAAAGGCTTGTTTAAAGAAAAAGGTCTTAAGGTCTCTCTTTAGATTCAACTGGTTTTCCAGTCTTAGATGACAGAGGAATGTGTAGAGTTGATTTCCACGTATAAAATATTATGTACATTAAAAAGTTTATATTCTCAAAAATGTTCAAAACCAACTGATAAAATGTTGAAAAAGTGGAAGGTGTGAATTATATGAGAAGGGATTTGTAAAGCCTGAGGTGATGGTAGTTAAGATTTAATGCTAAAAAGAAATAAGGTCATGAAAAGGGCAGCAAAAACCCAAGGGGGCATAAAAAGAAGAATCAGTTCTGAGGGGTGATCACATCTGATGATCTTAACGTAGTATAACAGGTTGAAAAGGTGATGACAAAAGCCAGAAGGATGCTTAGATGCAGAGATAGAGGATGTTATGATCCTACTGGGATAGGCAGGGTAGCAACTGGGTATCACTCCTGATTGGTGATATCAGGGATTGGGCTGATGTCTAAGGCAGCTGATGTCAGATGCCAGACCTATTTAAGTCTGCCTCTGCCTACATAGGGTGCTCTAATGTTACTTCCTTTAGCTGTGAGCTTACCTTGCTTCTGTGTGTGTGGCACGGTGTGATTTCTCCTTATCTGTGTTTGTTCTTTGTCTGTAGAAGTCTGCTCCCTTTGATTGTTTTACTGTTGTTCAGCTGTGTTCTGCTTCTCAGTGTGCTGAGCTGTTGATCATCTGTGTGCTGCTTCCTAGTGTGCTCTGTCATTACTCTTTCCTGCTATGTTTGCTGGGTGAGTCCATGGAAGCTTACTTCCTTTGTTTGGGTTTCTCTTTAACTCTTTACCTACTGTATCTGTTGTTGTTTCTTCTTAGGTCTGCTCCTTCTCTAAGCTGTGTAGCTTCAGCAGTCTCTCTGTGCAGTCTGCCTTGCCTTAACCCTTTACCCGCTGTACTTGTTGTTGGCTCCTCAGTGGACTGCCCCTTGCCTAGTTGTGTGGCTAGAGCTGTCTCTCTGTGTGGTTTCCCTTTTATCCCTTGGCTTACTGTAGTTTGTTTGGACCCTGTGGAGGCTGCTTATTCATTTGGGCTGTGTGGTACAGTTTGAGATGCCTCTCTGGGTGGGTTCCCTTATTATGGTTGTTGTTAGTATCTGTGTATTTGGTCTTGTGACCTTTGTTGGTGACTGTGTGTGGCGCAGCGTGCGCGGTCTGAGTGCTGGTCCCTTCTGGGACTTCTTGTTACCTTCCCTTTTGTGTGTTTGGGTTCCAGTTTAGCCTCGCAGCCCGAACATTTGGACCCTCTATGTGTGGGTTCCAGTTCGGCCTTGCGGCCCATATGAGTGGTCTAGTTCCCTTTCTGGTGGTGCTCACTGGTCTCCCTGAGTGTGCTGGGCTTCATAGCCCTTTGTCTCTATATAGTGTGAGCTTGGTCTGCCCTAGGCCTTGGCCTAGGTCCAAGGGCTCACAATCCCCCTAACAGAGGAATAGTCACAGGAAAAAGGAGACAATACTCTTTATAAGGCTACTGAGACCTCATCTGGGGTACTATATGCAACTTGGAAGGCTACCCCATTGAAAGTATATAAAGTGGATGGAGTTGGTTGAGGGGGGGGCTACTAAAATGATCAGTTATTTTCATCATATGCAAGGTATGCTTAAAGATCTAAATATGTATAACTAGTATAAAAGGCCCATTTCGGTAGGCAATGAAACGGGCGCTAGCAAGGTAATCCCCCCCTGCAGCGTCCTTCCTGTCTCCCCTGCCCCCCTGCAGCCACCCATCTGGTCTCAGGACCCCCTCCCCACCAACCCTCCTCTGCCCCTGCAGCCACGCATGTGCAGCGGCCCTCCTCTCTCCCCTGCTCCCCCTGCAGCCACCCATGTCCAGCGACTCTCCTCTCCCCCTGCCCCCCTGCAGCCACCCACCTCCAGCAACCCTCCTCTCCCCCTGCAACTTCCCATGTCCAGTGACCCTCCTCTCCCCTGCCCCCCTGCAGCCACCCATGTCCAATGACCCTCCTCTCCTTTCCTCTTGCCCCCCCTGTAGCCACCCATGTCCAGCGACCCACCTCTCTCCCCTGCCCCCCCTGCAGCCACCCATGTCCAGTAACCCTCCTCTCCCCCTGCCCCCCCTGCAGCATCCCTTCTGTCTCCCCTGACCTCCCCTGCAGCCACTCATCTGGTCTCAGGACCCCCTCCCCACCTCCCTCCCCCCTGCCTCCCCCCACAGCCACCCATGTCCAGCAACCCTCCCCTCCCCCTAGGCGCATCACCCAAACTCCTACCCCCCCAGCGCATCACCCAAGCCCCTACCCCACCCCTCGGGCACATCAACCCCCTCGCCACCCGCAGCCGCCAATACTAACGCTGTCCGGCCGCTGCTGCATCTCCTGTTGAGCAGCAGCGACCAGTACAAAAAGAAAAAAGCCAAAAAAAGATTTTAAACCTGAAACACGGCTCCTTAGAGAGCCATCTGGCATTGGCTGTCATCTCTGCAGCCGCTCCTCCTCTCCCCTCTGATGTTGCTGCGCTCCTCCGGGGTCTTCCTGCAGGGGCAGTGACGTGGAGGGGAGAGGAGGAGCGGCTGCAGTGACGACAGCCAATGCCAGATGGCTGTCTATGGAGCCGCGTTTCAGGTTAAAAATCTTTTTTTGGCTTTTTTCTTTTTGTACCGGCTGCTGCTGCTCCACAGGAGAAGCAGCAGCGGCCGGACAGCGTTAATATTGGCGGCTGCGGGTGGCAAGGGAGTTGATGTGCCCGAGAGGGGGGTAGGGGCTTTGGTGATGCGCTGTGGGGAGGGTATTGGGTGATGCGTCAAGGGGGGGTAGGGGCTTGGGTGCTGCGCCGGGGCGGAGGGGTTGGGTGTTGCACCAAGGGGGGGGGGGCACTGAGATCTGATTGGTAGGCAGGGGGAGGAGTAGGGAAACATGCTCCGCGTGTTTCCCTACTCCTCCCCTTGCCTTGGAATTAGCTGTCAGTGACATCACTGACGTCAGTGCATTCTAAACTGCCTAGCAGACCACCTCTGAGGGAGCCACGGTACCAGGCACATTAGAACGTTGGAGGTGTGAATTATTATATAGGATTTAGAACAAAGGCAGGAGAGATGAAATATGACAGAGATATTTAAATGGTATAACATGCACAAGAGTCTCACCTTTTTCAATTGAAAGGAAGCACTGGGATAAGGAGAGTAAAATGGGGTGCAATCAGGCTTGATCCAAGAAAATATTTCTTTATAGAAAGTGTATTGGATGCCCGATAGAGGCTGTGGAAATGATAATTATATCTGAATTAAAGAAAATATGGGGAAATACAGAAGACTTCTGAGAGAAAGTGATTGTAGAGCTTTATAGTTGGTGTAGATGGGAAGAATGGATAGGCTGTAAGGGTTTTATCTGTTTTCAGTTTTCTCAATTTCTCTGTGTCTAAGTTAAAATGTAGACACAACTGAAATTACATCTATGCACATTCCTAATACAATGATTCTCTGCTCATTTCTTGGGGCACACCTAGACAGTCAAGTTTTCGGGATATTCATAATGAATATATAATCTGATAAGTTTGCATGCACTACCTCCATTCTGTGCAAATGTATCTCATGCATATTTATTTTGTGTAGCTCAAACACCTGACTGACTATGTTTGTCCCAAGGTCTAGGTTGAGGACTATTGTTATGATAGTATGGTTTTACTGTCAAGCGCAGTGGTAATGGGCCAGATATGATCATTTCCTTTCACCTTAAATGTTATAAATAAGCAAAGATTCAAATATGACCGCATTTTGAGCAATAGGCTGGCAGTCTGCTGTTATTCTTGTGTACATATGAAAGTAGCAGAAGACTCTTCTGCTTAATAATAATCTAGCGATCAAATTGAACAAAGCTCCAGAGTGAATTTAGGAGATAAGTTTGTCAAATGTAACTGACAGTTTCCATCATTATAGCCCGGTTAATTAAAGAAATTAATCATGAAGATGTCATTTTTCAGCTGGTGGAATGAATAGCTTAAGTTGAAACTGGTGCCGGTGTTTCTCTTAATCCAAATATTTAGTGTTGTATGTTTAAGCAGCAGCATTTAATATCTGAATAGTACAATCACATACCTAAACTAAACTTATACCCCTTAATTCTGCATGTGGTGCTAAAACTTGCATGTGCAAATTTAGGCATGTGCCCAATTTGTATGCACAACTTACTTGCATAGCAAGCCAATTAGCATAAATAACTGGCTGCTAACAATCAATTATCAGTGCTAATTGGCAATACTTCAAATGTATGCGTGTATCTTTATAGTCAATATTCTATAAAGATGCGTGTGTACATTTTTACGTATGGATAAGAGAATGGGGTGTTGCTATAGGAGTGACATGAGTTGGTCAGAGGCATTCCTGGAGTTTACGCAAAGTATTATAGAATTAGACTGACAGAAGGGTTTTCACAGAAGGACTAAGTTTCTAATGGTGATGCTTGACATCAGTGCAGCTTTTGATAGAATCAACCATCAGCTTCTATCGAAGAGGTTACAAGCTGTCGTGAAGCTTTCCTTGCCCTCTCTGCTGCTGCTCAATCCACCCAGGTAGAAATAGGAAATTGCATCAGATGGGGACAAATCGAGGCATGGCAGAGATGGAAAGCTTTGGGGGAGCCACAGGCAGATCATAAGAATGGCTGCCATGCGGGGGCCCTCTGAGAAGGAAAATACATTTTTAAAGAAGATCGGGAAGGGAGGAGGTGGGCTGTGGTGGGGAGAAGGAGAACAGATGCCTGGACCGCGGGGCCCCCTGGAGATGTGGGACACAAGGCAGATGTCCTGTTTCCCCCCCTCCAATGCCAGCCCTGTTGGCGCCTAGCCTAGCCCAACATAGTGTTCATTAACCCCTTCCTGGGTTCCCTCTGGATATGCAAAAAACAAGTACTTTCTGCATAGAAATCAAGGTGCTCTCCTACCTTGATAGTCTTCTCACATACACTCTGAAGGGTTAAGCTTGAGCCACACTTCTTCCCTGATCCTCTTCTAAGGTACTGCAGCTTAGCTTAAAGTGAAGTCCTCTTCTCTTCTGGAACTCTCTCCTGGAAATCTCTGTATCGGGGCCTCCTTAAACTGTGCAGCCTCAGGATTTGTAGCTTCCTCATGGCCTAAGCCCCACCCCTCTGACTCAGGCTCTGGCAATGCCACATGTTGAAAAGTGGCTGAATTAAATCAGCCTCAGCCTGCGCCTCGGCAGACTAGCGCCATCTGCCGAAAGGGGGCTGAATTGCACCAGTGAGGGAGAATTTCCTCTCCCTACATCACTCACTGTCACGGTTGTGCCCAGGTTCCTTGCTTACACCACCTGTTTAGGTCTCTAGTTTGCCTTGCAACAGAGGTCCTCAGAGGTGTTTCCTTTGGTGAGAGTTGTTGCAGTGTGTCTGTGCTATTTTTTTCCCTTTTGTGTCTTTGACCCTGCTTGTCTCCTGGATTATTCTCCTGCCTGCTGCCTGCCCAGACCCGGCTTGTTTGTTGGATTATTCTCCTGCCTGCTGCCTGCCCAGACCCGGCTTGTTTCTGGACTATTTGTCTGCCTGCTGCCTACTTGGGACCCCAGCATGTTTCTAATGTGATCTGCTGTTTGTCAGCTGGCTGCTGTGTCCTGCAGTTCCGCCTTCCTGTCCTGTCCGGTAAGTCCTGCCGGCCGCTTGCAGCCAGGAGCTCAACTCCTGGTGAAGGGCGGCTAAGTCTAGGTGAAGTCTTGCTCCAGTCCACTGTGTTCCAGTTCCATTTTGCCTTGCCTTGTGTTTGGGTGATTCTCCTGCCACCTATCGGCAGTGGTTCAAGGGCTCACTATCCAGAGGTTCGCCGGGAAACCTGACATTCACTCCCTCACACTCTCCATCTCCCTTTATGTCAAAAAATTTTAACAGACAAAATAGTCTTGTTTTTTAATTATTGATTATTGATATGGAAATGGGAGTAAAGAGTAAGTGATGAAATTCACAGAAGACACTAAGGGCCCCTTTAACTAATGTTTAGCATGCACTTACAGAGATTAGGGTGTGCTATCAGATACCAAACCAATAAGAACACAATGGACCATGGCACCAGACATCCCCAATAAAACCATAAACAGCATAAAACAATACATTAAAAAAAAAAAAACCTAATATCAGTTCTTCACACTCTAAACAAACAAGTAGAACAATGCAATCTAGGAAAAAAAAAAACAAAAACAAAACTTAACCCTAATGCTTCCTGATAAAAAGAATGCTTTTCAAATGCCACATAAATGTGAAAAAAAAAAGTATCCTCCAAGGGAACAAACTCAAAGAATTTCATAGATCAAGAATGGCAACCAGAAAAACAGTGGACTGAGTGGCTGCCAGCAATTTAGCTTTAACAGATGGAATAATTAACAACTTCTTCCCTTCAGAGCACAATGTGTGTATGTAGGCTTATACCACAGCAGGTTATCCTTCAAATATACTGGAAACTTGCAATGCAAGTCTTTAAAGATCAGAGTACAAAGTGACACTTAAACACACATGATGGTGGACACTCCTTGCTTGAGCTCCATCTGTAACCTTGGCCTGCGAACTCTGATATTTGACAAATAATTTGGCTGTAATACGACTTTACTGCTGTTGGAAACAATAGCAACCAGAAGAAGATCAGAGATTATTTAAAAGAAGTAAATGACTCAGGTTACCAGTCTCCTCCAGCAGTGAGGAAAATGGTACAGGATTCTACCCTGCTGTCTGATGGGGTGTGAGCTTATCATGCGGATTTTGGCAGAAATTAGTGCGCTTTGGAAGGTGGGGATCCATCAAGCAGTGTTAAGACTTTAAGTCGCATAAATTGGCCCTTAACGTGACTTAAACAGCCCTAACACTGTTTTTCTAAAAATACCACGGCAATAGTAGATTAGTTAGTCATAAGATGCAAAATATGCAAATGTTGTTTTGCCTCTCATTACTTGCAAATACAGTGGAACCAAAGCCAAAGCCACTGGAAAAAGAGTGAGGGAGGGTCCACCCGAAGTTGTTTTCACACTGGCACCGGGAGCAGCCAAAGCCACATTGAAAGAATCAACTCCAGGTTTTTTTTTACACCAGCACCGGGAGCAACATAAGACGTGTATACAGAGTCCACCCAAACTTGTTTTCACATCAGTACAGACAGAGCTCATTTGAGGGTGGGCTCCATCCTGGCATAGCTACATATTGGCTGGTATGCTTTTCTTGCAGGGAACAGGGGTGGGCTTCATCTGGGTATAGCTAAACATTGGCTGGAGTGGTTTTCAAGCAGGTACAGTGAGAGGACATTGTTGATAGAGGAAATGCAGATTTTAAAAAATGGAGTCAAGATATGATTGCGTTATAAGCGGATTCATGTTATTGCAGGGTGCATTATAATAGGGTTTCACTATACCCTAATGCAACTTGAGGTAATACATCATGTTGGGGCCCAAAAACCATGGTAAAATAGCCCCAGCGTTTTGTGTTTTGTTTTCATTGCAGTTTGGAGTTTAACTTGATAACTTGAAGTACTGAGTCTGCAAATTTGATTTTGAGATAAGAATTTTTTGTTCTTTACTAGAAAGCACTAGGAAAGTGCCTTTGGTCTTTAAAGAAATGTGCAATAATAATGTATTTTATGTGAAAAGTGCAATGATATGCTGTTACATGCTTCGATTTGTGTAGTGTCTAGAAAAGTTAGGTCACATTTGCTAAAATACAGGATCACTTCAGTTATGATTTGAAATCAATTTTTTTAAAATTCTTAACACTAAATTAGCTCCCCCCCCCCCCTCACTCTTTTTTGGCTGTTGGACTATTTTCAGCACTCACTCGAAAAAAAACATTTCCACGCGGCAGGTCGCTTATTAGAATGAACACTGGTCACAAGACATAGAAGGGCATTTTCGAAAGAAACGTCCAAGTTGGGGTTTGGACGTGTTTGTAAAACGTCCAAATCCGGGGGTGAGGAAAACCATATTTTTGAAAAAAGAAGGATGTCTATCTTTCGTTTCTAAAATACCAAGGATGTCCTTGGATTTGGACATCCTTAGAGATGGATGTCCTTAGAGATGGACGTCTTTGACTTTCGGCGATTTTCGAAACCAAAGATATCCATTTAAAAAAATGTCTAAATGCAAGCTAATTGGAAATGGGAGGAGCCAGCATTTGTAGTGCACTGGTCCCCCTGAAATGCCAGGACACCAACTGGGCACCCTAGGGGACACTGCAGTGGACTTCATAAATTGCTCCCAAGCGCATAGCTCCCTTACCATGTGTGCTAACCCCCACCCCCAAAACTCACTACCCCCAACTGTACACCACTACCATAGCCCTTACGGATGAAGGGGGCACCTAGATGTGGGTACAGTGGGTTTCTGGTGGGTTTTGGAGGGCTCACTGTTTCCTCCCCAAATTTAACAGGTGGGGGGGGGTATGGGCCTGGGTCCGCCTGTCTGAAGTGCACTGCACCCACTAAAACTGCTGCAGGGACCTGCATACGCTGTCATGGATCTGAGTATGACATCTGAGGCTGGCATAGAGGCTGGCACAAAATATTTTAAAAAATGTTTTTTTAGGGTGGGAGGGGGTTAGTGACCACTGGCAGAGTAACGGGAAGTCATCCCCGATTCTCTCCGGTGGTCATCTGGTCATTTTGGGCACCTTTTTGGCCTTAGTAGTAAAAAAAAACACGTCTGGGTGAAAACGTCAAAGATTTACTTTAGGACGTCCCTGCTTTGTTCGATTATGGCTCAAAGACGTCCAAGTGTTAGGCACACCCAAATCCCACCTTTGCTATGCCACCAACATGCCCCCTTGAAATTGGACGTCCTTCTGTCGGACTGCAGTAGGAGACGTCCAAAATCGGGTTTCGATTATACCGATTTGGACGTCTGTGGGAGATGGACGTCCATGTTCTGGTTTATGTCAAAAGATGGACATCCATCTCTTTTGAAAATGAGCCTGATAGCCATTTAAGTGTGGATATTCAGTGCCAAACCAGCAATGTTTAGCGTTTAACATAGGCCATATAAATACTAGGCCTATGTTAACAACTAAGCATTTTACTGGTTAGCACTGAAAATTGGCTTTAACTGGTTGCCGCAGTCAAAAATATTCAGAGCTGGTCACTGGATATGGCCCGACATTGAATATCTGTTTTTCCGCCGGTGTCGATCATTCACCAGCCCAATGCTGACTGAATATTGGGAGGATTGTATTTTAAAAATGTTTATTGAAATATTTCAGCTTTGTGAAATGCGACCTCTTTGTATTTTGCTCAGTAGGTGAGGAACTGCATTTATGTTTCTGTTTGTCTTATTGGGCTTTCACAGGGTGGCTCAACCATTAGGTAAGGCTGGTCTATTTCCTAGGGCAGCAGCTTTTCATTGGGAGGAGACAGGCAGCTGCAGTCAAAGCAAACTAATAGACAAACTCAAAGAAACAATGTGAAGTATTTCTACCAGTAGGGAGAGTGAGCAAGGTCAGCAATTGTAAATTGCCAGTTTAACTAGATTATTCTGGTAGAGGTGGTGTTAGACTGATCATGATTGTCGAAGGAGCCAAGTGGCCAAAATTTAAATTAGAGGAGGGTGCAAAACTCAAGGTTTCCCTAGGTCATCTAATTTGAATATCCTTGCACTGGCCCTGGATTTCCATTTTAGTTATGGTTTGCATATTTCTACTTCTAATTAGTGGTCCTTTGTTATTTCTTTGGTGGGGGTATGTCTGTGATTAGAATATTTGACTAAAGAGAGTGATACTGCCATGTAAGAATCTGTAGCAGACGTAATTGTTCAGTTTTCCCAGTAGGAAACCTATTGGTGATATAATATGTTCAGTGTTGGCTTTTCATTGGTAGGGTCAGTGCTGACAGTAATGTTATGGAATGGAGGGTTTGCTATAAGCTCTCAGTGTAATCTTTACAGGGTTTTGTATTACTTCGTAATGTACCTGCAATTGGCATGGAAGAGAAATTGTATAGCTGTGACTGAGGTGAAACCAAAATGTAATATTAAACTTTAAATGAATAGTTGAAGTATATGATATCCAATTATGTATGTTTACTGGATCATTCTTAGAGGGGCAAGAGGCCAAGATTATTGCTATAATAATTAAAATCTTGGGTGGGGGCTCTGTGAGTTGTGCTCTACATTTTTAAAGTATCTATTAATGCAGTTGGTGGGGCTCTATCCATTTTCTGTGTATATGTGACCAAGGTGAGGTATTCTGCTGGCATGTAGTTTCTGTGTAGAGAATCCTGTTTATTCTGTTCCCCTTACTCCCCCAGTGGTCACTAACCCCCTCCCACCCTCAAAAAACATCTTTCAAAATATTTTGTGCTAGCCTCTATGCCAGCCTCAAATATCATACCCAGCTCCATGACAGCAGTATGCAAGTCCCTGCAGCAGTTTTAGTGGGTGCAGTGCACTTCAGACAGGCGGACCCAGGCCCATACCCCCCCCCCCAAATGTTACATTTGTGGTGGTAAATGTGAGCCCTTCAAAACCCACCAGAAACTCACTGTACCCACATCTAGGTGCCCCCTTCACCCATAAGGGCTATGGTAGTGGTGTACAGTTGTGGGGAGTGGGTTTGGATGGAGCAATTTCTGAAGTCCCTAGGGTGCCCGGTTGGTGTCTTGGCATGTCAGGGGGACCAGTGTACTACGAATGCTGTCTCCTCCCACAACCAAATGGCTTTGATTTGGTTGTTTCTGAGATGGGCGTCCTCAGTTTCCATTATCGCCGAAAATCGTGGACGACCATCTCTAGGGTCGACCTAAATTTTGTGATTTGGGTGTCCCCCACTGTATCCTCAAAACAAAACATGAATGCCCATCTTGTTTCGATAATACGAGTTCCCCCACTCCTTTGCCATGACGTCCTGCGAGGAGGTCCTCAGGAAAACTTGGGCTCCCCTTTTGATTATGCCCCTCCACGGATGTCACCTAACATTTATATATAAAGACTATCTTTTCTAACATCACTATTATATGTGTATGATAATTTATATATGTAAAAACACCTAGCCCTTCTAATGTCACCTCCTTAATCGTTCTGAATGTAACTTCCATAAACACAATACTTTCATTTTATCACTGAGATTTATAGGTAACATTATAGAGAACAAAATTAACTGTTCTCTATAGAAAACTAAAATCGCAGCAAATGTTAATTGTGTTTAATAATGGTCCCTAGATGTTTAATAATCTCAGGATTAAGAATTTTGTTTTTGTTAATGGCCTTTTGCGTTAAGGGATCTTGGCTTTGCCTAAAGCTGTTAATTCCTCTGGCAGGGCATAGAGTACCAGGAAATGTACGTCTCTCCCTAGACAAAACTGTGTGTTTTGTTTAATAATAACCAAGCTCTTCCAATTTTGTTTGTTTGTAACATAACTACATATAGCTTTACTGTTTGTGGGAATCCAAAAGTGGATTTTCAATTCATGAGTGTTTTGCTTAATTACTCTTTCCAGCTCTAATTGTTTGCAGTTTTTTTTCTAATTCTACTAAAACTGATATTTAGAGCAATTACATATTGTGCTTGCATACTACTTACTTAAATAATGAAATAACTTGCAACATGATGTGAACATTTTATGTGTAGCCTAATGTACATTTTTACATCACATGTTCAGTGATGAAACTTCTCTGGGTTAGAAGCATGTTTCTTGTTCTTAAGAGTATGTCCTTTCATATTATATTTTGTTTATTCTATGGGGGTCTCTTTACTAAAGTGCTGTAAGGTTTTGCACTTATTTTGCATTAATAGGGAAAATTAATATATGGTAAGTGCAAATCCTGTGCAGTAAATCCAGAGGGTGTACTCAGCACCTGATCTGCATTTATAATACAGAGCAGTGCCATAATCACACAGCACTGAATTACATGCAGTGCCAGATAGCCCTCAGTATCTGTTATAACAGATAATTTGGCGCGGCTCTTATGGAAATTAGTAATCCAGAAGAGAAATGCTGTGATGTGTTACTACCAGTAGGGTTCATGACAACCATAATGAGATCAGGAGCCAGACGAGCAGGACCAGAAGAGAACCATCCCCACCCCAGTCCACAATATTATCAACAATCACCTCTGGGTAAATCTCAGAGGTGATGGTGGTCCTGGGGGGAGAACTGAAGGATGAAGAGGGTTGGGATGTGTAAATGTGGGTGGGAGATGGATAGGAGGGTAGGGAAGGAAAAGAAGGGCAGATTCAGGGATAGGGAGATGGATGGTAGGGAAGGGAAAAGCTGATTCCGGTCTAAGGGGATAGATGGGGGGGGGGGGGGGGGGGGAAAGGAAGGGCTGATGACAATTTCTAATTTTTGGTCCTTTATTGTCATGTGCATTGAGATGTTTGCCATTATAGTAGACTTATGTCTGGTCAAATTTGATATGGCATAATGTAACTATATTTAAAAATATCAGTTTTTCCATTAAGTATGCCTGTGTTTTATGTTGATCCAGGGCAGCTGTTGGGCAGACTACTTATTTTCTAGTATCCCAAGAAACACTACTCATACCTATATACACAGTGCCCACCCATATTAGCTCTGGACCCACCCAAAATGTCAGGTCTGGCTACACCACTGATTGAGTCTTGGAGGGGTTTATCACCTTTTGCTAATTGGGGGATAGTGTTTGGAGATCAGAGGGGAATGCCATTGGGTGACGATGTGGATGTCAGGAGGATTGAATGGTGGGAGTAGGATGGGAGTCCTTTCTGAAAAAACTGCGACCACGCTAATGGAGTGCCAGTAGTGCAGATGCACTTACCACCTTCTGTTAAGGGAAAAAGCATGCACTCATTCTTTGTAGTTCATACTACTTGAGAACAGTGCACACTATTTGTGACACAGAAAAAAAATATTGAAGTTTCAGATCTTTTCAGGTCATTTCAGGCTATAAATGGCACACAACTACATGGGAATTTCTTATGCTGTTTCAAATGAATGTCCATTCCTAAATATAATTAGGACTTTAGTGTTTAAAAATTGTAGGTGTTTATTTTCTAGTTTTTAAGGTGTCCTTTGACTATAGAAACAAATCCATGGTTATTAGTGTTTTTTCAATATATGTATCATTTTTGGGTACCTGTGCTTTTTTTCTAGTAGAAAAGGTGCTGGTATAACCCCCTAACCACCCCCTGTGACCACAATGTGACCCCCTCATACTCCCCTTGTGTTCACAGCATGAACCCCTGACCCCATAGGCTCTCCCCTCCGGGACCTACCTTAGAAGGCCTGGTGGTCTACTCTCTAGTGGCCTCTTCAGGGCAAGAGCAACTACCACTTACTCCTGCCCAGCTGGTTTCACAATCAAAATGGTTGCTTTGACTTCCCACAGCAGCTATGAGAAATTGTGGCAGCCATTTTGAGATTGGAACTGGCATAGGCAGAGACAGCTCCTACTTTTGAAAGTTCTAATCTCAAAATGGCTGCCACAACTTCCCACAGCAGTCTCGTGAGCTGCTGTGGGAAGTCACAGCAGTCATTTTGATTTTAAAACTAGCATGGGCAGGAGTGAGTGAAGGTCGCTCCTGCCCCCTAGAGGCTGATAGACCAGTAGGGTTTTCAAGGTAGGCCTGGAGAAGACTGACAGGTGGGGGAGGAGTGAGCTTGTGATTGGAGGTGCCACTCGCTCACTCACAGGCGGTTGCAAAAATGCGTATTTAGGAAAAATGTGCCAATATAACATACCAGCTCAAAAAAAGTCCTGTGTTTACCTTTTTTGGTTGAATTCAGAATATACATTTGTGAATGTGAGTTGTCATCAGAACACAATATAGGGAAGAATAGAGTACCCTAAGAAAGACAGGAGGAAAGGTTAGTGAGTACTAAGGACATGTGATTTTTTTCAGGCCTGTATACAACAAATGTCTTTCTTAGAATTAGTGGTGTTTTATTGGTGTTTAATGAATACCCTGAAACCTAGAAACACCAATATTTAAAAAGCACTTATACATTTCAGCACAGTGAGACATATGTGATTGTCTCTGTGGGAAACATGACTATAGTCAAGGATCCAAAATGATAAGAATAAGGTGGAATTGTTTAATAAATATGTCTGTTCTATGTTTACAAATAAAGGTTCAGGAATAGGATAGCAGAAGACAAACATAAATAGAAATTTAAATATTCCAGACCCTGAACAATTTTCAGAGGACTGTGTTCATGAGGAACTAAAGGGGTCTTTTACTAAAGATTAACTCGAGTTATCTGCATCAGGACCCATAGGAATAAAATGGGACCTGCTGCAGACAACAAGACCCCCCTAACTAAACTAGAGGTGGACAAAGCAATGGGGGAGGATGGCATTCATTCTAGGGTTCTGAAGGAACTTAGAAAAGTTTTGGTAGTTCCACTTGCTGACCTTTTCAATGCTTCCCTAGAGTAGTCCCTGAAGATTGTAGAAGAGTGGATGTGGTCCTTTTCCACAAAAAGCAAAAGTAAGGATGATATTGGCAACTACAGGCTGGTTGCATACCTTCTAACTGAAGTGTTTGAGTGGTTCAATAATACAGAGGTTAGATAACATGGGATATTATTTTGTAAGGCTTTATGAACCAAAAGCAAAAGCTTAAATTTAATTCTATAAAAGCAGGTAGCCAATGTAAGGGATACAGATAAGGTGTAACATGCTCAAACCATGATGTTCTCATGAGCTATCTGGCTGCAAAATTCTGGATGATCTGCAAATCCTTGATACCAGCTTGTGTAAGACAATCATTACCTCAATTTGGCCTCATCATCATTTATATGTAATAATATTTAAATAAGTCTATAATGAGGATAATTTTGCAAAAGTAGGCAGAGTGCCAAAAAGGCTGCAAAATAGTAGGCAGATATTTTACATAGGGCCATAACGTTTATAAAATGCACGCAGTATTGGTTGAAGATATGTGTATTAGGAGAGCGCACAAAATTGCCAGCTATATAATTCCAGTTCGAAAACATAACAGATATGGCATCATTTCTACTTGTAGATGATCATTTGGGGATACATGTGTTTATTGTCTTATCAGTGCATCCCTGAATTTCTTGTCTATTGTTCGTGTTTATGGATTAATACTGTATATTCTGTGTCTATGTCCAAAATAAAAAGGGGCAAGTAAAGGGAAATCGCCCTTGAGTGTATATTGAAGGCTATTGTGAAGATTAAATTTGTCTTGAATTAATGCTTCCTTTAAAGGGACCAATTCCTTGTGCCCCAGCCAGTTCCCATCACAATAATTAAATATTCTGATTGTTATTGCATCTCAACATCTAAATGTGCATTAGCATTTTTGAGTGTAAGAATGCTGCTACATGTGTATTGCCATTCTAAAATATGGAATACACATATACCTTGAAGAATCACCCCATACTGACATCTTTATGTATAAGCCACAAAGTGGTCAATATTTAGCTGGTGGTAGTGAATGTTTTGCTGACTGCTGCTGGCGTTATTCATGGATATTCAATGCCAGGGCCATGTCTAGGTGTCGGCATTGAACATCCGGTTTATGCGGTGTCAACTATCACATAGCCAGTTAAATCAATATTCAGAACTTAAGCAGCGGTAGGTTGCTGCATAAAGGGGCTACTGCGTGGGTTGTGCTCGTCAAAACAGTACTACAGTGTGGCACATTGTGACACCTTTCAGTAGTTCTGTGTTTGCCGTGTGGCGTTTTCTGCCCCAGAAAACAGGGGTGTAGCCAGACCTGCCATTTTGGGTGGGCCCAGAGTTTGGATGGGAGGGCCTTCTAAAGCCCCCCCTTTTGTCCTGCATCTATCTCCCTCTCCTCTGTCCCCAGATCCAGCACTTCTCTAACCCCCCCCCTGCAGCCTAGCAATACCTCTTTCTCTGAAACAACCCCCATACCTTAGTACTTTCGACAGCAGCAGCAGTAGTGATGTACATCCACTGCCTGCACCAGCCCTGTAGACTTCCCTCTGCCGCATCGTGCCAGAGAGGAAACAGGAAGTGGTAAAGGGAAGACTGAGTTTGGCGCAGACAACAGACTGCATCGCTGTTGCTGCTGAGAAAGGTGCCAAGTTAGAACAAGAAAGGGGAGTGTTGTCAGGCTTTGGGTGGGGGGCAAATGCCAAGTCCACAGGTGGAGGAGAGGGAGAGAGGGGAGTGAGGCAGCTGCTGCTGAATTGTTTTGGAGGCCAGACAGGGTGGGCCTGAGCCAAGAATGGGTTGGCCTCTGCCCACCCAGGCCCAACTGTAGCTACGCCACTGCCAGAAAATATTTTTCTATTTTCTAGAATGGGGAGTGGGGAATAGGCATGTCCAGCGATAATTGACCACAAGCATGTGCTGTCAATTACCACCAGTTTAGCACATGAGTACTTAATGCCTACTAAATAGGAGGCAGTAAGGGATTGGGCAGTAAATCACCAATAGTTTTTTATTAGTGCATGGTCAATTACGATTTCCATTTAAAATAATAGAAATTCCTGCTGCAGTAAAAGTAATCTTGGCACGTGGCAATTTTCACGTGCCCACACTACCGCAGGCCACTTTTTACCATGTCTTTGTAAAAGGGCCCCAAAGATAGGGCTGTGTTTTATGCAGTCCCGTTTATGTGGTTACCCTGGCCTGTTAAATGCTGAATATTGGCATTTAACCGGCCAAGTTCTGAATACGCATCCAGAATACCCCAAAATAGCTAACTTTCACTCAGACACTAACTGCTAATTTTCAGTGGCGATAACTGGTTAAGTACCACTGAAAATTAGTGAATAGCCCCGAACAAGTAATTTAACCGATCAGCGACCGTTTCTGAATGGTTAAATCATTTTGAATATCAACCAGACATTTTCTAAAAAATATATATATATATCTACTATAATAAAACTCACCCTCAACGTTCTGAGGACACTGACATCAGTGAAGCCAAGCTCTGACTTCCTTCAAAAAGGTTCGAAGGTTCGTGGTGGTGAAGCCACCAAAATCGCTCAGGGCCCCGCCCTCGAGGGCGGAGCAATGGCAGAACAACGAAGGGATTGGCAGGGAGGGAGGCGGGGGGGGGGAAATCGCTCCGGGCCCCACCCTGAAGGGCAGAGCAATGGCAGAACAACGAAGGGGTTGGCAGGGAGGGAGGCGGGGGTGGGAAATCGCTCCGGGCCCCGCCCTGAAGGGCAGAGCAATGGCAGAACAACGAAGGGGTTGACAGGGAGGGAGGCAGGGAGGCGGGGGTGGCAAATCGCTCTGGGCCCCGCCCTCGCGTCAAACGTCATGACGTTGGGGGCAGAGCAATGGCAGAACAACCAAGGGGTTGGCCAGGGAGGGAGGAGGGGGGTGTTGGCGACAAAAACCTTGCTAGGGCCCATTTCATTTGCTCTGAAACAGGCTTCTTTTACTAGTATATATATATGCTTTTCAGCACATAAATCCACTAGTGCTTCTTCAGTTCTCTGTTTGACCTTGTAACATTTGGCAGGGTAGAGAGTAATAGATAAACTTTAAAAGTTCAGATTTAATTATGTCACTGGGGCAGTCCTTTACTAAAACTTTTTCTAATACTAGTAAAAAAGGCCTGTTTCTTAACGCAATGAAACGGGCACTAGCAATGTAATGAGTTCCTGCCATTAATGTTTCCACGGTTGTATTCTGAATATAATTGTTGTTTACATGTGTAAGATTTCTTTATATACAATATTTTTTGTGTAAACTGTGTTACAATGTGGTAAAAGTTTTCCTTGTTCAGGCCCTTCAATCAGTTTAACGATCACATCAGAAGAGCTCCTTACTCCTGAGAATGCAACATACAGTTGCCCATGTGAGAGACTGAGAGTGACAGTGTGTTTTACAGACAGTGTAAGAGAGAGATAGATACACAGAGTGATTGATTGAGTGTGTGTGTGTGTGTGTGTGTGTGTATGTGTTTGTGTGACAAAGTGATTAAATGTTTGTCTTCCCTTCCATTCTGTGCACTTGCCTCCACTGATGTTCGTACCTCCCTGTATATGATTGTTTGTTAGAGATTCAATCCACTCCACTTCCCTCTTCCAAGTTCCGTTCTGTCTGATTGGTTCTTCGTTCCTGTGATGTCGCGTTTGTTTGCTTGGCAACTATGCAGCATTCCGCTTCCTCGACGTGAGGGTGGGGACAGTGAGAGCCAATGAAACACTGAACTACAGACTTACGAACTCTATACTGCCACAGTGCCACAGAGTCAGCTTCAGAATGTTGGAGGTGCTTTTTATTATATAGGATAGGAGTTTCCCACATGCTAAGCCCAGGTTTAACACAGCTGTATTCAGGACTCTTAAATATATTTTTCTGCAGGTCCCACACTTATTTTTCCATTCATGTGGGAGTTTTGAAAAAAACTTAATGCGGGAGCACTTACCACCTCCTATTGAGGAGCATAAATTATGCTCATAAATTAGGTGCATATATTTAGCAGCATAGCCTTTATAGAATAAGATCCTAAGTGTTCTCGCATTAAGTCTGCATTATCCAGTTAGTGTGCGCTAATGTGGACATGCTAACTGAATAACGCTTCTATGCCCATTTCCCACCCATAAAATGCCCCCTCCTATAAATAACTCATACAAACTGGCAGATTTCCACAAAACGCTTTCATGTATTTTTCAGTAAGCCTTTGCTCATGCACTAACCCCTGGATTCTATAAATGGCGCAAATTTTGTAGGTGGAAAATTGACAACAATTTGGATTTACATGTGCATCTTGCCATGCGCTATACTATAAAGTTCCACACACAAATCTTATAGCGTGCAACTCAAAATGGGGCGTGGGCAGGTCAGGGGTGTTCACTAAAGATGCACACAGTATTAATGAATACAGGGGATCTGCACCTAACTTAGGGGGGCTTTTACAAAGACACACTAGCGTTTTAGTGCGCGCTAAGCACTAGAAACTCCCATAAGAATATATGGGTGTCTCTAGCGTTTAGCATTTTTAGCGTGCACTAAACACGCTAGCGCACCTTTGTAAAAGGCCCACTTACACACCTAGTTTCAGCTGGTGTAAATCCTTGCACCCAAAGTTTGGCACAAAAATTGGCTCAAACTACCATGATCTGAAGAAATTAGGTGGTATATAACATCTTAATAAATTTGAATAACATAAATATATTCTATAAATGACACACAACTCGGAATGCCGTTTATAGAATAGTGCTCTGCACTGATATTTTTCAGCACCATTTTTTTCAGCAACATGTACTGTATCTTGTCCTAAATGAGAATTAGGGCTTAATGCCCTTTAGTAAAAGGGCCCTTGGGTCTCCGTAACACCTATAAAGTATTTTCAGGTTAATACTCAGCCTACAGGGGTCAGTGTTTTAAATGCTGGATGTCACAGGCTTTTTATGTGAGGATAGTCAGTGCTGGACCTTACTGGAAAATGGCACTGAATATCCAGTTATAATGCAGGTATCAGCACTTATCTAGGTACAGGCAATATTCATATAACCATAAGTATATAATACGGACTTAAGTGCCGCCATACTGGGACAGACTGAATGTCCATCAAGTCCAGTATCCTGTTTCTAACAGTGGCCAATCCAGGTTACAAGTACCTGGAAAGATCCCAAAACAGTACAATACATTTGATGCTGCTTATCCTAGATATAAGCAGTGGATTTTCTCCAACTCCATCTTAATAATGGCTTATGGACTTTTCTTTTAGGAAGATAGTCAAACCTTTTGTAAACCCCACTAAGATAACTGCTTTTACTATATTCTCTGGCAACAAATTACATAGTTTAATGACACATTGAGTGAAGAAATATTTTATCCAATTTGTTTTAAATGTACTACTTTGTAGCTTCATTGAATGCCCCCTAGTCCTAGTATTTTTAGAAAGAGCAAACAAGTGATTCATGTCTACCTGCGCCACTCCACTCATTATTTTATAGCCTCTATCATATCTCCCCTCAGCTGTCTTTTCTCACAGCTGAAGAGCCCTAGCTGCTTTAGCCTTTCCTAATAGGTTGAGTTGTCCCATCCTCTTATTATTTTTGCCGCCCTGTATATAATTCCACTATATCTTTTTTTAAGATGCGGTGACCAGAATTGAACACAGTATTTGAGGTGCGGTCACACCATAGACATTATAACATCCTTATTTTTGTTTTCCATTCCTTTCCTAATTATACCTAACATTTTATTTGCTTTCTTAGCCAATGCCGCACCCTGAGCAGAGGGTTTCAACATATGATCAACGATGACAGCTAGATCCCATCCCTGGTCGGTGTGGAACCTAGATCCCATCCCTTAATTGATGTGGAACTTTGCATCACGTAGCTATAGTTCAGGTTCCTAAGTTAGGCATGGACATTTACACTAGATTTTAGTTGGCATAAATGGCCACTCCTAAATGTTTGTCATAAGGATGGCACTACACATGTTCTATAAACCATGTCTAAGCGTGTTTTTTTTTCAGAGCCAGTTCTTTTTGTGCCATATATAGAATTTCTCCCAGAACGCAGTGACACTATCAAGCAGCTTTTTAAGATTCCTGCTTTTACTGGATGTACTAGAAATACCCCTGTATTTGCTGATGTCCTTTAAGGTATCTTTCTTTTTTGTTTTGGGGCAATGTCATTAAGAATGTGCACTATTGCTCAATAGAACTTTCTATCTATTTGTGTTCTATTCTTTCAAATGAATGTACTTCCCTAACACAGAGACAGAGAGCCTGTTTCCTTGCCCATAAACTATAATAGATCCTAAGATGAATGAAAATGAATAAATTTTCAGAGCATGAACCATTTGGTTCATTTGAAAGAACTGACCCCAAAATGTCCTCATTCTTTGTGTTTTATCATTAGTTTTAGAATGAATGCACATCCCTATCAATCATTATGGATTGTACTGTACGGTTAAGATCTCTACAGAGAACAAAGAATAGAAACTAGTTGAGGGCACTCATTCCCTAACACACGTCTTTTGACAATAAACTAGTCTGAATTCATTGATGGACATCTTGTTGCATTCCCTGCCAATAGGTCCTATTGAGCATTTTTAACATATTATATTCATCCATGAGCCCCAAATGATCATGTTTACATTAGATTAATTCTCTTTTTAAGATTTCTGATGTGTGGAGAGTAATTCTATAACAGGGCACCCCAATAGTAGTTGGCTAAGGAACCTATTTTAAGCCTATTCTGTAAAGAATAATAATTGCCTACTTTACGTTATAGGCCAAAACCATGCTTACTTTTAAGATGTAAATGCCTGTGCCTAGATGTTAGCCAGAATGGCCTGGAATCTATATATTGTGACTAACGTTGTGCTTGCAAATTTGGCAGTGTGGCCAAATTGCAAGTGCAACTTAATTGATTAACGAGTCAATTGTCACCAATACTTGACCAATAACAAGCAATTATAGGCACTCATTGTCACGAATTAGAATTTATGCATGCAACATTGTAAGCATATTCTATAAAGTGACATGTAAATTTTAATGCGTGGATCTCATAAAAGGGTGTAGCCATGGAAAGAGCAAGGGCAGGTTGTGGACATTCCTAAAAATTACGCACATTTTTATAGAGTATGCCCAATCTGCACCTAAGTTAGGTGTTGACATTTACATTAGGATTTAGTTGGGTAAATGGCCACGCCTAACTTTTAGTTGTGTGGATGGGCACTATGTATATTCTATAAACAGCGCCTAACTTTAGGTGAAGTTTATAGAATAGCTCTAACCACAGGGTTTTTTGGCACTGATTTGTTTCGGCACCTTATATAGAATCTGGCCCAATATGCATACATTATAGCAGTGTTTCCCAAGTCCAGTCCTGGAGTACCCCTTGCCAGTCAGGTTTTAATATTCTGATAACCTGACTGGTTGGAGGTGTACCGAGGACTAAGTTGAGAAATAAAGCAAAAAAGAAGATAAGATTATACATTTTTTATTAAACTAACAGTACATTTTTGACTAACTTTTGAAGGTAATACCTCTTCTTTGGGTCTATTTATTACCTTTTAAAATAAATTAAGGGGTCCTTTTACTAAGCTGTGGTAAAAAGTGTCCTGCGGTTGTGTGGGAGGTGGTTTTCGACACCGACTGGGCCATTTTTTACCGCGGCTGAGAAATTAGGCTTTTTTCAGTGGGGGCAGTAAATAGTCATGCACTTGAATTAAAAGTAGCACATGGCTATTTACTGCCTAAGCCCTTACCGCCACCCATTGACCTAGTGGTAGGGCTCATGCGCTACATGCACAGTACTCATGCAGCATGCACCAATGTGTCCATGCTGCCAATTACCACCAGTAATGCCCCTCCCCTGGTAGAAAATAGAAGCATATTTTCTACCACAGGAAATAGCGTGCACCAACTTTGATATTATCGCTAGGTGGGTGTGCTAACTGGGTGGTAGTGTCGATTTGGCATGCACTACATGTGTGGCAGCCCTACCACTGCTTTGTAAAAGGGCCCCTGACACAACTACCACACCATTTTAGCCAAAGCATTTACTGAAATCATAAAAGGATCATTTTACAAAACTGTGGTAGAAAGTTCCTATGTTCTTATTTGACCTTAGTACACTCTTATTTGGGTCTTTCCTGCAGGCTAAGGCCATTTCTACTGCAGCTGGAAAATGGTTATTTTCCATTTTCCAAATTAATGGCCATGCACTAATTTTGCCATTCGTACGCAGTTATTAACAAAAAGCATACGAGCTCTTACCGCTGCCTATTTTGTAGGTATTAAGGGCTCATGCACTAATAGAAACACCCACTCTATCCCCAAATCTACACTTTGGCCAAAAAGTAAAAAATATTTCTTAGCATTTGGGTAGTGCACGCACATTTAAACTTACCCTGGAACACCTCAGCATGCCCCACAATAACCCCCTTTAAGCTGCGGTAAACACATGTTAGTGCTTACCGCAGCTCAGTAAAAGGACCCCTAAGTATGGAATATTTAACATTTTGGACTAACAAAAACTGAAAAAATGCCTGAGCATTTGTGGCACCAGGGAAGCAAATTGTAGAGCTGATGTCACTTGTCAGTAGTTGATAGTATGTCTTAGTACTGAAAGTGTAATCTTAAAACTCTGTTTCCATAAAATAATTGGAAGTTTCTAAAGTAAGCAGTTGCATTGCCATCAGTTCAATTGCAAGGATTGCCTCTCTCAAGAGAATGCTGCTAGTAGGTTAATGACTTCAATAGCTCTCCTCTCTGGTTATATTTGGAGCAAATATATTCTGATATTAGACTAAAGATCTGGATTTCAGCTTTAGTGTCATGGGATATGAAGAAGTTATATTCTGATTTGCATCATTTGTTTTCCTTCTGTCTACCCATTTACACTTAAAATGAACTTTTATCTGCTTTTTAGATTTCTGAAAATAAACTCGGTGGGCTTGAGATATTTTTCCTCACAGACACAGAGTAGGAAAAGAACTTCTTGGTAAATCACATCCTACGATATCTGCCTGAACAAACTTTAAAAAAGCCTTTTGGTAAAATTGAATTTATATATTTCTACAGCTTTCAGAAACACACACATACACCTTTTACAAGGCTGCGCGGCAATGCCGACACAACCCATTCACTTTGAATGAGCTGTGTCGGCATTACCGCACCGGTATCCGCTAGTGTGGTTTTGTAAAGGGGGGGAGGGGTTGGTTAGTTGTAATAGAGTTTCATAGGCCAGTACTTTCATTCAATCATAGCAATTAAGATAACCTACATCATGATGCTTATTTTGAAAGAAGATGGATGTCTCAAAAGTCCCCCTCAAAAAAAGTCCAAATCACAATTTTCAAAAAGGTAGAATGTGGACATTTTCCACTGAGTTCATGCAAATAGCAAAGGGGGATGTTGAAGCTATGTTTTGGATGGGGCTAGGGCAGGCCCAAAAGTAAGATGTCTTTCAGCTATAATAGAATGTTTTTTATCTACATCTGTTTCAATCACATCCAAGTTACAAAAAAATGCTCTGAATGACCAGTTGACCACTGTAGGGACTAAGGCTTGACCCCTCCTTAATCCCCCAGTGGATAATGTCCCTCTCCCACTTCCCCATGAAGTGAAATTGAAAGGAGATACCAGGCTGTATGACAGCTTCAGGTATTATGGACATACCCAACAAAGCAGCAGTAGGTACCAGGAGTAGTCTAGCAGTCAGTGCAGTGGATTATACATAAAGGGACCCAAGTCTAACTAGTACATTTATGATGGAAATTGTAAGCCCTACAAATACAACAAAATACCTATTGTACCTGTATATAGGAGACATCTATAGGCTTGAAGGCTATTGTAGTGGGGTACAATTAAGTGCAGTAGTTGTTTTTTTCTGTGCCAGCAT
Source organism: Microcaecilia unicolor (assembly GCF_901765095.1). NCBI lineage: Eukaryota > Metazoa > Chordata > Amphibia > Gymnophiona > Siphonopidae > Microcaecilia > Microcaecilia unicolor. Next base: position 62,329,941 of record NC_044037.1, read on the forward strand.
GGCTCACAATACATATGAGTTAAGGTGGGATTTGTTCCTGGGTACCATTGTTAAAGAGATACCCTTCTGCTCTGAAGGGACATCTGTGTGACCATTTTGTTACAAATGATGCCAGACAGACATTTTATGTCTACTTTTTTTACTGTTCATATTTTGGATGATTCAGTTTGGAAAATAGCTGTTCAATTTGGATGTTTTCAGCAGAAGAACAACCTTCTCATACATTTTTGAACATGAAATCCCAACATTTTTCCTGTTCAAAAATGGCTGTGAGATGGATGTTTTGTTTGGATGCAATGAGCGGGACATACCAATTCTGAATTTTTTTGAAATGCCCCTCCATGTTTCTGTGTACTATGTATCTGGTGCAAATTTTTAAAAACAAAAATAAAGTCAAATTTTACAACTGCAAACTCCTTGTCATAGGAGGATATTGTATTAAAAAACTTATCATCATTATACAGAGCCGAGAACATCCAGTAACATTGATGCTTAAGAGCTCATTAACCAATTAATATGCATAACACATCTTGAGTGCCATATTTAGAAACCGGGGGATAATGTGTGCATAAATATTAGCACCTAGACCTTTCCCCTATCTGCTGCATTAACAATTAACATGCAGTAACTACCTCCATGTTGACTTTAAAGAGCGCACTCCACCCATTCCATGCCTATTCCTCGCTTCCGTCCAGAATATGTGATAAATGCAGAAATTGCACTGTTCTATTAAGGCATAAATAACCATTAGTATGGGCCCATGTTATGATCATATAGTAATTCTTACATTAAACAGCTAACAGTATAGTAAACAAAGGCCAACATGCGCATTATATCTTATGATTGTTCATTTATTGCTCAGATATTTCAAAAATGAGATTATTTCTATTTTGACATTTTGTCTAGTCAAAAGATTACTTGGTATAAAATGCTTTCTCCAAAAAGGTTTGTCAAATTAATGTGTTATTGTCATTGATATTGAAAATAAATAATGTTAATATTGTTGCCCTCTGGTGGTTAGGAGATGTGGAGGGGCATAATCGAACGGGGCGCCCAAGTTTTCCTGTGGGCGTCCTCGCAGGATGTCCCAGCGAAGGGGCGGGGAAACCCGTATTATTGAAACAAGATGGGCGGCCATCAGAGGGAAAATTAAGGGTCCTTTTTCTAAAGGGTGTTAAGCCCTAGCATACATTTAATGCATGAGAAAACGCATACCGTAAAACATGTTAAAGTGTATTGTATTAATATCCCCTTTACTGTGGGCCAACTGCACATTTTTAAAAAATATTTTTTGGAGCGAGCACATAATGGGTGGCGAACATGCATGGATGCATTAATCGGCTAGTGTATTTGCATTAGCATGCACTAATTTGGCTAAAATTGAGTGAACAGGGAACGCCAAGTGTCTCTTAAATAGGAGGCAGTAGGTGCTTCCGAGTTAATTTTTGGCAAGTCCCACATGCTAATAGAAAGATTAAAGTGGGGCCTGTAAAAAATATAAAACCAAAAAAATCCGTAAATATGGCTGCATTGAATCTGGGCTTGGCATGAAAAAGTCCCACATTAAGACACATTAAGCTTGCATTCTAATGCCCTTTTAGTAAAAGGGTCCCTCCATTTTATATGCATACAATCAACTTTCATTCATAAACCAGGATAAACACACAATAAAACGAATCAAAATATATAGCAATAATTTCAAATGCAAAGCAAAACAAAAGAAAGCAAAACAATTTTGCTTGTGTGCAGAACTCATAGTAGAATTACACAACCACAAATTAACATCCTGCCCTCTATTTTAATATAAGCTCAATACACCTTTCGATAGATATTGCTACCTCAATGAACACTGCAAACGTACGTGTTGTTCCTTTTTTATGAAGAGCTCTGACTTTAATTTTTTTCTTTATAGTAATAAAATATAGGTGATGAGTAAACAAAAGCTGGAAGAAATAGCTTTGTTAGATAATTACATTCTACCCAGAACAACTCATTTTTACTGGACTGTCATCAACTGTGGATCTGCTTATTTAGACCATCTGTACAAAGCAATATTCCTATAGAATTAATGGGCCTCATTCACTAAGGAGGTCATTAGTACAATTGTTCAGTATTTGCATATGTAAATAGCACATTTGCAAAGAAACAATTTTAGAAACTAAGAAACAATTTTAGAAAGCTGTTATTTATACATATTTATACATATATGTCCATAGGGCACACAATTTTCAAAGAAGTACATTTTAGGTGTGGTTTGAGCAGGCCTGAGACATATACATATATTTCCTGTTTGGAAAGCAAATGCACATCTACTTCAATGATCTAAATGTTAGCATTCATACTGCTTTGAGGTATGTGTGTCAGATAAATACATGTTTACACTAGGCATTTGGAGGATTGATAAAGAACAATTGTGCTAACTTCTCTGGAATTAAGTCACCTCAAAAATCCTAATGTTTTATTTTTTCTTGCTTGGATTCTTAATTGGCTTCCCTTCAACATCCACCTTTGTTAAAATCTGGCACTCATGTGTAAGTTACAACACTTACACACATTGGTTGCATACATTACAACTTTCATGTTCAAATCTCCAAGATTTTCTTCTGTGAACACCGGACAAGTATCTGTTTAGAATGTTTGCTTTATCCTCATCACTCTCCACATAGCTATTCTCAGAATCTTTCAGTCTTACAATTCCATTCCTAGCCTTTCTCTTTTCCCTAATATACCTGAAATAGGTCTTGCCACCTCGTTTATATTTTTAGACATTTTTTCTTCTTCCTGTGCTTTGGCTAACTGTATCTCCTTCTTCATGTCTTTGAGTTTAATCCAGTAATCTTTTCTGTGATCCTTTTGTAATATTCTGTGTTTCTGGAATGCAGCCTCTTTTGCCCTTATTTTTTCAGCCACTTGAATAAAGAACCATATAGGCTTCTGTTTCTCTTGCTTTTGTTTACTTTCCTTGTATAAAGATCTGTTGCCATATTTATAGCAGCTTTCAGCTTTGACCACTGCCCCTCTACTTCTCCTTCCCTGCCCATGTCATCAGTTCTTTCTTCAGGTACTCCATTTTACCAAAATCTGTATGTGTGAAATCCAGTACTTTGAGTTTTATGTGCCTACACTCTGCTTTTTCTCTTATATCAAACCATATCGTGTGGTGATCACTATTGCCTAGGTAGGCACCCACCCAGACATTGGAAACATTGCGTTTGTGAACACTAGATCCAGTCGCCCATTCCCTCATGAGTTCTATCACCATTTGTCTGAGCAAAGCACTTTGACAGACATCCGCAATCTCTCTGCTTCTTTCCAATTCTGCCGATCGGACACTCTAATCCACATGAGGCAAATTGAAATCTCCCAGTAAGTTTGTGGATTTCTTCAATTAGAACCTTGTCCAGGTTCTCCATTTGTTTCTGGAGGTCTGTAGATAATACCTGTGTAGATAAAGATGCCATCTACTCTTTCCAGGATGATTCATGTTGCTTCTTATTTTCCCCAGGTTTCCCAGGCTCCATTTAAGCAGCTATGATATTTTTCACGTACAGTGCCACTCCTATACCTTTCAGCCCTTCCTACCTTTTCTAAAAAAGATTATAGCCCTGTATGATAACATCCCATTCATGGGAAACATTAAACCATGTTTTTGTAATAGCAACAATATCCAAGTTTGCCTCAACATCAGGACTTTTACATCTTGAACATTTTTGCTTAGACTATGAGAATTTGTGCTTCTTGCTTTCAATGTGTTATTAAATGAGTTGTTTAGATAGTTTGCTATATTAATATTGCCTTCCCCACTGCTGTCATGTTTTTGCTGGGGGTGACATTCTGAATTCCCTTGCTTCCTTTTGTCACCCCCACCTCCAGTTTATTTTTTTTTTTTTATTTTATTTTATTGGTATTAATCATTATTTAACAACAAATTATGTATATGCATTAGGCATTGAAAAGGAAATAACAAAAACTAAGAATATAATTTAAGGCCTGTTCGTCCACAAATAAAGAAATTGGTTCCAAGATACAGGAAATTATATTACAAAACTGTAATAAAAAGAACAAAAAGAGAAAATGAAAAAAAAAAGTCCTTTTGCATATCTCGGGGTTACTGATCCCAGCCTGCTATTTACGGGGGGCACATAGGATTCATATCTACTCTAGCATCAAGAAATTCCTTTAACTGTTTAGGGTCTATAAATTGAAACTGATTACCCTCAAGCATCAGATTACAAATACAAGGAAAACGTAATACAAAATTAAATCCCAGGGCCAACGCTTTAGAACGCAGTTCTAAAAAAGCCCTGCGTCTAACCTGAGTAGGCCTTGAAAGGTCAGGAAAAACACGAACTTTTGAACCCATAAACAGATTTTCTAAATGTCTTAAAGAAAGTCTCAGTATAGCATTGCGGTCAGGCTCCAACACGAAGGTAGCAAGCAATGTAGACCTCTGCGTAATTATCTCCAGGGAACTCTCGAGGAATGAAGTTAAATTCATTTCATCCCCCACCTTTGGGAGATTTCGACCATCTCCCTGTGGGTTCGAGATATAATAAGCCCTTGTTATGGGGGGCAATGAATCTTTGTCCATTCCAAGAATGTCCACAATATATTTCTTGACCATTTCAAGAGGTGAAATTAGCGGAGATTTAGGGAAGTTTAGAAACCTAAGGTTAAACCTGCGAATCTGATTTTCAAGGTATTCAGTCCGTTTATGAAGGAAAATATTATCTTTAACCAAGGCATTTTCTAAACCTCCCATCTCTTGTAATTTGATATTCAAAGTTTCCATTTTAGTAGCCTGTTGTGCAGCTACCTGTGCTTGGAGTAGCGCAGCTTCAGAAAGAGTTCTTATGTTTTCAGTATTCTTTTTTAAAGTAGGTTGCATGGAGATTTGAATATCATGTACCATGTCCCATAGTGACTCTAAAGTCACAATTGCTGGTCTTAGCACACCTGAAATTCCAGGAAGGGATTGAGCTTGTTCACCAGTCTGGGAAAGTTTTGAAACAATATCCAGTGGAAGTACCTGTATGGCAGCTTGAAAAAGTTCTTCTCCAGGTTGGGAAACATGTTCTATCCCCGCAGACCCTTCCTCGAGGAGGTTAGGCTGAGCGTCTCCGTTCGCCGTCCCTGCTTGGACTGCCAGTGATTCCCTTCCGGGTTGAGGCGGAGCAATGCGCTCTACAGGGCTCAGGGAAGCCCCGTTAGCGCTCTCAATCGACGCCGACGCGTCGAAAGCGGCAGAGGGGGTCGAAGTTCCCCGAGGTCCCGGCTGCTGCCTAGGAAACTGCAGGGTCGTCTGTCGCAACGCTATGGACGTCCCGGGAGCCGAGGAATGCTCCCTGACTTTTCCCCTTCGTTTCCCCATCTAGGGGACCTCAAAGGCGGCGAAATCAGCAGAGAACACCGGAGTCTCTTCGGCAGCTAACTCAGGTGCGTCCGGTCACAGCGCCATCTTGGAACTCCACCTCCAGTTTAAATGTGTAGAAATGTATTGTCTGAATTTCTCCTCAAGGATATTTTTTCCTTCCACAGAAAGACGTAGCCTATCATTACAGTCTGTTATTTTTCCATGTGCTGCCCTATTCTCCTATATATCTAGAACCTTCTTTATACCAGGCTTCAATACTCTGAATTTTTTTATTGCCTGACTTAGATATCCATTTTCCTATCTGGATAATCTATGCACAATCATGCAAGGGAAGAGGAGAAGGAAAGGGAGATAGGGCACTGCACATAATTTTTCTTTCTCTTCTGACAAACGCAGTGACATTCTTTTTTTTCCTCAACTAATATTCTCTGTCAGATAGAAACATAGTTTACAATAGGAGGCTTATTTTCAAAAGAGAAAAACGCCCAAATTCCGACCTAAATCGGGAGATGGACGTCTTTCTCTTCTGGGTGCCCAAATCGGTATAATCGAAAGCCGATTTTGGGCGTTTCCAACTGCACTCCGTCGCGGGAACGCATAAAGTTGACGGGGGCGTGTCGGAGGCGTGGTGAAGGCGGGACTGAGGCGTGGTTATCGGCTGAGCAGAGATGTGCGTGCTCGGCCGATAATGGAAAAAAGAAAGGCGTTTTCAGAGAGAATTTAGGTCACTTTTTTTGGACCCGTTTTTTTCACAAACAGGTCCCAAAAAAGTGCCCTAAATGACCAGATGACCACCGGAGGGAACCGGGGATGACCTCCCCTGACTCCCCCAGTGGTCACTAACCCCCTCCCACCAAAAAAAAAATGAATGTTAAACACTTTTTTTCCAACTTGTAAGCCAGCCTCAAATGTCATCCCCCAGCTCCATGACAGCAGTATGCAGGTCCCCGAAATAATTTTAGTTTAGTTAGTGCTGTGCGGGACCCATGCAGAGAGGAAAAATCGGAAGAAAAAAAAGAAACAAGCAAGTGCAGTCAGGGACGTCTAAATTACCAGGATAGTAAAAGGGGGAATTGAACCAGCAACCTTCTGATTACAAGCTCAGTGCTCTAGCCAGTGAGCCACATTATTCAGGTGCTTAGATGTCCTTCCCTTTCCATTAAGTCCCTCCAAGTTTCTGTCTGCCAATCACCGCTGTTTAGCTGACACAGATGTCAGCTAAATGAGCTGTGATTGGCTGATAGAAACTTGGAGAGACTTAATGGAAAGGGAAAGACTTTTAATCAGTGGTGCACTGGCTAGAGCACTGAGCTTGTAATCAAAAGGTTGCTGGTTCAATTACTATCTTTTAATTTGGACGTCCCTGACTGCACTTGCTTGCTTGTTTTTTTTCAATTTTTCCTCTCTGCATGGGTCCCGCGCAGCACCAACTAAAGTAAAATTGCTCTGGGGACCTGCATACTACTGTCATGGAGCTAGGTATGATATTTGAGGCTGGCATAGAGGCATCTCAGGGGGACCAGTGCACTACGAATGCTGGCCCCTCCCACGACCAAATGCCTTGGACTTGGTCGTTTTTGAGCTGGGACGCTTCGGTTTCGATTATCGCTAAAAAACAAAAACGCCCAGCTCAAAAAACGCCCTAATCCAATGTATTTTCGAAAAAAAAGATGGACGTCCATTTTTTTCGAAAATACAGTTTGGCCCGCCCCTTCATGGACCCGTTCTCGGAGATGGACGTTTTTACAAATGGGCGTTCGCGTTCGATTATGCCCCTCTAGGTGCCTCTAGATTGACCTTCTGGTTGTGCATCTCTTTTTTCTTTCTAATTATCTATTCTTGTCCCTATGCCTGTTTTATTTTCTGTTTTTCTTTTGTGTCCATGTCCTTCTCTGTTTTAGTTATTTTTCCCTCGTTTATCTTTCCATTAGCAGTGGATATGTTCATCTCTTCTCCCCTTCTTATGATTTCTTTCATCTTTTCCTTCTTCTTCTCTATCTCTTCCTATTTTTTCTACTTGCTCTACCTTCCCCATTCCTCCCCTTTTCTCCTGCAATATATCCTTAATTCCCATAAGTACATAAGTATTGCCATACTGGGAAAGACCAAAGTTCCATCAAGCCCAGCATCCTGTTACAGTGGTCAATCCAGGTCACAAATACCTGGCAAGATCCCAAAAAAGTACAAAATGTTCTATACTGCTAATTCCAGAAGTAGTGGAGTTTCCCCGTCCATTTAAATATGGTCTATGGACTTTTCCTTTAGGAAGCTGTCCAAACCTTTTTAAAACTCCGCTAAGCTAACCGCCTTTACCACATTCTCTGGCAACGAATTAGAGTTTAATTACACTTTGAGTGAAGAAACCTTTCTCTGATTCATTTTAAATTTACTACATTGTAGCTTCATCGCATGCCCCCTAGTCCTAGTATTTTTGGAAAGCGTAAACAGACGCTTCACATCTACCCATTCCACTCCACTCATTATTTTATAGACCTCTATCATATCTCCCCTCAGCTGCCTTTTCTCCAAGCTGAAGTGCCCCAGCTGCTTTAGCCTTTCCTCATAGGGAAGTCGTCCCATCCCCTTTATCATTTTCGTCGCCTATCACTATCCTTTCCTCTTTACACATGGAATTTCAATCCATAGTGATTCCAAGAAGTGTTTTGTTTCCTGCAGAATTTTCAATCTATTTGATTCAAGACTCTCGTTAATATACAATGCTACCCCTTCACCAATTCGATCCACCCTATCACTGCAATATAATTTGTACCCTGGTATGACAGTGTCCCACTGGTTATCCTCCATCCACCAGGTCTCAGAGATGTCTATTATATCTAATTTTTCATTTAGTGCAATAGAAATCAAACAAAATAAAACATGGAAAAGAAAATAAGATGATACCTTTTTTATTGGACATAACTTAATACATTTCTTGATTAGCTTTCGAAGGTTGCCCTTCTTCCTCAGATCGGAAATAAGCAAATGTGGTAGCAGATAGTATATATAAGAGAAACATCAAAGCATTACTTTGACAGTCTGACAGAGTGGGAGGGTGGGGGTATGCATGGGGACATCAAAGCATTTCATTGATATTCTAACAGAATGGGTGTTGGTAGGTGAGAGGAGGGTAATAAACAGAGAAATAAAGAGAGAAATACAGCTTTATGTTTTATAATGAGTTAGAAAACTCAGATCCTTATTAAGTCCTGTTTGTTGGGGATCAAAATATTCAGTCATTCTTATTTCAAAGGTCTTACGTTCCTGTATTGTTTTAAAATTACCTTTCAGTATTCTTACTGTGAAATCACTGGTACAGTGTTCTGGTCTTGTAAAGTGTTGGCCAATAGGGGTGGGGGCGTGACTGGCACCGGTTATTTTCATGTAATGTCTGTGCAGATTGAATCTTGTCTTAAGCATCTGGCCTGTTTCTCCAATATAGCATCTTTCGTTACATTTTTTACACTGAATGATATATACCACATTGGAACATGAGCATGTAAAATAGTCCCTTATGTTGAATATTTTTCCCTTGTGAATGACTGTGGGGTCTCGTGAAATGTTTTGGCATAGCTTGCAGCTGTATGTGTTACAGGGAAACGTGCCCTTTTCTTTTTCAGTCTGTGTTGGGGGTTTACTTCTGATCAGCTTGTGTTTTAAGTTTGGTGGCTGTCGGAAGGCCAGCACTGGTGGGGATGGGAATATCTCTTTCAGTAATTCATCCTCCTGGAGTAAGGGCTGTAGGTCTCTTATGATTTTCCTCAGTTTCTCCAGCTCTGGGTTGTATGTCACTACAAGGGGAATTCTGTCTGTGACTTTTTTTTCTATGTACTGTAGCAGATTTTCCCTGGGTGTTTTGAGAGAGGAGGCAATATTCTTGGAGATTTTGGGGGGGTTGTAGCCTTTCTGTTTGAAGGATGCAGTCAGGGTTTCAAGGTGTCTGTCTCTATCCTCTGGGTCCGAGCAGATAATGAATATCAATGAAATGCTCTGATGTCCCCATGCTGTACACCAGTACCATAGCCCTAAGGGGAGAAAGGGGCACCTACATGGGGGTACAGTGGGTTTCAGGTGGGTTTTGGAGGGCTCACATTTACTACCACAAGTGTAACAGGTAGGGGGGATGGGCCTGGGTCTGCCTAGCTGAAGTGCACAGCAGTACCCACTAAAACTGCTCCAGGGACCTGCATACTGCTGTGATGGAGCTGGGTATGACATTTGAGGCTGGCATAAAGACTGGCAAAAATATTTAAAAAGTTTTTTTAGGGTGGGAGTGGGTTGGTGACCACTGGGGAGTAAGGGGAGGTGATCCCCGATTCCCCCTGATGGTCATCTGGTCAGTTCGGGCATCTTTTCATGGCTTGGTCGCAAGAAAAAATAGACCAAGTAAAATCGGGCAAGTGCTCATCAGGGTCGCCCTTCTTTTTTCCATTATTAGCCAAGGACACCCATCTCTTAATCACGCGACACTTCGCTATGGTACCGACACTTCCCCATGAAGTTTGTCATCCCTGCAACGGAAAGCAGTTGAGGACACCCAAAATTGGCTTTCGATTATGCTTATTTGGGTGACCCTGAGAGAAGGATGCCCATCTCCCGATTTGTGTTGGAAGATGGGCGCCCTTCTCTTTCGAAAATAAGCCTGATGGTGATTTGTTTCAGTACAGAAGCCAAGCAGCTGACCCTTCTCTCCACACTCTTACTCTAGCTGTTTTTTTTTTTCTTTTGGTCTCACTTATACATTCTCATTTTTCCCAATTATCTCTATCCTTGCTTGCTTTCCTTGCTCTCCTCATGTATTATTGGTCTCTACTCTCACTCCTCCATTTCATTCTCAGTACACTCTCAGCTGCTTCAGCAGGAGTGGAAAACAATTCTTCTGAGCATGGTGCTGCTCCCCTGCCTCCCACTGATGATTGACTCATTCTCTATTGAATTAATTAGTGGCAGGAGGCAGAAGGCTGAAAAAAGCTTCCTTCTAGTTTCTGCATCTAGTGCTTGCCCAATAATAGTGAAAATAGAGACTGTTTTATGACTTTGAGATTCTGAGGTCTCTCTTGGAGTCTCAATATTATGTCTTTAACCAGAAACTCTGGGTCAAATATGGAAGTTCCCAGATATGTCCACTTTGGGTCTACAGGTATTAAAGCTTAGTGAATCAGGGAAAAGTCTTTTGTACAAAAGACAGTTACACAGTAATAAGCTTGCAAGGATATAATATTACAAACCTGATGATGTAATCTAATCAGTTACCCATCAATCAGATTCTGAATAATCTATAAATTCCTGAGAGACTTAAAGAAAAGTATTAAAATCTAGACCTGAAAAAGAGAACGACCAAATTATAACATATTGGAATATTCCTGAAGTGCGGAGACCTTAAAGATATAAAGTGCTATGACAGGAAATTTGTAAAAGAAAAAGAGAAAAAAATATGAACATGGAAGTACATCAAGACGTAGAGTGCAGCATGACAGGAGGAAGACTGTTCAAGACAGATGATTCATACCAGTCATAATATTAAAGCTGGCTGTAATGAGAGAGAACAAACAGGCAGTAAAGAATTTGGAACCAGTGAAAAGACTTAACTGTGAAGGAAGATTTTATTCAAAACTAGTCATTCTGAAGGCCTATGACCTTGAGTACCAAACCATTAAAGAAAGAAAAATGACCTTAAGAGGAAAATGAATGACATTTCTGGTAAATATATTATATATCTGGTTTTGAGTCCTACTTTATACAAGATATATGTCTTAGCAAACAGGTAACTGTTTTGTAGAATAGCCAGTTGTCTTTTATGATAGATACACAATTTCACTCTCATTGATGTAGACCAGAGATAGGCAAATTTGTGCACAACAAGCAGGCTAGGTGTTTGTGGATATTCACAATGAATATGCATGAGATGCATTTGCATGCAGTGAAGGCAGTGCTTACAAATGCATCTCATGCATATTCAATGTAGATATCTTGAAAAAGAAGCACTTGAGGACTAGGGAAGTGCATTCACTTGAAAATGCATGGGAAATGCAAATGACATTTCCTAGGTTGCTTCATATAGTTTCTAACCTGAACAAAAAAAAAATACCCCCCCCCCCCATTTTTTTTTTTTTTTACAGTGTCATTAATAGTTGCCACTGCCTTCACAATATGTAGCAGAATAGTTTCTTCATTTAGTGAAAGCCGTGCTCAAAGACATAAAATAACAAAATCTCACTATTAAGTTTTTAGTTCATGAGTCAATTTGATCTCAAGAGCTTTTCATCATCTGAAGGTCCAGTGGGCTAAATAATTATCCCCCTAATATTTAGCCAGCATGTGTGCAGTGCTTTGAATGCTTGCTGCTGGCGTTCAACCCAGATATTCAATACCAGGCCATTTCTGGTTTTTCAACGCCAGCTAGAGCATGACCAGTTAAGTCAATATTCAGACTTAACCAGCCATGACTTAGTGGCAAAAGATAGGCCTGCTTTTTATGCAGCCTTATTTGCCCGCTAAGCCTGGCATGTTCCAAATATTGGGACAACTGGTCATGCGACGGAACACCCCCAATATCGCTGGATTTATTTTTGGCACTAACCAAGCATTTTCAGTGATAATAATCAGTTAAATGCCGCTGAAAATGGCTATCCACTGAAACGTGAGTTAACCAGCTTGTTTACTCACACTGAATATCAGGCCCTACGAGTCAATATTCAAAGCAACTTAAACGGGCAGGAAAACCTCTTGTCCATTTAAATTGTTTATGTTTGCCCATCCATCAATATTCAGTGGCATTTAACTGGTCAATGCCGCAGAATATCAGCACTCACCGGCCATATTTGAAATGGGCAGGTGAGAGGCAGTATAGGGGGAGTACTACTACTACTACTATTTAGCATTTCTATAGCGCTACAAGGCGTACGCAGCGCTGCACAAACATAGAAGAAAGACAGTCCCTGCTCAAAGAGCTTACAATCTAATAGACAAAAAATAAATAAAGTAAGCAAATCAAATCAATTAATGTGAACGGGAAGGAAGAGAGGAGGGTAGGTGGAGGCGAGTGGTTACAAGTGGTTACGAGTCAAAAGCAATGTTAAAGAGGTGGGCTTTCAGTCTAGATTTAAAGGTGGCCAAGGATGGGGCAAGACGTAGGGGCTCAGGAAGTTTATTCCAGGCATAGGGTGCAGTGAGACAGAAGGCGCAAAGTCTGGAGTTGGCAGTAGTGGAGAAGGGAACAGATAAGAAGGATTTATCCATGGAGCGGAGTGCATGGGAAGGGGTGTAGGGAAGGACGAGTGTGGAGAGATACTGGGGAGCAGCAGAGTGAGTACATTTATAGGTTAGTAGAAGAAGTTTGAACAGGATGCGAAAATGGATAGGGAGCCAGTGAAGGGTCTTGAGGAGAGGGGTAGTATGAGTAAAGCGACCCTGGCGGAAGACGAGACGGGCAGCAGAGTTTTGAACCGACTGGAGAGGGGAGAGGTGACTAAGTGGGAAGCCAGCAAGAAGCAGATTGCAGTAGTCTAAACGAGAGGTGACAAGGGTGTGGATGAGGGTTTTGGTAGAGTGCTCGGAAAGAAAGGGGCGGATTTTACGGATGTTGTAAAGAAAGAAACGACAGGTCTTGGCGATCTGCTGGATATGAGCAGAGAAGGAGAGAGAAGAGTCAAAGATGACCCCAAGGTTTCGAGCTGAGGAGACAGGGAGACAGGGAGAATGAGAGAGCCATCAACAGGGGGGAGCGGGGAGGTGGGTTTGGGGGGGGGGGGGGGAATGAGAAGCTCGGTTTTGGTCATATTTAATTTCAGGTGGCGTTGAGACATCCAGACAGCAATGTCAGACAAGCACGCTGAAACTTTGGTTTGGATGCAAGGTGAGATATCAGGGGTAGAAAGGTAGATTTGGGAGTCATCAGCATAGAGATGGTAGGAAAAGCCATGGGATGAGATTAATGAACCAAGGGAAGAAGTGTAGATAGAAAAGAGGAGGGGACCAAGAACAGAACCCTGAGGTACGCCAACAGGCAGAGGGATAGAAGTAGAAGAGGATCCACCAGAGTGAACACTAAAGGTGCGGAGGGAGAGGTAGGAAGAGAACCAGGAAAGGACAGAGCCCTGGAATCCAAGTGAGGACAGGGTATCGAGAAGTATGCTGTGATCGACAGTGTCAAAAGCAGCGGAAAGATCAAGAAGAATGAGGATGTAATATTGACCTCTGGATTTAGCCAGTAATAGGTAATAGTAATAGTAGAGCCAGGAGTTATACAAGTAATAGTAATAGTAGAGCCAGGAGTTATACAAGTGTTGGAAATATTCAGTACTGGTGCCTGCACAGCTACCTGGGCATATAGGACTGCATAAGTAGCAGTCCTAACTTTGCAAAGTTAGCTATGCCAATGCTGGCACCCAATATCACCTGACACCTGCATAACTACTGGGTTGTGGCTTGAAGATGATCTGCCTTCACTCTAGCCCATCCCTATTCATAGCCTGATCACCCTTCCTCCCACACCTCCAAACAAAATCAAATCCCCCTCCTGCCAGTCCCCTGAACCTAGTCTGATCACCCTCTTTCCCCTGAACATAGTCTGATCACCCTCCTGGACCTTCTTCTTTGAGAAAAGCCTAATCCCCACTCCTAGCCTTCAACCTAAGTTGTAGCAGACCCCACACCAGATCTACTGGAAGAGGTCTGGTGATCTAATGGTGTTCAGGACTTGAGCGAACCTCACTTCTGCCCCTTATGGCTCCTGTTGGAAATGGCTGCCATGACCACTAATAGTAGTCTCATGGTACTACTGCTCATAGGAGCTGACTCTGTGGGTGCTGTGGGTGCTTGAGCACCCCCAGTATTGAGAAAATTCCTTCTATATGTCCAGGAAGGGTTTATTTCCACTGGGCTTAGCACCCCCAATAATTCTGAAAAGTTGGCTCCTATGCTACCACTAGAGATCAGTCTCTTGCGGTAGTATAGCAAGAGTACTGCTGAAGGTCACAACAACCATTTTCTACAGAAGCCACAAGGGGAAAGAGTGAATAAGGTTTGCTCCTGTCCTGACCACCAATAGGCCACCAAGCCTCTTCAAATAGGTCCAGGGACCTGCTACAATTTAGTGGAGGGCATTGAGGGGAATCAGGGTTTGCTCTAAGAGATGGAAGGCCAGAATAGGGGGACTGAACTATGTATGTGGGGCAGAAGGGATGAACTGTGGACTCCACTTATGTGGGTCTCAGTTGACATTTATCAGGAACCTGTGTAAGCTCTAAGTCCATTGAAACCCAGATATTCAATGCCTGTGCCCAGACATGGCCCTACATTGAATATACAGGACTAATTTTTCCAGTATTAGTCAACATTTTTAAAAATGCTGAATGCCACCAGATGAATATTGGCTAGTTAATTAACAATATTTGTCAGGCATGAGTCAGCCTCAAACTAGTGCTCTTTGGGTTCATTAGCACAAATCATTCAAGAGGAACTGTTTTTTGCCTCATGGAAATCTGGGTGTTGCCAGCACATTCTAAGTTGTGTCTTGTGGTTCTAGTATCTTAGTTCCTGGTTCCTGACTAGGGGACCAGCCTCTGGGCTTGTTCCCTGCTGGTTCATTGTTCTTGTTCACCTGTCTTGTCGCTGAGGACCTCCATTTGCTTATTGTTTTTGCTTTGCTTCCTGATGCCTCAGGATTCCAGATTCTTGTTATGCTCTTCACACCAGATATTCAAAATAATTTAACCGGGCAGGAGAAGCTGAGTGGATCATGAGGGGATAGTGGGTAGTGCCAATGAATATTCCCTCTGACCACTGTGGCATGGTCTGGGCAATGTTTGTACAGTACACAGGTAGAGTTAGGGCAGCTCTGGAAGTTATGAGGGCATTGTCAGTCTTCAGTTCCAGTACGCATACAGCTAACTGGGCAAGTATGGTTGCTTAATTTCAGTCCTCACTTTGCTCACTTAGCTATGTGGGTATAGCATTTAATATCAGCCATACCCAAATAATTTCTGGGTACCACTGCTAACCTAGGTATTCAATGCTGGTACTCAGAAAGCAATGAGTTAGTGGAAAATGGAATTGACATTTGGCAGTAAAGAAGTAGGTCAGGAGAGGAATATTTCATGGATACTCTCACATTTGTTGCTTGTGATTGCTATGATTCTACTGTCTCTAGGGTACCAGACTGGAAATACATCTCCCCAAATTTCACATCTATTTTACATGGACGATTTGAAGTTCTATGGAAAATAGAAATCAAATCACTGCTAAATGCTGTTCAAATATTCAGTGAAGATATTGCCATGGAATTTGGATTAGAAAAATGTGTCACCCTAGCTATGGAAAAGGGAAAAAAATGTTGACATTGATGCCTGATAATGAGATCATCAAGGGATTGGACAGTGAAAGAGTCTACAAATATCTGGGTATCCTACAGGCAGATAACATCAAACATACCATAATAAAGAACACAATGACCAAATAATATATCAGAAGGGTTAGGAAAATCCTGAAGGTTAAATTCAGTGGTGAAAATACCATCAAGGCCATCAACATCTGAGCCATACACGTCATTAGAAACAATGAGGGAATTGTAAATGGGATTGAAGCAGTGCTGGAAACTTTGGACTGAAAAACATAAATAATCATGACTATCAAACATGCTCTGCACCCTTGCAGTAATGTTGACAGACTATCTTCCTCATAGCATAGGTAGAAGAGGATTTCTGCAGGTGTTACAAACAGTGAAAAAGAGAAATGAGGCCTGGCTACCTACATTAATAATAGAGAAGAGAATGCACTAAAACTAGTAAATGAACAAGGCTTATGTTAGACTTGCTTGTCTTCTTCGGTCTTTAGAGAAGAAAAAATAAGAAATCAAAGGGAAAATGTAGCACAATTAACCACCCCATGGACACTTTAGAAAAGACACTGAAGGAAAAGTCAACAAATTCAAATGTGGTAGTGGCTGAAGAAAGAAACCAAAGGACTTTTCATTGCAGTTGAGGAACAAGAACATTAAAAAAATGCAATAAAGGCTAAAATTGCTAAAAACATCCAAGGACAGCAAGTGCTGCCTCTGCAAAGAAACCAAATAAATTGTGGATCACCTATTCACTGGTTGCCAAAAGATGCTCATACTGACTACAAGAAGACACAACAAGCAACCATGATGCACTGGAATAACTGCCAAAGATATAATTTGCTTTTAACCACAAATTTGTGGGACCCCCCAACCCAAATTTGTGATGGAAAATGAACAAGCTAAAATTATGTAGGACTTCAGGATACAGACAGATAGTAGGTGTGGATCATAGATATGGCAATACTAGGAGACAAATGTTCTGAAGACAAACAATCGGAGAAGATCATGAAATATCAAGACTTGAAGACTGGAGTTGAGCAACTGGCAAAAACCTGCAGTTGTGGTTCCTGTAGCAACTGGTGCCCTTGGGACAATGTCACAAGACTTTGAACAACACTGACGAAAATCAACATCTGCCAACTACAAAAGGCTGGACTTTTTGAAACTGCTCACATCTTGTGCTGATATCTCCGACTATCCTATATTTAGGGCATCAAACTCAGCCAAAAGTATCTGGTATCCTGTGTGAAAGCACAAAAATAATGATATGCTATATATAGGCAGACTAGGTAGACTGCATCATGAGTTTTGCATTAAAAAAATCATACTGATTTGTTAGTGCTGCAATTCAAACATATAGCATTCAACAATATTTGAAGATGGTAGAGATATTCAAAAGAAAAAATTGCTCATTTATGGGTAATATTTGGACTTTCACCCTGATTTTCAGACATTTTATTGATTTGTTTCATACATTCATGTTAATTTAAACAAATTATGCCTGTTAGAATTTAATACATATTAATCACCTTCAGGCACATTCATTTATAGGTTAATAAATGTTAAATTAATTTGGTATACACTATGAAGGGAAGTTACTAAGCTTTGGTAAAATATGGGGTATTGCCATAGCATAGTTGATCTTGGGATTGACCATATGGAGGCTTGACGCCCTTGCAAAGGTACCACAAGACTACCGCTAGGTGTCACTGGTGCCATTTGCAACTTGATGCCGACAGGGGCAGGGGTGACTTGGGATTGCTTTTGTCCCAGATCCCCTAGACCACCAGGGAATGAGAGCAGAAAGCCTAGGAGGGCCCATGGAAAAGGGTGTGTCTTTAGTGAGGTCTTCAGGAACAGGGCTCTTCAGATGGAGGAGGGGGGCATTGTCCATTTTGAAAAGCTATGTCCTTGTTAAGATGTAGTTTCAGAGCATCAGGCCACATGTTAATGGCCTGATGCTTCTGGACAGGAAAATTAATGCCAGCTTTGAACTGGTGTTATTTTCCCACAAATAATGCAGCTTGCAGAGTTTAACACAAACTATTTTATTTCATTTGCATAATAATGAGGTGTTTTGCGTGCTTTGCATCTTATTATTATGCAGTCCACAGTGACTTACTCTAATGTGTCCTATAATAAAATAAAGCATGATTTTTCCATTTAAGATGCAAAAACAGTGCATTATTTCCTTAGCAAAGTAAATAAAAGCAGGGATGGAGCACAGGTTTTCAACAAAAGAGGAAAGAGACACCAGAGGTAAAAAGTCAATCCTCCCAATATTCAGCCAGCAGTGGGCAGCACTTTGACTGCCCGCTGCTGGCATTCAACTTGGATAGTCAATGCTGGGCCATTTCTGTCGACCAGCATTGAATATCCAGGGTTTTTTTTTAATGTCAGCTAGCTTCCATCTAGCCCAGTATCCTGTTTCCAACAGTGGCCAATCCAGGTCACAAGTACCTGGTAGAAACTCAAATAGTAGCAACATTCCATGCTACCAATCCCAGGGCAAGCTGTCACGCCTAGCACGTCTGCTGTTGGTAACTGGAAGTGAGCCCTTCTTCTGCAGAAGGGCAGCCTACGAAGCCCCTGGGGTCTTCACCTGTACCAACCACCATTCCCTGAAAGTTGAAAACCCAGGTTCAAGTGGCCAGCAGGACTTAGGGTTTTCAGGAGGGCTGACAGCAGATGAATGTCAGGTCAGGTAGCAAGCAAGGTAAATTGAGGTACAGGCATGGATCAGATCAGGCAGCGAGCAAGGTGAATCCAGGTACAGGCACAGGTCAGGTCAGGCAGCAAGCAAGGTCAGACCAGGTACAGGAATGGGCCAGGTCAGGCAGCGAGCAAGGGGGATCCAGGTAAATGCATGGGTCAGGTTAGGCAGCAAGCAAGGCGAATCCAGGTAAAGGCACAGGTCAGGTCAGACAGTGAGCAAGACAAATTCAATTAAATGCATGGGTCAGGTCATGTCAAGCAGACAGAGAATGAGCACACCACAAGGAAGGAACGAATTACGGAACCTGTTGCTGAGGCGTCTTCCTGGAGGGTGAGCTCTGTTTAAAATCCCCGCAAAGGGATTGGGCATCTCCAGTGGCCTCCCAGAAATTCTGGATCCTGGTCCCTTAAAAGTAATTCAGAGGTGCACGCGCCCTAGGCACACTCCCCACTGAGACCAAGTACAGGCGGGGAGGAGCCACCGACCACAAGGCGAACTGATGTGCGACTATTTGGAAGCAAAAACCGGGTGCTGGGGTGGAGAGCCGGCAGGGCAAGAGGGAGAAGAAGGTAGGTCACAGCAGGAGCCGTGACACATGCAGTGGCTACCCTGTGTCTGTATCAATGGCAAACTATGGACCTTTCCTCCAGAAACTTGTCCAATCCTTTTTTAAACCCAGATACACTAACCACTGTTACTACATCCTCTGGCAAAGAGTTCTAGAGCTTAACTATTCATTGAGTGAAAAAAATACTTCCTCCCATTTGTTTTAAAATTGTTTCCATGTAACTTCATTGAGTGTCCCCTAGTCTTTGTACTTTTTGAGAGAATAAAAAATTGATTCACTTCTACTCACCACTCAGGATTTTTTAGACCTCAATCATATCTCCCCTCAGCCATCTCTTTTCCAAGCTTAAGAGCCCTAACCTCTTTAGTCTTTCCTTATAAGAGAGGAGTTCCATCCCCTTTATCATTTTGGCTTAGCAGGCAAACATAGTCCTGATTTATATGCAGCCTTATTTGGCCGCTAAGCCTGGCTGGTTAAGTTCTGAATATCAGGACTTATCTAGTCACACATGTGACATTGCTGGCAAGATGCGAGTTAACCTGTCAGTGGCCATTCCTGGCCGGTTAACTCGCACTAACTATTAGGCCCAATATGTTTAATATATTGGAGTGGAGGAGTAGCCTAGTGGTTAGTGCGGTGGTCTTTGATCCTGGGGAACTGAGTTCGATTCCCACTGCAGCTCCTTGTGACTCTGGAGAAGTCACTTAACCCTCCATTGCCCCTGGTACAAAATAAGTACCTGAATATATGTTAACCACTTTGAATGTAGTTGTAAAAAAACCTCAGAAAAGCAGTATATCAAGTCCCACTTCAATTCAATATCCATCAATCGATGTAAAAGTTGCAATAAAATCAAAACAATCTCTGGCAAAGTCCAGTAGAGAGCTATGTAGGAACGGGGTTAGCGGGAATGATGCAGTTTCCAAGGGAATCCACTCAAGGTCCATAGGATTCCCAAGAGGATAGACAAAGGTCATGAAGGATCCCACATGGATGGACACAGTTCCTGTGGGGTTCCTGTTAAAATGTAGTGCCAGGCCAGTCTACCTATCCTTTCCTTGTGTCATGGCAATTATAATAGCACCAAAAAAATTAATGGATATGGTAGATAGCATTGAAATCCCCATAAGCACTGAGAGGGAAGTTATCAACATTAGCTACTGTTATGTTGAGTTATTTTGCCAAAAGTCAGGTTATTGTAGCAAAGGAGATGGGCAAGGATGGAGGAAATTACTTGCAGGGATGAATGGAGATGGAGGAGATTACTTGAGGGAATGGGCGAGAATGGAGGATATTCCAGTGGGGATGGGCAGGGACAGGTGAAATTTATGTCCCCGTGCAACGCTCTAATATGGACCCTTCCCTACTTTTATTGACTTTGCTGTTGGTTTAGCATAGGGTAGTTCATCTCCTTTTTTACTTTTTTGGTTCATTATTTACTTAATGCACATTAGTAACTATCCCCTAAGAGACCTGTTTACTAACTGGGCTGAGCAGTTAGCTACTACATGCTAAAAACAGCCAATATGCTCAAAATGTCTTTGACAATTGCTTGATGCACTATGGGGCAAGAATTGAGAGTGTTATAATTGGAAAATGAGTGTGGACTGCACAATGCATTTAGTGCATGGTACTTTTCACAAACTATCACTTGTGCATATAGCTCAGGTGCACTTACCACTCCCTCAAGAGGAGGTGGTATTGTACATCCAGGATAATTGCAATTAAACTTAATATGCAGCAAATAATATTTCTCTGCAGTAACTGCAGGGGACGTGCTTGGCACACCCCCAACAGTTACAACCCAACTTGTGCATTTACTGCACATTAATCTTTGCTGTTAAAAGAGCCCTTTTACTGAAGTTCACTAAGATTTGGCAGGGATTTTTCCATGTGCTAAGTCCAAATCTAACAAGGCACCTAAAGGGCCTTCTCTATATTTTCTTATTCAGTCCATTCATTAATTTGCCTCCTATTTAGGAGGTGGTAAGTGCCTCTGCATGAACAGTGCATTAGTTGGTTAGGAGTCCTTTTACAAAGTGGCAGAAAGCCCAACACAGGCTTACCACTTGCTAAAAGGGAAGTACTGCCAGACTACCACAGCAGCCCGGCGGTAGTTCCCTCCCCCAGCAGGCGCCATTTCCTGCGCTGCAAAAATATTTCAATTTTTGTAGCACTGGTATGTACCTGGCAGTAATCGGGCAGTGCCACGTGCTGCACGGTTACCACCGAGTTAGTACAGGAGCCCTTACTGCCACCTCAATAGGTGGTTTTAAGTGCCCCCCCCCCCTCAGAAATGGCTACACAGCAAGTGGTTCACTTGCCACACAACCATTTCTTTAAGAAAAGGGAAACCTGTCTTTTACCTGCTGCAATAAAACAGGATCTCGACGCATGTCAAAAACATAAGCTGACACCAGTGCAAGCCCCCTTTTGCCGCAGCTTCATAAAAGGACCCCTTAGTGCAATGTAAGTCTAGTGTGTTAACTGCAGGTAGCACTCCACCCCATTCTCCATTAATGCTGTGCCCAGTTCCATCTAATAACCAAATACTCCATTAACGTGTGATGTAGTGTGCACTAATGGAGTAATTAGGTTGTAAGCTCTGTCGGGCAGGGACTGTCTCTTCATGTCCAAGTGTATAGCGCTGCATACGTCTAGTAGCGCTATAGAAATGATAAGTAGTAGTTGTAGTTTTTACCACAAAGACAGGTTAATGTACTGTTACAGTGCACTAAGCCATGCATTAACAACTAATGTAGCTCAGTTGAGGGCCCCGAAGTGCAGTAAGTGCAAAAATGTAGAAACATGTTATTAAAGTGCAGCACTTTTTTTTAACCATTTTGAAATATAGTACCAGCAGGACAGGAGCAACTGCCATTCCTTAGACCTCTGGTAATGCAGGTAATGTGATGGGGGGGGGGGGGGGGGGGGTGGCAGTGGATTTTTTTTAAAAATGAGGTTGCTACAGTTTTGGTTTTAATGTTAGCTATTCTAAAATAGTTACACTAAAACCAAAACAAAATATTCACAACTGCAAAAAAAAAAAAAAGAGCAGACTGAATGAAATTAAATGAAATGATATACAAACACACACACACACATAATCATTGTAAACACATCTAATGTACTGATTCAAGCTTGATTCTGAGGGGTCCTTTTACTAAGTACGCGCGCCCAACAAGCGCCAAAATGGAGTTACTGCCCAACTACCGCTTGGCTCTTTGGTAATTTCATTTTTGGCACGCGCCTGATAAATATTTATTTTTGGGTGTGCGTATCAGACGCGCACCAAGTGGCATTTGGCACCCATAGGTCATTACCACCCGGTTACCACGAGAGTCTTTACTGCTAGGTCAATGGCTGGTGGTAAGATCTCAGACCCAAAATGGATGCACGGCAATTTTCATTTTGCCGCACGTCCATTTTTGGCAAAGATTTTAAAAAGGCCTTTTGTACAGGCGCACTAAAAAAATGGATCAGCGCGCGCCCAAACCCCATGCCATTTTTCAGTGCGCCTTTGTAAAAGGACCCCTGCATTTCTTCCTTGCAGAAACAAAACAAATTTTGTTGCAATACTGAATTTGTAGTCTACTATTGAGACGAGTCTACTGCTATTACTAAAATTCTCAAAAAAAATAGTGCATTGTTTCACTAGACTTTTTGAAGTTTTGCCAGGGTCATTAAAGTGTTTTTAAAACTTCCATTAATTAGCAAATATCTAGTTAATTTGTATCTTTATTTGTATACAAGCATGAAGAATGCATGGTGATTAGCAAATTGCTTTCATTCTGCTATTTATAAATCAGGAAGAACGTCAGTGTAGAAGAGTATAGAGCTCTAGGAGGGAGAATTTTGGACCAATTTTGGTATTGAACTGACATTCAAGAGCAGTTGTAGTCCTTGATTCTACCCATTGACATCAGTGCTTCATGTCCCATAATACTTTGGTTAGGGTTATCAGAAGTCTAGGAATAGAGAGATGACCAGTGACTTGACAAACCTGAGAGTATTCTGTTACCTTTATAACTTTCTCTGGTTCCAGGATTGTGGTCATAGTACTAGTCACCAACCTCGAAATGGTCATAAATAAAGATTTGTTTATTTATTTATTTAATTATTACATTTATAACCTGCCTATAAACTAGGTGAGGAATTATAAAACACACATAATTATAACAAAACACACACAATATAAAAAACAGACAAGATAATAACATAATACAGTGTATACATCAGGTATAACTGTGAATAAACAGGTACATTTTCGTGCTTTTCTTAAATTCTGATATGGGTAACAGCATACAAACAGTCCTACGAAGTTTAGCCTAGATGAACAAATGTGTTTTAATTTTGAAATGGATGACAGCATCAGAATATTCCCAGGTAATTTATTCCATAGGAACCGTCCAACAAAGGGCAATGCACTGTCCCAGGTGTCAACATATTGAACTCATGCTAGAGGAGGTTGCACCAAAAGTCAATTTCCAGTGTGTGGGAAATATGCATTCAAACACAATGAGAATTTCACCCTGGTTCACATATGATAGAGTTTTAAAATTCCCTCTAGATTCACTGACCAATGGTTTCAAAAAATTCTTCAAGTGAAAATTGGTGAAAATTCAGTGATTCAATGCAGATATGCTGCAAACCCAGACATGTGATTCTGCTGAAACTGCAGAGTATGATTGCTGTTCAGACAAATCTATATGAGATTTTAAAAAAAGTATTCTAAACTAGTTTGAAGAGCCTGCTAACTTGCAGCATCTTTCATCTAATCTTCAGCTTTCTTGTTAAACTGGCACATCCTCAGTCACCATCAAGTATTGAATTTTGACAGTAGAAGCCAGACCCCTAAGATTTATTTATGCTCACACCTTTTTTAGTAGTAGCTCAAGGTGAGTTACATTCAGGTACTCTGGATATTTCTCTGTCCGAGGAGGGCTCACAATCTAAGTTTGTACCTGAGGCAATGGAGGATTAAGTGACTTACCCAAAATCACGTGGAGCACCAGTGGGATTTGAACCAGTCACCTCTGGATTGCAAGACTGGTGCTCTAACCACTAGGCCACTCCTCCACATTAAATGGTGTCCAATTATTGTATTATGTTGTACTATAACATCATCTTATAACTTAAATCACTAAGCATTTAAGTGAAAGACCAAGTCATTAGCTATAGAGAGCAAGATAAACCAAATTAAAAAATGAAAAAATAATAATAGAAGAGGAAGCCTAATGAGAGAGAAAGTTGCTTAACTGTAAATGAAGTTCCTTAAATCCATAGCTGAATAATTCAGCATTTTTCTTTTAATAATTTAAGATAAAACAAAGCGGGAAATCAGCAGGACTTGTGAGACAGTAGCAATTAAAGTCTGATCTAAAATGAGTGCCTGTCTAATGAGGTACAGTAGGAGTTTTTTGATCTACTTATAATGAATATTTTAAATGTTTACTATTTGTTTGAAGCTTATGAAGAGGAATTCATGGTCCACTTTTCCATCAAAGATCAGATGAAAGTAAGAGTTTTTGGAAGATAAGTGTATGAAGTCAAAGCATTAAAGTTTTCCTTTTTAAATGATAGTATAGCCAAATCCAAAATAAAATTTCCACTTCAAATAATAGTGAGCCTTCTATTTGGCTGGTTCAACAAGTGTATAAAGTTAATTGCCAGCAATGGTATTAAACTTTATTCATATATTCAGCGATGCTGTATGTCAGACCAGTGGCCTTACTGGCACCTATTCTTTTAAATGCCTAATTTTAAATGCACACATTTTTTTGTTGAGTGGCTAAAGTATTATGCCTAAGAAGGCAATTCTATAACTGACTCTTTAATGCACCATTAATTGTCAGGCGCCTATGTGCAATAGGCACTATTCTATAATGTAAATGCAATCCATAGTGCCTAACTGCAAGAGGAGTGTACATGTGGGAGGGGCATGGGTGGGCCATGGGTGTGTCTCCAAATTACACACATACTGCCACTAAGCATATGTTGTAACTGTAACTCACTGCATCTAAATTCTAATACGCACATCAAAAAAGAGGCACAGTTATTGGCATGAAAATGGGCGTTTCATGGGCATTCCCAAATTTATGTGCATTGTTAAAGAATATGGCCTAGTCTGTGTAAATCTATGTGCAGGGATTTATGCCACATTTTCATTGGTGTAAATGGATATGCATAGATTTCTGTATGTTTTTTCCAGGTGTTTAGTTTCCTGTGTCATTTGCAGGCCTATTACTTTTGTTTTTATAATGTTTGGTTTGTTTTACAGCAATTTTGTTGAATAAGAGTTGGCTGCTACTGCTGTCCCAAATAAATAAACAAGCAATAAACCAACCTCTCCAATTACAGCTTGAACCCCTGATGACAACCCACACCTTGCATCCCCATCACCCTCTCCCCCAGCACCAACATTAGCAGTGTGGTATTTGTGGTCCCTAATTCTACCCATTGAAATCAGTGCTGCTAGTTCCATAATGCACCAGGTTGAGGTTCGCAGAAATCCAGACTGGTCTAAAATCTCCCTCCTGGAACTAGGTAAATTGAAAGCTTTGCATTAAGCAATGTATCACCCTCTATCCCCCCCCCCCCCCACACACACACACTGAAGAGGCAGTTTATCACCTCTGCACTTACTGAGGATATTAGTGATATAGTATTGGAGCAGAAGCAAACCCTGTTCAATTCCAGCCCCATTGCACTGAAGCTAAAGTAGCTATAGCCCCTGTAAGGGAATAATGGAGCTGGGTTTTGGAAGCAAGGCATATTAAACAAAGGTAGATACAACCTGAAGTAGAATGCTAGGGTCAGCATCTTGGAAACATGTGGTTTAGAACCACAGCTTAAAGCCGATGAAATCTGATTCGGGAGGTTCTGATAAAGATAACATGGTGGAGATTGCTGATATTGGCTTTGCTCTCTGAAAGTAAAGGAGATATAAAAGATACAAAATCTGAAATTACTGATCTCACTGCCAGGATGACAGCCACAGATTCTCAACTGGGTGTTCTCGAAAGGAAAAGTGGTCAACTCGAAGAAGTGGCTTCCAATCAAAGCATGAACCGGAAGGCCTGCCTCTGCTGGAATCGCCACAACAACTTAAGAATTCTAGGGATGTATGAAGGTTCTGAGGGCAGAGATATGGTGAAATTTATGGAACAATGGCTCCGTTCAGTATTGAATATCTATTTTGAGTGGCCCTTGGAAATAGAAAGGGTGTACCATGTTCCTGCTTAAGCGTCTGCAGGAAATAGCAAACTATGCCATATTGTGCTCAAGTTGCTTCGCTATCCACAAGTGGCTCTCATCATGGAAAAGATGAGATCTTTACAGAAAATTCAATGGCATGGTCAAACCATCTATATTGTGGCTGACGTCATCAAAGTGACTGCAGAAAAACGTTGCTAATTTCTCGCACTTCAGCAGTGGCTAAAGTCTACTGAGGCAAGATGTAGGCTTTTAGCTCTGGCTCGTATGAAAGTTAAACACAATTGTATCAGAACGTTATGCGGATTGAAATGAGCTGGAATGCCACATTGTGAAGCAGGAGTCACTAATACACATGACCTGATTCTTCTCTTTCATTTCATGTGGTCTCTCTTCTATCCCATTGGGAAGGGGATATTTTCTACTACATAAAATTTGGCTTTGGTATTCTATTTGCAAGTTAGATAACAGCTTTTGACAGTTTGTGCCTGTTCAACATGTTCTGAACTGCTATTTCATGATTATTGGCTGGTTTGGGGTGGCTTTACTTTTATTCACTGTGTTTCACCCCTCCCATGTGCCTTGCTATCAGGATTTCTCAAGCAGCCTTTGACTGCGGGGGAAGGGTATTTTGAATGAGTGTGGGGAAGGAGGGAGGGCAGATGGATGGGGATGTGAGTGTATGTTGAAATCATTTTTTTAATTAAGAGAGTTCTCATCTTTGTTATATTGTTGTATGCTGATATCTAAGCTGTTCGTATTTACTGTATATATTTTTATTAAGGCAAAGGTAGCTGTTTCGTGAATCCCAGTTTTACTCTGGATGATTGCTTATATAATCCCTCTAAATTTTCCCGTTGGAATAACATGTAAAATACTCTCACTGAATGTTAAAGGCATTAATAGCCCTGTCAAGCGGAAATAAATACTCCTATATAGTAAACAATTATATGCTCAGGTAGTTTTTCTCCAAGAGACGCAGTTAACAGCTGCTGAATCTCTCAAATTTAAGAGAGAATGGGTTAAAGACTATTATTTTTTGGCTGCTCTATCTAGCAAAGTTGAGGTGGCAATCCTATTAGCTAAAAGTTTGAATTGAAATTGATTTCTCATAAGGCAGACATAAATGGTAGATGGATCATGATTACCATTCAGTTGGATCAGCAAACCTTTACTTTTTAAAATGTGTATGGTCCAAATTCAGATGATACAGCATTTTTCCATGAGTTGTGCTGTCAAATTGCTTCCACCAAAGCAAACCATATCATTGTAGGTGGGGATTGGAATTTGGTATTTGATGCTGTAAATTATCATAAATTTTTCAGACGTGTGTAGCGGATGCACGCCAAAATTGAAATTACCACAAGGTCCATGTGGTAACCAGGCGGTAACTCAAATTTGGCGCATGTTGGGCACACGTGGAGGGGCATAATCGAACGTCAACGGCCAAATAGATCGCCGGCGATGTATGTTGGTGGCTGCGCTACAGCTGGCTGGAACCGTATTATCGAAAAAGATGGCCGGCCATCTTTTTTTTCAATAATACGGTTTAGCCTGGCCAAATGCCTTTGAGATCACCGGGGTTGAGATGGCCGGGTTTGTTTTTCAGCGATAATGGAAAGTTATGTCAGCCATCTCAAACCCCGGCCAAATTCAAGGCATTTGGCCGTGGGAGGAGCTAGCATTTTTAGTGCACTGGCCCCCCTGATATGCCAGGACACCAACCAGCCACCCAGGGGTCACTGCAGTGGACTTCAGAAAAGCTCCCACGTGCATAGCTCCCTTACTTTGGGAGCTGAGCCCCCCAACCCCTCCCCAAACCCACTACCCACAAATGTACTGCACCCACTAAAATTGCTCCAGGGACCGGCATACAGCCTCTAGGACTTATTGCTGTTGTATAACTTTGGCACACCAGTTCACACCTGAAGACTAATCTCTCTGAAAAAGTCCTTTATTGAAATAACCACATTTACTCACAGTTAACTGCAGATCAAAGTCCCCTGGTACTAAGATTAGCAGTAGGTCAGAGCTGGCACAATAGTGTACAATGCCCTCTTACAGCACAATTCACGGTAAGAACTACATTCTCTAACGTGGGTAACACAGGAAAGGGAACTAAAACTGGCTTACAAAAATGGCCACTACTGCATGGACTACAACAGGAAACAAAACAGGGCACACTCTGACCCAGTTAGCAGGGGGGGGAAGCACCATGGGAGTAGAGCCCAGTACCCTACACACACCACAATGCATTGCTAATGTGACTCTGCAGGGCACCTAACAGAAAAGGTGTCACACTCACCCCAGAGCCACATCACAACCAGGGAAAGGCTGTCGGAGGATAGCACACATTCTGCTGTCATGGAGGTGGGTACGGCTTTTGAGGCTGGCAAAAAAGGTTTTTAGTTTTATTTTTTTAGTATGGAAGGGGGTTGGTGACCACTGGGGGAGTATAGGGAGGTCATCCCCCATTCCCTCCAGTGGTCATCTGGTCAGTTGGGGCATCTTTTTGAGGCTTGGTCGTGAAAATAAAAGGACCAAGTAAACCCGGCGAAATACTGCTTAACGCCGCTTTTTTTTTTCATTAACGGTGAAAGCCGGCCATCTGGTAGCCACGCCCATGCCAGCCTATATCCCGCCTTTGCTAATCTACCGACACACCCCCTTGAACTTTCGCGGCGATGCTGTCTAAAATGCCGCTTTCGATTATACCGATTTTGCCGCTTTTAAGAAATCGCCGGCCATCTCCCAATTTGTGTTGGAAGATAGCCGGCGATCACTTTCGATTATAAGCTGGATAGGCGCCTATGGGGCTTAGTAAAAGGGCCCCAAAAGGAGCAAGTTCCCACATGCCATCTTTTTCTTTTGATGTAGGCACAAGAAAAAAAAAGATGCTAAATGCTCCCAGGTTTCAACCTAATAAATGTTTTTTAAAAAGTTGTGCTTATAAATAGTAAGTCTGATTGTTGGCCACCGAATTGGGTGCTTCATTACTAGGTGAAAAAAATATTCTCTGCACGAATACAGGGAGTACCTATAATCGGCCCCTCCAAAAGACACAATGATTTAAAATGTACATCAAATTAGTACTCTAACCGATGAAACCAATTCTTCCTCATTGTACATCCATATGCTGCACAAGCTGACATGGTTAAAAATATAAGTGAGATCAAATAAAAATGCTACCAACAATTTAAAAAAAAGACAACTTGGATAGAGCAGCTCCTAGATTTTCTTGCTTTGTTTTAGGCTGCACGGAGAAGAGGGAAAGGAAGACCTACCTACTTCAGCTTTTTGATGTCAAGCTCCTTGTTCTCGCCACTGCCTCCCCAACTTGGCTGCAACAAAAATGAAGCCATGCGCGGGGCTATATCCCTATGCACATCGCTGGCGCCTCTGCCAGTTTCCTTCTTCTGCTTCGCCTCCTCCCAAACAGGAAGTTACATCTTGGGGGGGGGGTGGAGGAGGGAAATCAGCAGAAGCAGCTGTGGCACGCATAGGGCTGTGGACCAGCACATGGCTTCATTTTGTTGCATACTATCCAAACTCTGGGTATCCTTGAAGGATTGGTTTCAATGATTATGCTCAACAACTCAGCCAGAAACCTTACTACTAAATCAAAAAAACAAAAAAATGACAAATAAATAAAAAATAAAAATAATTAAATAGACGGCAAGATGGCGTCCGAGTAGGAGGTGAGAGAAGCAGCTCCACGACTCACTTTCTTTTTCCTGCTTACCTCAATTTCCTTATTGAAATTTATGCCTAAAAGAAGGGGCAGACAGAGGGTTTCCCCAGCACCCTCAATGCAATCTCATCTGGGTCCGATGGATCGCTTCACCACCCGAGCAGGAACAGGGCAGAACGCTTTGCTGCAGGGAAAGACGGTGAGAGGTGAACCGCTCTCCCCGCTAGAAGGAGACATCACATTGAGCCCTGAAATGCGGAGTCCTCCTGTTATGCCGGCAACGCTGCAAAGTGGATGTCTCAGATCGTTAAGACCCGAAGTGGGGGAAACTGATCTGGGAGCAGGGGCAGACATTAGCAGTAGAGTGCTGAGTCCAACGCCACAGGAATGTGACGCTGTGAATGTCACAGGAGGTGAAGGAATTGCAGCAGAGGGGAGACAGCCTGAGCCTAGGGGAGAGATTCAGGAAGTGAATCTGCTACAAACAAAGGTTCTAACGACAGAAAAGCCAGAAGTAATTACCTTGGGAAACATATGGGATGCCCTGGTGAGTCTGGAAAACTCTTTTATTCAAAAAATTACCTCTGCTTTAAAGCCAATTCAAACCTTTTCTGATAAAATTGAAGTAATGGAAAAACAAATACAACAAACTAAAGTGTTTGAACAGTCTATTAAAACAGAAACTGACAAGATCAGAGATGGCCAAGTGGCACTAATGAAAGAAAATTTACTTTTGCAAAGAAAAATAGAAAATTTAGAAAATAAACAACGGATGAAAACTCTAAGACTTATAAATTTTCCTAAAGTGCCATCAGTGGCTCCATTGTTAACCTTTAAGAGATACCTCACGGAAAACTTGAAAATATCTGATCAATTATATCCACCGATCTCTAGGATCTACTATTTAGCGCCTTATATTAAGCAATCTACAGATCAAGTGTTAACAGCAGGATCAGAAATACCATTTGAGAAGTTAAATTTAAACCTTTCTCAAACAATAGAAAATGAACTATTAGGCGTACAAGCAGCTACCTTGATAGTGGACTTTGTGTTACAGCCTGACCGAGATTGGATCTTAAAGACCTTTTTTTCTCACCGAGAGGATATGTTTCTTAATTGTAAAGTTAAAATATTTCCAGATGTATCTAAACAGACACAGAAAAGGTGTCAATCCTTTTTGAAATTGCGTACTCGTGTCCTCCAATTAGGAGGAATCTTCTGGTTAAATTTTCCTTGTAAATGTGTGATAAAATTGCAATCTGTTAAATATGTTTTCTATGAGAGCGAACATTTACAGGCCTTTTTGGACTCTAAACAAGGCCCAGCTGTATCCTCACCGTTAGCAAACTCCCTGATATCTACTCCGTAAGAATATAAGCACGGGTGGTATACCCCTACTATTTTCCTGGTATTAAGTATTATAACTTTGAATTGTGTCTTGCCTTTATTGTGGACTTGAGATGTATATGTCATTGGAAAAAAAAAATGTAGTTATTTGTGAAATTTTTGAGTTATAACAGCGGACATTATTCTTTCTGTACAAGATTGTTTCTTGTGAATTATTTTGAAATTAATAAATAAATATTAAAAATAAATAAATAATTAAATAATGTGCTCAGTTTTTTTTTGTGTGTTAAAGTGTCTCAAGGTTTTGAGAAGCATTTGCACACAGTTCTCACATCATTGCACGTCCTACCACCAGCCAGATATTAATATTAAAAAATATCATGATGAAAACAACTATCAAATGTTCAAAGTCACTTAGCTTGGGTGCTGGTGCGAGCAAAGCTGTAAATACTAGTTTATAACACTGTGAAGGTTTTTATCAATTGAGTTCAGTTATGAGGATTTTTAATGCATTATTTTTACTTTTGTAGATTAAGTTCCCTTGATGACGCCAGTCTAGTGGCGAAACATGGCCTATGTTGGGAACAGGGAATTTAGAAATTCACATCATATGAATTGAGAAGAAAAGGTGTTATTGGAGCCTCTGCTTTAGATCAGCGTCCATGAACTGAAAGATGACTGGGGTGCTGTTTTGAGAAGATACTCTGTGAATATTTACAGCTTTGCTCGCACCAGCACCCAAGCTAAGTGACTTTGAACATTTGATAGTTGTTTCCATCATGATATTTTTTAATATTAATATCTGGCTGGTGGTAGGACGTGCGATGATGTGAGAACTGTGTGCAAATGCTTCTCAAAACCTTGAGACACTTTAACACAAAAAAAAACTGAGCACATTATTTAATTATTTTTAATTTTTATTTATTTGTCATTTTTTGTTCATTTTGTTGCAGCCAAGTTGGGGTGTTGCAATGGGGCAAGTCAGTCAGCGAGAGGAAGGGAAGCTCGTGGTTCCTCCAGGCTGCCGCAGACTGAAGAAGGCAGTGGCCAGGAGGAAAGGTTAATGGTCCAGTTACCACCAATTTAGCTTGGGAGCCCTTACCGCCACCTCAGTGAGTGGTGGTAAGTGCTCCCCCTTGAAATGGCTGTGCGGAAAGTGCTTCACTTGCCGCATAGCCATTTCTTTTTCCTAAAATCTGTTTGGGGGAGCAACCACTCCCACTGTGACTCCTAGCTATGCCACTGGGGGCTGACCCTTTTAGAGATATAGCAGTCCCAACTTGGAGTCTGCTATCTGCATTACTGTAGCCAGGAACCCCCAATATTCTTGACTGCAGCAACATCCTTTTCTTTCTGAAATTGCTACGCCTGCTGGATTGTCAGCAAATTCATGTGCACACCTGCACATCCTTATAAATATTTTGCAATATTCTTTATGTTTTATAGAACCTTTTGTAACATACAGAGGAAAATGAAAATGTTCTGACTTGAATGTCTGATCCTCTCTCAATGTTCTGTCTAAAATGGAGCTTTATGTCAACTGCTTGCTTCTATCCACATATTTGTTTGCACCTTCTAAAAATTAGAATTGATTGCTAAGGAAAACGTTATCATTGCTAAACTTATGCTGGTTCATGCTCATTAAGCTATGACTCTCCATATCTTCAGTAATTTGGTTTAATTATAGCATCTACCATTTTGCCCAGAATCAACATCAGACTCAGCATTCTATAGCTTCCCTGATCACCTCTGGAGCCCTTTTTAGGAACTGGCCACCCTCCAGTACTCAAGTACTGTGGTAATTTTAAATATCAGGTTACACATTCCTAATAACAGGTTAGATGTTTCATTTGTGAGCTATTTTATTACTCTAGTGCAAATACCACCTTGTCCGAGGGAATTGATATCCTATACTTTGTCAATATAACTTAATGCATTTTAAAAATTTACAGTGATTTGCTTTAGTTGTTCCATGTAAAAAAAAAAGGCAGTGGCCAGGAGGAAAGGTTAGTGGTCCGGTTACCACCAATTTAGCATGGGAGCCCTTACCACCATCTCAATGGGTGGTGGTAAGGGCTCCCCGTCACATGGCCAGGCAGTAAGTTATCTCACTGTGTGGCAATTTGGGGGGGAGCTTTTACTGGCACGTGAAAAAACGGCTCCCCACTGCTACTGCAGGGCCCTTTTTCACACAGCTTAGTTAAAAGACCTCTTACTGAAGAAAAAGGATTTTCGGAGTCTTCTACTAAACCGTGGTAGCATTTTTAAGCTCACGGTAGAAATCATCTGGCGGTAAACACCGAGGCGCCCATAGGAATGTAATGGTCGATTTAGCGTCTCGGAGTTTACCGCCAGATGATTTCTACCATGAGCTTAAAAACGCTACCATGACTAAGTAATAGACCTCCTTTGCTAACTGCAATGTGCTGTCCATAACCATATCCCACTCATAGCATACTATGCAGTAAGCCTGTGAATTAGCATACATTATGCTGTCAAGTCATGTCGGCATGGTAACAATTAATGTACTTCTGCTCTAACTGTGCATCCTAATGCAGTGGTTTTGACCCCAGCAGTAGTCTTGCAGAGCTACCGTTAGGAGTCAATCTGCCACATAAGGACAATCACTCTTTATATGGTAGATTGATCCTCTAGTGGTACTACTGCAAGGCTGCCTTTAGGGGTCAGAGCTGCCAATTTAAACCTGAAGCAGCATTAGACTACAAGGGAAATCCCTAGTAGAGTCCCAAAGGGAATCAAGGATTGCTGAGGTGGGTCTTCTACTTGAGAAACCCTTTTGGTTGGGGGAGGGGGGGTTCTTGAGGGGGTACAGTCATGGGGGATAGTGTCTGGGTGTGTGGAAGGAAGAACAGGGATTGCTGTGGAGCCTTCTACTTGAGGCTGCTTTAGGTTGGAGGTTGGAAGGGTTTCTTTTGGGGGGGTATTATTGGTGGGAAATGCTATTCGGAGGTCTGGTTCCGCCTCTGTGGCAGCTCCACTTTCTTTTGTTTTGCATTAGGGCCTGTGTTACATTCCAAGGCATGAAACGCCAGCCCATGCGATAAATGTCTGCCCTGTGTGGTAAATACAAGGTAGATTGTGGTCATGTTGCCTGCATTACCACACTGCACTTAACAGCACCTTAAGTTTTACCATTAAGTTGTGTTCAGTATAAAAACAGTGCAATACAGTAAAAGAGTTCCTTTTGTCCCCACAGACAGAATAGTGAAATCTTAATATTTTTCATAACTTTTTTTTTCTAATTGCTATGAGTCTATGGAAATTTTTTTTAAAGTGTCAATAAGGTTGTTGTCTTAAGCGGTTTGGCAGCTGGGGAGCCAACACATCTGTAATGTACTCCTGCTTCTTATTTAACATGGGCAATTGAGCAGTGTGATTTACCTTCTGTTCCATCAGACAAGTAGGTAATAGATCTATTTGAATTACTTGTACGGTGACTGAAACTAGCTGTTAATTTTTGGCTTATTTACTAAGGACAGATACTCTTTGGTCTTCATTTGAGGCCTCAAAGGACTTGTAAATTATGTGCTGGTGAAAGTACATCACTGTTTACTTTTATTAATACTTCAAATCAATGAGGCATCACAATATAAGCAGATTGGCAGAGATAAGGGCACATGGGAGATAATTAATTGTTAGCAAAACATAATGGGGTTCTTTTACTATAGTGAGCATAGATTTAGCATGCAAATTGCCACACAGCCCATTGTATAGTATGGGTGTCATGGCACTAAACCAATAGTGTGCTGAATCCGGCTCGCACCAGCTCACAAAGCCAGTTGTAAAATTTTCATGAATTTTGCGAGCCAGTTGTTGAACTCTCCAGACAGCCCCTGCATGCAGACAACTCTAAGCAGTGTCCCGAGCTGTGTCAGAGCTGCTCTAGATACCAGCATCTCTCTTTTTTTTGTCTGTCCCTCTCTGGTCCAGCAGAGGAGCGGGTCTCACTCCCCAGGTCCAGCAAACCACTATCCCCCCCCCCCACCCACTCACAAGTACCAGCATCTCTCCTTCTTCCTGTGGTTCTTCTCCATCCTTGATCACCTGAAGTAGGGCTGCCTTGGAGATTCAGCCTTCTCTGGGAAGCGTTCCACCTTCACAGAAACAGGAAGTTACATCAAAGGAGGGTAGGACACGTCCAAGAGAAGGCCGAGGCAGCCCTGCTCTACTTGTTGCAGTGCAGCTACCGGCAGGTGATCAACGACAGATAAGGACCACGAGGAGAAGGAGAGACGCTGCTACCAGCGAGACTGCAGCATTTTCACAAAGACTCATGAGGAAGGCCATATGACTGTAACATGATTCGTGTTGAGTCTTGATTTTGCCAAGCAATTAAAGTCTGCATTTACACGTTGGTATTTTGTTTAGTGTCATTCGACACCTTCACTGTGTCAAAGAATCAAGACCCACAGGTCCATGAGAGAAATGCTGTAGCCAGCACATAATTGCTTAGCTTCTGCAAAATGTGAGAGACACACATTCAGAGGCAGAGCAATAAAGATAGTTTTGGTTTAGTAATTTGAATATACCAACTTGAGAATCTGATTGTGCAGGATCTCTGATATTTTTGTATTACGTACAGTACAGGAGGAAATACACTTTTATTTCTATTTTCCATTATTTTACTACGGGCAGAGCCCAGTTTCTTTGTTTTTCCAGTTCAGTTTGTGTCTGCAGATTTAATCTGTGGTCATATGTTCTATATTTGACAAGGCTTTATCTATATTTTCCATGTGAATATGTAGTTTCTGTGTAGGCATATATAGCAGTCCAGTTTGTTCTATTTTCCCAACAAGAAGTGTGTTCTAGGAACTGGTGTAATATTTTTGCAGTGCTGCCTTTTCCTAGCATGGTTGTTTAAGGAGCAACTCCCTCAGTCTTTATCCCACCCCTTAAGGCATATTCTATCACAGCCCATGCTACTTAATTGGCTTAATAAGCTAATCAGCATTGATAACAGCACTTAACAAGCAATAATAAGCACTAATTGGTAATCATCAGAGTTTACGCACACAACTCGCTAAGGGGTCCTTTTATGAAGCAGCGGTAAGCTCAACGGGCGCTTACCACTTGCTAAAAGGGAAGTACCGCTGGGTTACCACAACAGCCCGACAGTAGTTCCCTCCCCCACCACGTGCCATTTCTGGAGCTGCAAAAATATTTCAATTTTTTAGTGCCAGTGTGTACTCGGCGGTCATCAGGCAGTGCTGCACGCTGTCCGGTTACTGCCGAGTTAGCACGGGAGCCCTTACCGCCACCTCAATGGGTGGCAGTAAGGGCTCCTCTGAAAGTGCTGTACTTGCTGCATGGCCATTTCTTGAAAAAAACCCAAAGACCTGCCTTTTACCTGCTATGGTAAAAGGGGGCCTCTGCGCGCATCAAAAACACAGTGCCCCCAGTCCGACATTATTTAAGATGAGTATTGAATAGCATTACCAGTCTAAATCACAGTAAGAATCACATATAAGTTTGTTTAATAGGGTGAGCCGCCAATGAGGAGGTGGGTG
The DNA here is from genome assembly GCF_901765095.1 of Microcaecilia unicolor. Lineage (NCBI taxonomy): Eukaryota > Metazoa > Chordata > Amphibia > Gymnophiona > Siphonopidae > Microcaecilia > Microcaecilia unicolor. Next base: position 62,366,716 of record NC_044037.1, read on the forward strand.
TCAATCATCTTACCAAAGAGTATCCATAGGCAAGAGACACCGCTGGGGTCACCATATATACAAAATCTTCTTGATGTTTGATACTGAAGACGAAGTATGCTTAATTATTTGATGAATACAGTATATATTTAAGACTGGTTATACAATTAATGTAATGGGAGTGAAGAGTTTGTGTCTGGTTTTGAGTCTCCCGCATAATTTAATTGAACATTGTGTGCCGCTAGTGAGTGATACATTTAGGCCTAGTCATTTATGCCATTGAAAACCTGATGTAAATGCCCTTGCCTAAATGTACGTGTAAAATGTACGTGCATTCCTCCAATTCTATAACAATGCACATAGATTTGATTGATGCCCATAACACACCTACGCTCCTTCCATGGCCGCACTCCCTTTTCAGCTACATGCATTGAAATTCATGGGTGACTCTTTAGATTATGCCTAAAAAGAAGCCTGCAAAAATTCCAGTTATTGCCAATTAGTGATGAAAATTGTTTTTTATCAACTAATTATTCATCACTAACGGGCTCGGTATTCAATTGAGTATGCACATAAACTGGCCATGTGCACAATTTAATGCATGCTACTCGCCATGCCTTATGTAGAATCTGGCTCTTAGTTCACAAATTGGCATGTACTGTCATGCCAGTCAAATAATGGTTACTATGCATGTGTGCTAATTCATGTGTTAACTGCTTAGTGCACTTTATTATAAGGCCACTTAGACACAGAATTGGAAAAAAAAGGTGCATTTGGAATGAGAGACTCTGAGCTTGGGATCTTGGAAATGTATGAGTCTTAAAAGAGTTGGTTCCTGCAGCAGAAATATGAACAGTAACCAACAATTGGGTCAGTAGCCAATTAATAGCATTAAATTACAAGGAAATGGAATTCCAGTCAAAATATCAACATAGAACATCTGCACCTCTTTCCCAGTCCTTGAGGAAATAAGGCAAGGCTTCACAATTTTCAAAAAACAGTGCAAACATTTTCCTCATGGTTTCTATAAAAATATTGCATGATTCTCCTTTGAATATGGAGAAGTGTGCACAATATTGATGAGGCTACAGTACATTGTCATCAGCATTCATTCTAAAATCAGTGTCACTTCCTAAAAGCCTCAGCCAGTAAGGACAAAGCAATTATAAAAAAGATTGCCTCCATTATTTATGACATTATAAGTGCAGACAATAATGCTGGTAATGTAACTCTCAGTATGTGATGTGGAATCTAAGTTTTCAAAGTGGTGCAACTTAATTTCCCTTCTTCCCTTTGCAGTCAGTCTATTCATAATAACAAACCCTGGGATCTCTTTCCCTTTCATAAGCTCTGTGAATTTCATTCTGAAAGGGGCAACAAGAAAATGCTCTCTGCTGTGTAGAACATTGGCTGAAGTTTTCTTATCTCTTGCACAAATGATTGACTTGCTCAGGCACTTTCAAGGAAAGGAAGTGAACAAATGAATTGCACTGAAAATCAGATCCTGAAGAACAAAACCAGAAATCTAAAAGAAAAGAAAGTAAATGGGAGTTGAGCAATAACATGCATTCAGCACAAAGGGGCATACATAAATGCACCAGGGCATCTCTAATGTGTTCACTGTTCTGGACGTTTTATCCCTAAGTAATAAATACAAAAGAGAATTACTATAGCAACCTCAGTTCCACACAATACAAAGACATCGTTCCACCCCAACACACAACAATTTTATTCAGTGCTGTTTATTGACATTTTTATTTATTTATTTATTTTTTAAAATCTTTATTTATATTTTAAGCAAACTATACAATCATTATCACTTGTGTGGGAAAAAACAGATCCAATAGTTTAAAGAAACAAAGAAATATTACATATTTCTAATAGAAAAAAGAAATTTCCAAACATCCTTCTTAGACCACAAAGCCAGAGAGGGTGGATAAAGAAAAAAAATATAGGAGCTTATATCACTAGAGGAAAAGAAAAAAAAAATAAATATAAGAAAGTCTTAACATGATTTAACTCCTGCAAAAATATTACATTATCTACCAATTAAGGGCCCTGTTTAAGGTGCGCTAGCGTTTTTAGGACACACTAAGAATTAGCCCACGCTAACGTGGACATCTACACAGTTAGCGTGCGCTAATGCTTAGTGTGTGCTAAAAACGCTAGTGCACCTCCAGCATGGCTTAGATAACATGGCCCCTAATGGACTCCTCAGGTCATGATCTTCTTTATGAAAGCCCTCAATTATTCAGGAGAAAAGAAGGTGTATCAATCCAAAATATTTAACTAAACTAAACATGGATATGCCAATAGAAAGGAAGCTCCCAAGGTTAATACCTCCTGTCAATTTCTCTTCCACATTCCCCACAAAGTCAAAGAACATATTCTTTGTCCTGGCCACTCAAACAGTAAGATCTTCCATACACTTTTCCACTTGGCCCATTTTCCTACTCACAATCTGCTCAGCCATGGTAATTGTCTAATGGACTCCAAAGTTACCACAGAAAAAAAATTATCCTCGCAGCCGTTCAGACTCCATAGATTAAATCGGAACAAAAGCTGTCAGCCCACTAGCACTCATAGCCAGTTCAAGCAGTCACTATGCTGCCACCATCCAAATTACCATGGGCCATTTCACTAGCTTCCACAGTACCCCTAGTCAGTTGTTTATTTATTTATTTAAATAATTAACAGAAGGGTGGGGGGGGGGTCTCGTGATGCCGTGCTAACGAGCGGGTATTGACAGAAAGAGCTCCTGGGCCCCAACCTCAAATTTGCTTAATTTAAGGCATGTTATTGGATTAGTGAAACTGAGTTGGCAATCTGATTTTAGGATTTCATCTCAGGATGATCGGGAAGTGGTGGGGAAAAGTAGATGGCGGCAAAAACGCAACGCAGAGAAAGAGAGAGAAAAAAATCGCGAGGCAGTGATTTTAAAATGGCAGAAGCAGCAGGGCTGACTATGGTGAGCTCTGCATGGGTCACAGAGATTATGACAGAGGTTCGACAAGCAATAGATGAGTCGCTAGATAGCCGGATGCAGAAAATAACAGATAAACTGGATATTGGAATCCTTACATGGAGCATTTACTGCATGTTGTCAACGTTTCCGATATTGAGGACTGCATGCAGCAGCTTACTACAGTCAATGAGGATATGCAGACGTGACTTCGGGGATTAGAGGAAAAAATAGATGATATTGAAAACAGGTCCAGGTGCAGAAACCTGCACCTGGTAGGCTTACCTGAGACAATCGCGGAGCCGGAGCTTAGAAAATTCCTGGAGTTGTGGTTGATGTCTGCGTTGCAGCTAAATTTGGAAACAGGTCCACTAAGGGCGCACCGACTAGGCCCTCGGCGAACCCTGGATGAGCGGCCGTGAGTGGTTATATTTAAATTACTCAACTATGTTCATAAAACAGATACTTTACAGGCCATATGTAATAAGTGGCCACTTACTTATGAAAATAAAACAATCCTCTGCTTCCAGGATTTTTCCTCAAAGGTTTCATTATTGTGGAAGGTAAATGTTCCAGTATGTACAGAGTTGCACAGACGCCATGTTCAGTTCGCACTTCTACATCCAGCACGTTTGAAAGTATTCATTTGGTTATTTGTTGGGCGCTTGGAAATATGGAGGGATGGGACTTCCGAATATGCGTGTTTATAATCGAACATGTTTGCTGCGCCACCTAGGGGATCGATTTCTTGGAGAACAGTGATTTACCCCAGTGGAATATGAGAATGCATTTTATTTCCTGTGGCATTTCAATTCTCTTTTGCACTGCCCCTTGAGGTTGATACCATTTGATCTTCATCGGAATGTGGTACTGGGTCCCATGCGAGAGGTATGGCGTTATTTAGTTCATATTCTGGGGGGGGGGGGGGGGATCTGGAGGATTCAGATCAGCTTCTGATTACTGGGAATGTTCAATTTTTGCCAAGTTGAGATCGTATTAATTTTCGGCATTGGGTGTCCAGAGGATTTTGGTTGTTACAATATGTGCTAGGAGAGGGGGGCAAGATGCTTTCCTGGGATCATCTACGGAATGAGGGACTGGTAGGACATACGGATTTCTTAGCGTACAGACAATTGCAACATTATATACAGTCATTAGATGTCCATGGTTTAGTCTTCTCTTTGGGTAGGCATTTGCAGGATTTTTGGGGGAAATTTCAGGATAGTAATTTGTCAATTTCTTCTCTTCACACAGAACTGCAGTGTCTTTCTTCTAGCAGGCCTCGGGCAGGTTTGATCTCTAGATGGAATAGGGATATAGGCTTGCAAGTTTCTGCCCTAGAATATAATCAGCTATTTAAGCGGATACCTGAAATATCAGTGAGTGCGGAATTACGAGAACGTCAGTATCGGACTTTACACAGGGCGTATTTTACTCAGGAGCAAGTATTTAAGAGTGGAAAAGTGGGAACACCGGTTTGCTTGAAATTTAATCGAGATAATAATTATTTTTATCATGCTTTTTGGGGATGCCCAAAGATACAGCTATTTTGGAGGGCTATTTTGCGTTTTTTTGAAAGGCTCTAGGGATGCTCTCTAACATTCGCACCTGAGAGGCTGCTATTAGATAAATATGAAGCTTTTCATATCGCTAATCGCAATAGAATTCTTCTTCTTCTTCAGAATGCAGCAGTATTGGGTAAATGTGTTATATTGGGGACAGCTTTATATTACATGAATAAGTGACAGAGGAGGTCTAGAGTTTAGGAAAGGAAGAGCTTAGTGGAGTGGGATGAGGAAAATAATCTTGGGGAAAGGAATAAGGGAGACAAGCAATGTACTCATCAGTCTTCTCTGTATACTCATGTGGCCCATGCAATATATACTGCAAACTTAGAATTCTTATCAATATGCTTAATTCTTTATTTTGCATGAACAAATGTAATATTCAGAATTATTTAGGATAATATAAGGGGATATAAGAGATATATACTTTGCAATCGATATGAGATGTAGAGGCAAGGCAACCAACCTTCAGAGAGTACTCTTTGATCAATTTTCTATCCCCTTGGGAACTGATCAATGCATTCCCACATGATTTGGTATTGATAAAATGAGACTTAGTAAGATTCTTATTATAATAGTTGTCTTAAAAAAATGAGTCTGTGATTGTAGTGATTAAAGTGATAATGATTCTAAATAGCATGACTTAAGTTGTGTGCACAAATCCAGTCATATTCTAGATTTTCATGTGCAACCTATTTAGTTAACAAGCCAATGAGTGCCAATAATTGCCACTTAAAAAGCAATAATTGACATTAATTACATTAATTTGTATAATATAATGTGATGCACGTAAATTGTTCCCAGGTGCATACCTCCCTTACCTTGGGTGCTGAGCTCCCCAAATCCCCCCCCCCAAAACCCACTCCCCACAACTGTACACCATTACCATAGCCCTTATGGGTGAAGGGGGGTACCTTCATGTGGGTATAAAGGGTTTTCTCCCATTTACCACCACAAGTATAACAGGTAGGAGGGGAGGGGTGGGCCTGGATCCACCTGTCTGAAGTGCACTGCACTCACTAAGAACCGCTCCAAGGACCTGCATACTGCTGTCATGGAGCTGGGTATGACATTTCAGGCTGGCATAGAGGCTGGAAAAAATAATTTTTAATTTTATTTTTTGGGTGGGAAGGGGTTGGTGACCACTGGGGGAGTAAGGGGAGGTGATCCCCGATTCCCTCCAGTGGTCCTCTGGTCATTTGGGGCACTTTTTGGAGGCTTGGTCCTAAAAATAAATGGACCAAGTGAAGCCGGCCAAGTGCTCGTCAGAGCCGGCCTTCTGTTTTCCATTATCGGCCGAAGCCGGCCATCTCTTAACCACGCCCACGTCCCGCCCTCGGTACACTGCCGACACGCCCCCTTGAACTTTCACCAGCTCTGTGACGGAAAGCAGTTGAAGCTGGCCAAAATTGGCTTTCAATTATACCAATTTGGCCGGGTTTGGGAGATGTGTGTCGGAAGATGGCTGGCCTTCTTGTTCAAAAATGAGCTGGATAGTTGAAAAGGGGGCGTGGATTGGGCGGGTTGTGGGCATTTCTAAAATCTATGTGATTTGTTATAGAATACACCAGGTCCACACATAATTTAGGCATCATCATTTACACTAAGTTTTACTTGGTGTAACTGCCCTTGACTAAATTTAGACACGTGGATGGATGTTCAGTGTAGTCTATAAACTACGCAGAAATGAAGGTTTATTCTATAAAGTATGTCTAAATTTAGACATACTTTATAGACTACACCTAAGCATATTTCATTTTCGGTGCAATTTTTTAAGCACGATATAGAATCTAGTCCTCAGTGCAAGGGCATTAATCCGTCAAATATTCAATAAAAGGTGTCATCTTTATTGTACTCTGACATTGTAACTATTACCATTTTACAAAGGAACTTAGAAACTTCATGCTGAATAAATCAATTATATTATTAAATGAAAATATTCCACACATATTTATAGATATGGATTAAATAATGCCAGTTCAGCTCATTCATGGTTCTGATTTGAGTAGGAGTTAAACCATTGCTGGGAAGAACAAAAATATTGACTGAAAAGGCAATTATGACAGTTCTATAAACTGGAGCCTAGAGGTACATGCCACTTACCTGAACATAAGAACTTAATCATTAAAATACTGGGACAGACCAAAAGTCCATCAAGCCCAATATTTTGTTTCCAACAGTGGCCAATCCAGGTCAAAAGTACCTGGAAAGATCCCAGAACAGTAAAACAGGTTTTATGCTGCTTATCCAAGGAATAAACAGTGGATTATCCCAAGTCCATCTTAATAATGACTTATGCAGGGGCATTTTCGAAAAAGAAGGGTGCCCATCTTCCGACACAAATCGGGAGATGGGCATCCTTCTCTCAGGGTCGCCCAAATCGGCATAATCGAAAGCCGATTTTGGGGGTCCTCAACTGCAGTCCGTCTCATGTCGTAAGTGTAGCGAAGGCGGGACTTGGGCGTGCTTAAGAGATGATCGTCCTCGGTCGATAATGGAAAAAAGAAGGGTGTCCCTGACGAGCATTTGGGCGACTTTACTTGGTCCATTTTTTTTCACGACCAAGCCTCAAAAGGGTGCCCAAACTGACCAGATGACCACCGGAGGGAATCGGGGGGTGACCTCCCCTTGCTCCCCCAGTGGTCACCAACCCGTCCCACCCTAAAAAAAACTTTTTAAATATTTTTTGCCAGCCTCAAATGTCATACCCAGCTCCATGACAGCAGTATGCAGGTCCCTGGAGCAGTTTTAGTGGGTACACTGCACTCCAGGCAGGCAGACCCAGGCCCATTTCCCCCTACCTGTTACACCTGTGCTGGTAAATGTGAGCCCTTCAAAACCCACCCGAAACCCACTGTACCCACATGTAGATACCCCCCTTGACCTCTATATAATATCGGACTGGGATTGGAATGGAGCGAGCATAGGCAGAAATACTGTTGATAGTGGTGATCGATATTCAGTCATTAATCTAGATAACTTACACTTTTACCCCCATTCTATAAACTGACACCTAAGTATAAGTGCCAATATCATGCCAAATTTATATGATACTTGCAATTATGCACGAGATTGGCTCCAATAATTGCATAAGTGCTAGGTGCTATGGTGTGCCTAATTTGCATATCACACAGCTGCAAGGAGGACATTACCATGGGTGGAGCATGGGCTTGCCATATCTATATATATAAAACTCACCCTCAACGTTCTGAAGACAGTGACATCAGTGAAGCCAAGCCCTGACTTTCTTCAAAAAGGTTCGAAGGTTCGTGGTGATGAAGCCACCAAAATCGCTCCGAGCCCCGCCCTCGAGGGCGGAGCAATGGCAGAACAACCAAGGGGTTGGCAGGGAGGGAGGGAGGCAGGGAGGTGGGAAATCGCTACGGGCCCCGCCCTCGCGTCAAACGTCATGATGTTGAGGGCGGAGCAATGCCACAACAACGAAGGGGGGGTGTTGCCGACGAAAACCTTGCTAGCACCCGTTTCATTTGCTCAGAAACGGGCCTCTTTTACTAGTAATGCATAAATTTACGGAATACTATTAGTTGGGTGCATTCATGGTATACTAAGGCATGCCAGCATACACCAGCCAATGACAATAATATACCTTTGGCGTGCCTAATTTTGGTGCTAGTCCTATATAATAATTCTCACCTCCAATGTTCGAATGTGCCTGGGACCGTGCCTCCCTCGGTGGTGGTCTGATAAGCAGGCACGCACTGTCGTCAGTGACAGCTGATACCAAAGCAAGGGGAGGAGTAGGGAAACACGCGGAGCGTGTTACTCCTCCCCCTGTGTTACAGCCCACTGGACCCCCCTTCCGTGACCCTGTTGACCCCCTTTCTCGATGAAAACCATCCCCTGCCACTGTCCAGTACCTGTGCTGACGGGGGACGGGACCCCAACCCCCGTCAGCCGAAGTCCTGTGCTGGCCTTCGCAGCGTTGCTTCTTCAATGATCTTCGGTTCAAGTTACTCTGTGTGCGTCTGACGTCAGACGCACGCAGAGGAACTTGAACACAAAATCATTGAAGAAGCAACGCCGCGAAGGCCAGCACAGGACTTCGGCTGATGGAGGTTGGGGTCCCCCTTCAGCACAGGTACTGGATGGCGGTGGGGGACGGTTTTCGCCGAGAAGGGAGGTTGACCTGGTCGCGGAAGGGGGGTGAAAACGGAGGGATGGCAGAGTCTGGAACAGCGAGGGAGGGTGGGTGATGGCCTTGCTAGCACCTGTTTCCTTTCCTTTTGAAACTGGCATTTTTTACTAGTATTCTATAATGGTTTAGGCATTCCTTTCAGCCATTATACACAGTGTCTAGGGAAAAAAAAAGTACCCCAATATTTTTCTAAATAACCCTAAAATGTCCTACTGCAACAGAAACTTCTGCCTGAAATGCTGTGCACTTTATTTTTTCATCAGGATGGAGTGGCACTAAATACAGTTGATTTATATGCTAGTGCTGGCACTGAAATTAATACAATTTCTGTGCCGGCTGAAAATCTGACCCTTTGCTTTTCTGAGTTAGGGCTAGATTTTCTAAAGTGCACAATCACATTCTTGTGCTAATGCAGTTAATATGCATTATTAGTAAACAGGTCCCACTGCATACATTTAAATCTGCAGTAAATAATGCAAACTGTGTACGTGAGCATGCAGTAAGGTGTTTATGCACTTTAGTAAATCTAGCCCTTAATGGACTGTAAATGGTTTTAGTGTGCACTAAAAGGTGTCAGCCTGTGTTAAAACCATTTAATGGATGCTAAGAGGAAAAGTTTATAATAGGCCACTTAACTTTTATATCAGGTATACACAGGTAGTGCACCAATTTTCTAATGGAAGGTTGGAGGAGACAATTCCATAACAGGGTGCTGACATTTTGGCAGCATATTTGCAAGAGTAGAGGGCATATTGTATAAGAACACTTACCTGCATAGGTGTTCTTATAGAATAGTAGTATCATGCAGAATTGGCACTCCAAAAATATGCATGCACATTTACACCAGGTATATGGCTGGCATAAATGGGTACACCTAAGTGGAGTATTCTGTATATAAAATGAGGGGTGAGTATACACTCTACTCCTGTATATATGAGTGTGTGGTATCAGGTGAGTTCTCACCTGGACAGTCCTTACCAGACAGTTCCCATCCACGAATTTCCTCTGACAATTCCCACCTAGGACAATTCTTCCAGGGACAATTCCCACTTAAGGGGGACAATTCCTACTAAGAACTTCCTACCCCCACCCCTAGTCATTTCCCACCCTTCCTAGCCTTTATTTTTTAACAGACCATAGCTTCTATTTTTGTATCAGGTCCCATAAGTACTGGCGGTGGGTTTTTTTTGTTTTTTTTAACCGACTGTAGCTTCTTTCTTGTATCAGGTCCCATAAGTTCTGGTGGTGTGTCGCATTTTAGATGCTGATAGCATACAAAACAAGGAGGTTTGATTAAGAGGTATTCGGCGAGTTTCCACACTGCTCAGCTGTCATCACCTTATACAGAGGAAGTATACTGTACTTGTGCAGCATACAGTATCTGGAACAAGGAGGTTAGAGCAGCTTTCGGATGTACACGGAGGACGTATAATAATAACATAACTTTTTATACTGTAGGTAGAGTAGTAATTTGTTATAAATTGTAATCAGTAAGACATTTTGAGGTGCTAAATTAAGCTGAAACCTAGTTTGGGGGACACGTACTGTATGTCTGGAAGGGGAAAGGAATGTGTAAAAGATACTGCTGTGGGGGGGGGGGGGGGAAGGGGATACTGGCCCCCAAATCAATCTGGAAGAAGAAAGTGAGGGAGATTACTTGTCCTAGTGTGGTTTGTATTTTTTGGGTTATGAGTGGGAATTGTCCTCCCTGGTGTGTTGGGAATTGGTTCAGTGGAAATTGTCCTAGGTGGGAAGTAGTAATAGTAGTAGTAGTAATTCTCCAGATAGGAACTGATGGAACTGACCAGTGGGAACTGACATAGAACCATGTATGTATGTGTGTGTGTATCAACTTTAAGCAATAGGATGAGTACTTTAGTACTGTTTGACAAAGCTGAACAGTTATGCTGACACAGGATTTTGAATGAGCTATGTTGGTATTACTGCACTGGCAGCCACTAGCACAGTTTTGTAAAAGAGGGGGGGGGGGGGGTAAGGGAGTAAACAGTAATCATTTTCATAGATTTAAAACATTTGAAATTAAGGGATCCTTTTACAAAGCCACAGTAGAGCTACCGCGACAATGATACATGGCAAATAGGCCCTACCACTGAACTACTGCAGAAGCTCAGTGGTAGTGCCAGCGTGTGCCACATGCCATTTCCAGTGCTCAAAAAAATAATTAAATATTTTAGCACCGGGGGCTTACTCAGTGGTAATTTGGCAGCGCCGCATGCTGCCTGGTTATTACCGGGTTAGCGCAGGAGCCCTTATCACCTCTTAAATTAGAGGCAGTGAGGCTCTCCGGGGAAATGGACACGTGGCCTTAACTTTTCATTTTTTCTAGCGTTACCTGTTTTTTATTGTTCCGTGGTATGGTTCCCTGAGGAAGAATTTCGAAACGGGACCGTTGGAATCTACACACAAGCAGGAACAGTTTGTGACTCATGCCATAAAGATAAGTGATTTTGTGGTTTTGAGCAGTGTAGTGAATTTAAAACAAATCAGAGAAAATATTTCTTCACCTAACGCGTAATTAAACTCTGGAATTCGTTGCCGGAGAACGTGGTGAAGGCGGTTAGCTTGGCAGAGTTTAAAAGGGGGTTAGACAGTTTCCTAAAGGACAAGTCCATAAACCGCTACTAAATAGACTTGGGAAAAATCCACAATTCTGGGAATAACATGTATAGAATGTTTGTACGTTTGGGAAGCTTGCCAGGTGCCCTTGGCCTGGATTGGCCGCTGTCATGTACAGGATGCTGGGCTCAATGGACCCTTGGTCTTTTCCCAGTGTGGCATTACTTATGTACTTATATATGAGTTATTACACGCAAACTGGAATAGATTGTCCATACATAAAATACAAGGTCTATGATTTTTATGAACACTCGACTTATAAAAAAAAATTTTGGACACACAATTTTGATATGATTTGATTTTTTGGTTCTACTAGAATAGCACTATTAAATTTCAAAAAATTTGATTTTTTTCATTGGGGGTTTTTTCAGTCTATGATGACTTGTTGTGCGTGCAATAGATTTTGATCTTGAATGTTGCCGTACTAGTTGAGACTTTTCCCCCTTTGGTTTTTGATTTTTGATATAGACAGTATCACTCTGCAAGTTTAGGGTTTTGATTTTTCAACATTATTCAGCAGTTGTGATGATCTGAATATGATATTGTGCTTAACTTACCACATGGCCATTTCAATTAAAATAAATTCCCTCTGCAGTAATAGGGGCCTCGGCTTGTAGCAAACCCACATGCCAACACCACTGCAGGAGTCCTCTTACTGCAGTATGGTAGAAAGACCCCTAAGTGAATATGATTGTTTTGGATTAATGATGATTATACCATGTGAAGTCTCAGAAATAACCTGTATGGTATCTGAGTATTGCTTCTGAAGTCCAATATACATTGTAAAATTTCCTATTTTCAGAGGGAGATGTTCTGAAGTAAATTTATTAATACCCCCCTGATTTTTAAAGTGAGAATGCTGGTCACTTTATATTGTTATAAAACATATGCATGTCAAAACCTCTTCCTAATTCTTCTTCTCCCTAGGTTGGATAAACATGCATATATTATTCATTACTCTTTATTACATCTACTTTGACTCTTTTTGGTACATCTATCTCACCAGCTGATTCCTTTCAGTACTTAGGGATCATTTTAGATTCCCATTTGACTTTTTCCCTTCAAATATCACATCTCTCCAAAACTAGATTTAGTGCTTCACCAACTACATACTATATGTCGATACTTTGATCAAAATAATTTCTATTCCCTGGTCTTATCCCTTTTGGTCTCAAAATTGAACTATTGTAATATAATCTATCTGGTTTGCTTATGAGTTAACCTCAAGAAATTACAAACAATTCAAAATACTTCTAAAAGAAATTCTAGGGGTTAAGCACCTAACTACCAATTTAGGGGCAGGCACTTACCCCAACCTTGACATGACGTAAGTACTTGTGTCTAAGGTTATAGAATTTACGCTCAACACACATCATCCCTACACCTACATTTTGGTGTTATTTATTGAATTTTCCTAAGGGTCCCTTTTACAAAGCAACAGTAAGCCCAACTCAGGCTTACCGCTCGCTAAAAAGGAAGAACTGCCAGGTTACCGCAGCAGCCTAGTGGTAGTTCCCACCCCCAGCGTACGTCAGTAATCAGGCAGTGCCACGCGCTGCTTGGTTACCGCTGAGTTAGCGTGGGAGCCCTCACTGCCACCTCAATGGTTGGCGGAAAGGGCTCCCCCCCGAAATGGCTATGCAGCAAGTGCTTCACTTGTTGTACAGCCATTTTCTGAAAAAAAAAAGACCTTCCTTTTATCCACTGCTGTAAAAGGGAGCCTTGGTGTGTTTCAAAAACACACGGCGACACCAGCACAGGTCCATTTTTGCCGCAGCTTGGTAAAAGAGGCCCTTAGTGTCTATCCAGCTTATAATCGAAAGTGATCGCCGGCCATCTTCCGACATAAATCGGGAGATGGCCGGCAATTTCTTAAAAGCGGCAAAATCGGTATAATCGAAAACAGCATTTTTTACAGCATCGCCGCTTTCCCGTCGCTTCGCCGGCGAAAGTTCAAGGGGGCGTGTCGGTAGATTAACGAAGGCGGGACATGGGCGGGCATGGGCATGGCTACCAGATGGCCGGCTTTCACCGATAATGGAAAAAAAAAGCGGCGTTAAGCAGTATTTCGCCGGCTTTACTTGATCCTTTTATTTTCACGACCAAGCCTCAAAAAGGTGCCCCAACTGACCAGAAGACCACTGGAGGGAATGGGGGATGACCTCCCCATACTCCCCCAGTGGTCACCAATCCCCTTCCAAACTAAAAAAATAAAACTAAAAACCTTTTTTCCAGCCTGTATGCCAGCCTCAAATGCCGTACCCACCTCCATGACAGCAGAATGTGTTGTATCCTCCGACAGCCTTTCCCTGGTTGCGATGTGGCTCTGGGGTGAGTGTGACACCTTTTCTGTTAGGTGCCCTGCAGAGAGTCACATTAGCAATGCATTGTGGTGTGTGTAGGGTACTGGGCTCTACTCCCATGGTGCTTTCCCTCCCTGCTAACTGGGTCAGAGTGTGCCCTGTTGTGTTTCCTGTTGTAGTCCATGCGGTAGTGGCCATTTTTGTAAGCCAGTTTTAGTTCCCTTTCCTGTGTTCCACGTTAGAGAACGTAGTTCTTACCTTGAATGGTGCTGAAAGAGGGCATTGTACACCATTGTGCCAGCTCTGACCTACTGCTAATCTTAGTATCAGGGGACTCTTTGCCAGTGGGGCACAACCTCTGATCTGCAGTTAACTGTGAGTAAACATGCTTATTTCAAGAAAGGACTTTTTCAGAGAGGTTAGTCTTCAGGTGTGAACTGGTGTGCCAAAGTTATACAACAGCAATAAGTCCTAGAGGCTGTATGCAGGTCCCTGGAACAATTTTAGTGGGTGCAGTACATTTGTGGGTAGTGGGTTTGGGGGGCTCAGCTCCCAAAGTAAAGGAGCTATGCACGTCGTGGGAGCTTTTCTGAAGTCCACTGCAGTGACCCCTAGGGTGGCTGGTTGGTGTCCTGGCATGTCAGGGGGGCCAGTGCACTAAAAATGCTGGCTCCTCCTATGGCCAAATGCTTTGAATTTGGCTGGGGTTTGAGATGGCCAACATAACTTTCCATTATCGCTGAAAAACAAACCCGGCCATCTCAAACCCGACGAACTCCACGGCATTTGGCCGGGCTAAACCGTATTATCGAAAAAAAAGATGGACGGCCATCTTTTTCGATAATACGGTTCCGGCCAGCTGTAGCGCTGCCGCCAACATAGATCGCCGGCGATCTATTTGGCCGGCGACGTTCGATTATGCCCCTCTTCATCATGTTGGATATGTGGCTTCCGAAACCAGGCACACTATTCTAGATGAGGTCTCAGCAATGATTTTTACAACAATAGTATTATTTCCTTTTCTGTTAGATATACATTTCCCTATACATTTTAAACTAATTTGGCTCTTGCTAATGACTTATCACTTGTTTGGCATGTTTTTCATATTTGAAAACTGTTGACAATCTACCATATTACAGAGTTTCTATGGCGTGAAAGTATCAAGTAAAAAAAAAAAATTATAGGTTAGTACAGGAACGTAAGAGTTGTATTTAAATTGTCTCCTAGATGCACAATAGAGACATATACAAAAGTGCATGAGCTTTTTGTTTTACTTAGGAAATGAATAAAAGAAATGTTTTCAGAAATCTGGCCTGCATTATTCACTGATGTATCATTCTTAGGGGTTCTTATGAGTAGCACCTCATTTTAGAACTAGAGAGAGAAAAAAATAATCATTATAAAAAGAAATATTACCACATCTCTTTTACTCAGCTTTTTTGGGACTCTTCTTGTATTGAAATTTTGGCTCCTGCCCTAAAAACCAAGTCAGTAATTTGATGAAAATCCCGCCTCCGAGACTAATACTGTCACAGAAACTTTTTAAATGAACAAATAACAAAGGATTTTCAAGGCATTTCAGGGACTCAGAATACTGTTGAAAACCAGGTTACCATGGAAATTCCTTTTTCTTTCCAGGACTGGCATCTCTGAGGCCTGTGATGCCAAGAAACTCCCATGCCCCTGAATATTCTGTAATCTGTAGAATACGAAAATGCACTTGCAAATCTGAATTAATCTGCTGCATCTTGACTAGCACAGGGCTTGAATGGAAAGCCTTATTCTGCTTATGTTTTTTTGACTTCAATATAAGTAAGGAGCACATGACGAGTATGTATGAGAAAGTGTGATAGAATGCAAGAAGCAGACGTGATTGTTAATTCTATCTTCTGCTCAGGTGTTCCATTTATTGAGCCTGAGCTGTTTTCAATTGAAGCAGTTCATGTTTTTTTTTTTAAATGGTATTTTCTCTGTCCTTGAAATGACCTTCTGGAAGGCATTAGGGAGTTGTTTTTGTTTTATAATGACCTTATTTAGAAATTGAAGATGAGCAACACCTCCATTGTTAAAATTGTTTTGATAAATAAAACCTAAGGATGTGCCAGTTCCACCCAGAACCAATAATGCAGTTTCCAGTTAGCAATTCTTACTTTTTTTTTTTTAGCTTTATAAGCAACTCTTATCAGTCATTTTTATTTGATAACAGCTGTGATATTAAAAGTCCACCAGTGTCATCCTTGTATGCTTGTGACTGCTGTAAGGATTTATGGTGAACTTTTAGAACATCAAACTTGCACAGGTGTAAGAAAAGAAGTCAGGGAATTATATGTACAGAGTTCACCGGGAGTTTTGATTTATGCCTGTGACTTATCCCCGAGAGTAATCTAAAACTTGATAAATGGAAGCCAACATGGATTTGTCACAAATAGGTTGTACTAGTCCAACTCAATTGCATCTGGCAGAAAAAATGAAATGGAAGGTGGGAAGGAAGAGGTGAGAAGATATTACATAGATTTTGAAGAGGCTTTTCAAACAGTCCCACACTGGGTTAGTGAATAACATTGCTCTGGTCGTGCAGCATACAGTCAAACCTCAAATCCTGCAAAGAGAAACAAGAGATAATCTTTAGAATAATGGAATTGAATATAAAAACTGAAGAATATAGATTTTAATTGTATGTCTTATTAAAAAAAAGGTAGTAGACACTAGACTGATATTTGAAGACCTAAATATACTTTTTTATGTTTGAGAGAAAACTGGTTTGTTTTAATGATTAAATATCCATTTGTTAAAGATAATATTTGAATTGTCCAGGATTATCTGAAAATACAGAACACTGGATGTGTATTACTCTGATTAATTATTTTAATCAAATCACCTGTATCTTATTTTAAAGTGGCTTTTATGATGGATACAATTATGTTTATTTGCATTATTTTTAGGTAATCTCGGGATTCCTTGTAGAAGCACAAATATAATGGTACATAATATAACAAATGAAAATTAATAGAAAAATTAAAATCTGGTTATTCCACTGAAAGAAACCATGAAAGGGTCTTTTTTAATATAGCAGAAAGTTATTCCAAAGAAAAGTATGAAGAGCCATGAAAAAGTGATATTGTCCATTTCAGACAGGGAGCATAGAGGAGAGTTCTAGACAGAACCAGAACAGAGGATAGTAGGAGACATGGGGGCCCTTTTACTACACTGTGGTAAAAAGGACCCTGCGGTATCCGCCGTGCGCTAAGCCTCTTTTACCACAGCTGGGATTTTGTTAAAAAAAAAAAGAAAAAAGAAAATGGCTGTGTAGTAAGTATATACTTGCCATGCAGCCATTTCCTAGGGGAGCCCTTATCGCCTCCTATTTAGTGGTAACCAGACAGCACAGTAAAGGGTAATGTCCCAGTAGAAAAAAATAATAGTTTCTGGCGTGGCGCGTGGTGGAGATGTCACTATCACTGGCTCCCACGGCTCCCAGATTGGCACGTGACAAAGTGGTGATAGCTCTACCACCACTTTGTAAAAGGGCCCCTAAGTAAGGGAGAAAATAAGGGTCTAACTATGAATAAATCAGTAAATAATACCAAGCAGTTTGAAAATTGCTCAATACTTTGATGTGAAGCCAATGCTGAAAAGAATACAGTAACACAGTAAATGATGGTAGATAAAAGATCTGCATGGTCCAACCAATCAGCCCAAGAAAACAGCCAGAGCCACACCCACCCTTCTGTGTGGGTTATTTATTTATTTATTTATTTGATGCATTTGTATCCCACATTTTCCCACCTCTTTGCAGGCTCAATGTGGCTTACATTATGCCGAAATGGCGGTAACCATTTCTGGAGAGAAGTACATATTATTAATTATTACAGTTAAAGTACAGAAATATGAAGTACATTAGAAGTATGTGGATATACAGTACATTTCAGGAGTTTGAAATCAAGGGTAATGAATAACGTTCAATAATGAAAAGAAATAGAAGTTAACGTAATCGAATAGAAGAGTTCACTGTTAACTTGTTCTGGTTGGGTTTAGATGTCAGGTTTAGATGATGGATCCTTTATACTCAAAACTAGTGGAGTTGGTAATTTGTTAGCATGCCTATCACTTATAGACACAGGGGGCAATTAGAAAGAAGCATTTAAACACATCCAAGGCATAAATGCATAGGAAACAGACATCTTTCAACTAAAAGGAAGCTCTGGAATGAGGAGGCAAAGAAAGAATGTGAAAGGAGATAGACTCAGCAATAATCTAAAGAAATATTTCTTTACAGAACAGATGCTGGATGCATGGAAAAGGGTGCCAGTGGAGGTGGTAGAGATGAGAACTTTATCTGAATATAAGAAAGCATGGTACAAACACAGATGATTTCTGAGGGAGAAGAAAGGATTGTAGAGCTTTGTAGTTGGTATGGATTGACAGACTGGATAAGCTGAATGGTCTGGGTGGGAAGAATGAATAATTTCCACGTTTCAAAGTTTATGTTTTTCTTGATATACTGTTCTTTAATAACCTTCAAAGCAGTTTGCAAATATATCAATATCAAATAGCAGGGAATATGAAGGGAAAGGAGAGTAATAACTACAATACACTGTAGAATAGATAGTCTGTATTGAAGATCTTGCCACAGCCACCTGGGAGTAGTGAAATATAAGAACATAAGAATAACCATACTGGGTCAGACCAATGGCCCATCTAGTCTGTATCCTGCTTCCAACAGTGGCAAATCCAGGTCAATCAAGTAACAAAACCATCACAGAAAAGGAGCGTTTTCAGACCACTTTTAAATTGTATGAAGGAGCGCTCCAGCCAGAGGTGTAGGGGAAACGTGCTCCAGAGAGAGGGGCCAACAACCTTAAAAATACGAGATCTGCTGAGCTATGTGAAATCTGCTGAAGGGAGAGGATCAGAAGAGGGTTGGTCTGTGAAGAACAGAAATTCTGACTTGGGGACTAAAGGATCAGAAGCTGAGAAAAATAAGAAGGAGAGCCAGAAAAGTGGATCTTGTGGACTGTGATAACAATCTTAAATGTAATCCTGCAAATCACCAGCAACCAGTGCTCCTCACATAATAAAGGTGTAACGTGATCATACCATTTACAGGCTGTGAGAAGTTTAACCACTAAATGCTGTCATTTTCTCTGTTTTTATGTTTCTATAACAGAATTTTTTCTGACTTAATTTGAATCAATTAACTATACAAATAATTGCAGAATATTGCTGCTACTCATTGGGTTAGTCAGAAAACCCTTTTTCCATTACCTGCATTAAATGGACAGTGCTGAAGCTGTTAGACAAAACTTTTCAGTTAGTGGGGTCCCGCAGGGGTCTGTGCTGGGTCCGTTGCTTTTTAATGTATTTATAAATGACCTAGAGATGGGAATAACTAGTGAGGTAATTAAATTCGCCGATGACACAAAATTATTCAGGGTCGTCAAGTCGCAGGAGGAATGTGAACGATTACAGGAGGACCTTGCGAGACTGGGAGAATGGGCGTGCAAGTGGCAGATGAAGTTCAATGTTGACAAGTGCAAAGTGATGCATGTGGGTAAGAGGAACCCGAATTATAGCTACGTCTTGCAAGGTTCCGCGTTAGGAGTTACGGATCAAGAAAGGGATCTGGGTGTCGTCGTCGATGATACGCTGAAACCTTCTGCTCAGTGTGCTGCTGCGGCTAGGAAAGCGAATAGAATGTTGGGTGTTATTAGGAAGGGTATGGAGTCCAGGTGTGCGGATGTTATAATGCCTTTGTATCGCTCCATGGTGCGACCGCACCTGGAGTATTGTGTTCAGTACTGGTCTCCGTATCTCAAAAAAGATATAGTAGAATTGGAAAAGGTACAGCGAAGGGCGACGAAAATGATAGTGGGGATGGGACGACTTTCCTATGAAGAGAGGCTGAGAAGGCTAGGGCTTTTCAGCTTGGAGAAGAGACGGCTGAGGGGAGATATGATAGAAGTGTATAAAATAATGAGTGGAATGGATCGGGTGGATGTGAAGCGACTGTTCACGCTATCCAAAAATACTAGGACTAGAGGGCATGAGTTGAAGCTACAGTGTGGTAAATTTAAAACGAATCGGAGAAAATTTTTCTTCACCCAACGTGTAATTAGACTCTGGAATTCGTTGCCGGAGAACGTGGTACGTGCGGTTAGCTTGACGGAGTTCAAAAAGGGGTTAGATAGATTCCTAAAGGACAAGTCCATAGACCGCTATTAAATGGACTTGGAAAAATTCCGCATTTTTAGGTATAACTTGTCTGGAATGTTTTTACGTTTGGGAAGCGTGCCAGGTGCCCTTGACCTGGATTGGCCACTGTCGGTGACAGGATGCTGGGCTAGATGGACCTTTGGTCTTTCCCAGTATGGCACTACTTATGTACTTATGTACTTATGTACTTATTATCAGTATAGTGAACCAGGGGCATAGCTAGACCTCGACAGGACGGGGGAACAGAACCCAAAGTGTGTGTGTGGTGGGGCACATTTTGGCCCTCCTCCCTGCCACCACTCCCCTGCTGCCACTACTGACCCTTCCACCACTGCTGCCACAGCCACGCTGATGCATGATGGTACCTTGGCTGGTGTGGAGGGTCCCCAGCCACTGCCAGCTGAAGTGTTTATCCTGCACTGGTCTTGCATTGCCTGCCCTGCTCTGTTCTCAGTCGTGCCATGCATGCAGGGAGGCAGACCAAAATGTGCCCCCCCCACTTTGGGCTCTGCCCCCCCCCCACAAGTCAAACCAGGGGCCTCAGACCAATTTTGCGGACCCCTCTTAGCTATGCCATTGTAGTGAACTGAAGTTTATGGATATGGACCTGTATATTTAGGGGTCAATATTCAACATGGTTTAAGTGAGCAGCAGTGACTCCTACCCACTTAATGCATACTAAGCAGGCCAGCTGCCAATATTTAAATACACATAGGGGCCCTTTTACTAAGCTGCACAGAGGGGCATAATTGAATGGCGCCGGCCAAATAGCTGGCCTGCCATCTTCGGGGCCGGCGCCGTAAGTGGGCGGAGCCAACCGTATTTTCAAAAAAGATGGCTGGCCATCTTTTTTTTGCTAATACGGTTGGGCCCGGCCAAATGTCAGAGTTCACCGGGTTTGAGATGGCCAGCATCGGTTTTCGGCCATAATGGAAAATAATGCTGGCGATCTCAAACCCGGCCAAATCCAAGGTATTTGGTCGTGGGAGGAGCCAGCATTTGTAGTGCACTGGTCCCCCTGACATGCCAGGACACCAACCAGGCACCCTAGGGGGGACTTCTAAAATTAAAAAAAAAGCTCCCAGGTGCATAGCTTCCTTACCTTGGGTGCTGAGCCCCCCCAAATCCCCCCCAAAACCCACTCCCCACAACTCTACACCATTACCTTAGCCCTTATGGGTGAAGGGGGCACCTACATGTGGGTACAGTGGGTTTTGGGGCTTTTTGGAGGGCTCCCATTTACCACCACAAGTGTAACAGGTGGGGGGTAGGCCTGGGTCCACCTGTCTGAAGTGCACTGCACCCACTAAAAACTGCTCCAGAGACCTGCATACTGCTGTCAGGGAACTGGGTATGACATTTCAGGCTGGCATAGAGGCTGGCAAAAAAATGTTTTTTTTTTATTTTTTTTTGTGTGGGAGGGGGTTGGTGACCACTGTGGGAGTAAAAGGAGGTCATCCTCGATTCCCTCTGGTGGTCATTTGGTGAGTTGGGGCTCCTTTTTGAAGCTTGGTCGTGTTTGGTGAAATGCTCTACATTATTGGGCGAAGCTGGCCATCTCGTGAGCATGATCCCGTCCTGCCTTCACTACCCTACCGACACACCCCCTTGATGTTTCACCGGCTCCGTGACGGAAAGCAGTTGAACCCGGCCAAAATCGGCTTTCGATTATACCGATTTGGCAGGGTTCAGGAGATCGCCGGCCATCTCCCGATTTGTGTTGGAAGAAGACCGGCAATCACTTTTGAAAATGAGCTGGATAGTCACCTACATGTGCCTAACATGCGTCAATTCAGTTACCGCCTGGCTACCACATGGCCCATGCAGTAATTTCATTTTTGATGCTTGTCCGCTATCCTGCTTATAATCGAAAGAGAAAAACGCCTATATTGCGACCCAAATCGGGAGATGGGCGTCTTTCTCCCGTGGGCGCCCAAATCGGTATAATCGAAAGCCGATTTTGGGCGTTTCCAACTGCAATCCATCACGGAAACGGGTAAAGTTGACGGGGGCATGTTGGAAGCGTGGTGAAGGCGGAATTGGGGCGTGGTTATTGGCCGAGGAGAGATGGGCGTCTTTAGCTGATAATTGAAAAAAAAGGCCTTTTGACCGCGATTTTGGGTCACTTTTTTTGGACCCTTTTTTTTCACGAACAGGTCCCAAAAAAGTGCCCCAACTGATCAGATGACCACTGGAGGGAATCAGGGATGACCTCCCCGGACTCCCCCAGTGGTCACTAATCCCCTCCCACCAAAAAGACCCCACTTTAAAAACTTTTTTTCCAGCCTGTATGCCAGCCTCAAATTCCGTACCCACCTCCATGACAGCAGAATGTGTTCTATCCTGTGACAGCCTTTCCCTGGTTCTGATGTGGCTCTCGGGTGAGTGTGACACCTTTTCTGTTATGCGCACTGCAGAGTCACATCAGCAATGCATTGTGGTGGGTGTAGGGTATTGGGCTCCGTGATTCCACTAGCTTGTGGCAAATGCTCACGATATTGGTAGTTGGTAGGCTCTACTCCCATGGTGCTTTTCCCCCTACTTACTGGGTCAGAGTGTTCCCTGTTTTGTTTCCGGTAGTCCATGAGGTAGTGGCCATTTTTGTAAGACACTTTTAGATCCCTTTCACGTGTTAGCCACGTTACAGAACTTAGTTCTTCCCTTGAATGTGGCTGAAAGAGGGCATTGTACACCATTCTGTCAGCTCGGACCTACTGCTCATCTCAGTACCAGGGAGACTTATTGCCAGTGGGGCACAACCTCTGATCTGCAGTTAACTGTGAGTAAGCGTGCTTATTCCAATAAAGGACGTTTTCGGACAGATTAGTCTTCAGGTGTCAACTGGTGTGCCAATGTTATATAGCAGCAACAAGTCCTAGAGGCCTGCATGTATGCAGGTCCCTGGAGCACTTTTAGTGGGTACCGCAGTGCACTTCAGCCAGGTGGACCCAGGTCCATCCCCCCCTACCCGTAACACTTGTGCTGGTAAATGGGAGGCCTCCAAAACCCATTGTACCTACATGTAGGTGCCCCTAAGAGCTATGGTAGTGTTGTACATTTGTGGGTAGTGGGTTTTGGGGGAGGGGGGTTGGGTGCTCAGCACCCGTGGTAAGGGAGCTTTGCATGTGGGAGCGTTGTCTGAAGTCTACCGCACTGACCTCTAGGGTGCCCAGTTGGTGTCCTGGCATGTCAGGGGGCGAGTGTACTACGAATTGTGGCCCCTCCCACGACCAAATGGCTTGGATTAAGACATTTTTGAGCTGGGCGTTTTTAGTTTCCATTATCGCTAAAAAAAAACAAACGCCCAGCTGAAAAACGTCTATTTTTTTCGAAAATATGGTCTGTCCCGCCTCTTCACGTACCCGTTTTCGGACATAGATGCCCATGGAGATAGGCGTTCGCGTTCGATTATGCCCCTCCACGTGCGCCGGAAAATAATTTTTATTTTCTAGCGTGTGGCAGAAACCGGGCAGTAATCATCATTCTCCGTGTATAGACTATTACCACATGGTTAACATATGAGACCTTACCGCTGTGAATGGGTGACGGTAAGATCTCAGACCCAAAATGGACGTGCCCCAATTTTTAATTTGCCACATGTTTATTTTTGTCCAAAAAAAGGGGGCTTTTTTGCAGGCACGCTGAAAAATGGACCTGCGTGCATCCAAGATGAAACAAAAAAGTGAGGAGAATGGATGAGGATACCAACTGTTTTATATTTATTCACTTAAAAAATTATGTGTACATAACAGCATCCAATACACGCACCTACTACTACTACTATTTAGCATTTCTATAGCGCTACAAGGCACCTACACCAGTGCAGGCCATTTTTTGGCACACCTTAGTAAAGGACCCTTCAACCAGGCATTGTTGCTAAACATCAACTCTAACTGTCCGAATGGAATCTGAACAGTGGAGGAGCAGTCAAGAGGGGGAACTGAAGAGGAGTTGGGAATTATTCTTTGAATCCACATAAGTGTAGGTGGCCAGCACATGCCCCGTCATGCCTGGTGTTCAATATGTTGCTTGGATGAGGCCCAGCATTGAATATCCAGGTCTAATTTAGATAGTTTTGCTCAAAGCAACTGGTGTGGAATGTTCACAAACCACTACAATTGCAAACTAGCAGTAAACATATTAACAAAGATGAAGCCTCAACCAACCTGAGGATAGCCCACATCAACTCACTACACAGACCTCAATAGGGTTACTATCACCGGCTTCAGTGCATCAGTAAAAACAGTAGTGGAAAATTGATTCCCCAAAAAATTACTAGGGAGAAAAAAGCCACTACTGAAAAAAGCAACCCATACCAAATGAATTAATAGTGAGTGAAAATTCTACAAACATTGATTATTTAAAATTGTGCTGTAAGGCAGCTACACAGTGCACTTTAGAATGGGACACATTTTATTTATTTATTTATTTATTTATTTATTTGTTACATTTGTACCCCACATTTTCCCACCTATTTGCAGGCTCAATGTGGCTTATATAGCACCATGCGGCGAAAGCCTCCTCCGGTCAATAAACAAATATAGAGCAATGTATTACAAACGAAATTGATATCTACAGACACATTAGGAAACATAGTGAGGGAAGTTATGTATAGTTCACTAAGTTCAAAACAAGCCTGGGTTTACTTGAGTCGCTGGATTCAGGTGATTAAGTTGGAACATTAGGATATGCCTTTTCAAACAGATGAGTCTTTAGTGATTTCCGGAAGTTGAGGTAGTCATACGTAATTTTCACTGCCTTAGGGAGTGCATGCCAGAGTTGTGTACTTATATATGAGAAGCTGGATCCATCAACTGATTTATATTTGGAGTGGAGGAGTGGCCTAGTGGTTAGGGTGGTGGACTTTGGTCCTGAGGAACTAAGTTCAATTCCCACTTCAGGCACCGGCAGCTCCTTGTGACTTTGGGCAAGTCACTTAACCCCCCATTGCTCCATGTAAGCTGCATTGAGCCTGCCATGAGTGGGAAATCGCAGGGTACAAATGTAACAAAAATAAAATGTTTGAGTCCTTTGCGACTAGGGTGGCAGAGATTTAAATACGAGTGTGATGATCTGATTGAGTTTCTGGTTGGTAGGTCTATGAGGCCAGACATATATCCTGGGGCATCACCATATATAATTTTATGGACCAGAGTACAAATTTTAAAAGTAATACGTTCTCTGATTGGTAGTCAATGTAATTTTTCACAAAGGGGTTTGGCCCTATCAAATCGCGGTCATCCAAATACAAGTCTGGCTGCCGTATTTTGAGCAGTCTGAAGCTTCTTTATAAGATTTTCTTTGCATCCGGCATAAACTCCATTAGAGTAATCGGCATGGCTAAGGACCATTGATTTTACCAGATTGCAAAATATTGCTCTCGGGAAGTACGGTTTCACTCTTTTAAGTTTCCACATTGAGTGGAACATTTTCTTGATTGTAGAATTAACTTAGCTCTCACATGTAAGGTTCCTCTCAATGATAACACCGAGGATTTTCAAATTATCTGAAATAGGAAGAGTATAGTCTTGGGTAATTAGGTTCGAGGGAATATTTGAGTTGTAGCAGGATGAGAGGATGAGGCAGTGAGTTTTCTCTGCATTTAATTTGAGCTTGAATGCATTTGCTCATGAGTTCATGGTATGCAAGCCGAGGTTAATTTCGTTGGTGATTTCTGACAAATCATGTTTGAAGGGAATGAATATTGTTGATGAAGACATGTTTTCCCTTTAAGTAGACACTGCAAGCTAATTGGTGCTGTTTGTTGACATTCTTTATTAACTTCAGCACCATCGTGAACCCAAATATTTGCTGTTTTGCCATTCCCCCTCCTGAAGCTGCTTTGGTGAAACAAAAAGGCCATTGTCGAGGATATAAGGACATGGACAGTAAGAATATATATATGCAAGTTGTGAAGCTATAGGACAAGTAAATACATTATAATGAGTGGGATTGGATTTGAAGCAATGCAAGATAAGTAGCGCTCAGTACACTGTGTAGCTTCCTTTTTATTTATTTATTTTGTGTCAGGTAACATTACAGCACAACTTTAAATAATCACTGTTTGTGGAATTTGCACTCACTATTAATTCATTTGGGGCCCCTTTTACTAAGTTAGAGTTAAGAAAAACAGATATGCTATGATAAGAGAAACAAGGAGCGAGGATGGATTTAGGGTTGAAGAAGAAACAGACTGATGAAGGTAGAGTGTTTTCAGAAAAGAAAGATACTAAGTAAAGAATTAAAAAATAAACCAAAACTAGGGGAGAAAGGGGTAAGGTTTGATAAAGACTGGAAGAGACTATTTCTTCTTCAACTCTATGGCAGTAAGATGGCTAGCAACAGATATAGTGGAATTAGAAAAAGTTCAAATAAATGTGGCTATATGAGGAAAGACTAAAGAGATTAGGGCTCTTCAGTTTGGAAAAGAAATGCCTGAGGGGGGATATGATTGAGATCTCCAAAATCCTGAATGGTGTAGAATGGGTAAAAGTGAATTGATTTTTCAGTCTTTCAAAAAGTACAAGGACCAGGGGACACTCCATGAAATTACATGGAAATACTTTTAAACAAATGGGAGAAAATATTTTTTTTCACTCAGAGAATAATTAAGCCCTGGAACTCATTGCCAGAGCATATGGTAACAGTGATTAGCATATCTGGTTTAAAAAAAAGATTTGGACAAGTTCCTGGAGGAAAAGTCCATAGTCTGTTATTCAGATAGATATGGGTGAAGCCACTGCATGCCCCAGGATTGATAGCATGGAATGTTGCTACTAAATGGGTTTCTGCCAAGTACTTGTGATCTGGATTGGCCCCTGTTAGAAGCAGGATACTGGGCTAAATGGACCATTGGTCTGACCCAGTACAGATATTCTTATATTCTTGTGTAACAGTGCAAGAACATAGTGGAAACACACAAGACAGAGCTAAAAGCCTGACAAGACTGTGTGAGCAGATTAAAAAAGGGAATTTATCAACCTTTAAAACAGATTGTTTTACTGTAAAACAAGGTTATTTGTAACTAAGGGCCCTGTTTACTAAGCAGCATTATACGTGTGTTAACATTTTTAACAAGTGTTAACCATATACATGCCTACAATATCCCTATAGGCGCCTACATGGTTTGCGCGCACACTAAGTGTAGGTGCGCTAAAAACACTAACGCATCTTAGTAAACAGGGCCCTAAATCTCATTGCATAAAATGAAACCTGTGCTAAAATAGCACGCGTTAGTGGTAAAATAACCCATCTCAATGGTAGCCCACATTAAAAAATTATGCTTCTAAGAAGGTAAACAAAGACAAAATAGTTAAAATTGAGAATGGAAATAAAAAAAGACATGAAAATTAAAATGGCCTAAGAGAAAAAGTAAACAGGAAAACAGAGGAGTGAAGAGAATGCAGGAATTAAAGAGGCAGAAATCAGAATCAGTCATACAAAGGTTAGGAAATTATTTTAATTAAATTTCAAAGTTCACTTGAGTGCCTTGGTTGATCATAATGATATGGCTTAAATGCCACTGAAACATTTTGACATAGTTAATGATATTTTCATGGTTTTTTTTTAATGTGATGAGCTAAATATTGGCATTTTTTAAACCTAAATGATGGACTGTTCCTCCAAATATAAGGGTCCTTTTACTAAGGTGCACTGAAAAGTGGCCTGCAGTAGTATAAACGCGTGTTTTGGGTGCAGGCAGAATTATTTTTCAGCGCACCTACAAAAAATGGCTTTTTTTTTTTTTTTTGCTGAAAACAGACATGTTGTAAAATGAAAATTGCTGCATGTCCATTTTGGGTCCGAGACCATACCGCCAGCCACTGACCTAGCAGTAAATAATCCGGGCGGTAATGACCTACGCGCATCAAATGCCTCCTGGCGTGCGTCCATTACGCGCACCCGGAAATAAAAATATTTTTCAGATGTGTGTAGCAGATACGCGCCAGAAATGAAATTACCGCAAGAGCCACATGGTAGTCGGGCGGTAACTCCATTTTGGCACGCGTTGGGCACGCGTAGACGCTTACGTGGCTTACTAAAAGGTCCCCGTAGTGTAGCTGACCACCTTATAGCAGTGGTTTTGACAAAATATGTTAATGGTATTTTGTGGCATATGTTCTTTAAAATATTCTCTCTAGGTTGCAGACAGCTTCTCGTTTTGAAACAATGTTTTAGAGAGTTTCCTTCTAAGTAATCCATCCAAATCCACTGTAAACTGTTTGTTTACTCACCTGCTAGTCCTGTAATTTTATTTTTGACAGTTTTACTTAGATAGGTAATGATAAACCCTCTTTATATGACAGAGATACTTCAAAATTTATAGTGAAGCTTGCATATGAAAAACTGTTCATCAAAGTCATTTGATTGGTAATAAATTATTTTTGTGTTTATTAGAATCCTAGACGACTCTCAGTATGAAGCAGATTGGAAATTGGTTCAAATTGGTTCACAGAGCATCTAAAGCTGCAAAAGTACTGGAAGACTAGCCCAGTTTCTCACAGTTGCACTTGAGCCTTGCAGCTGAAAAGTGAAATCTTAGAGCCAGACCTGGATAGCATAGATTACTAATTACAATATATTTGAATGTGGCACTGAAATATATGGAAGGGAAATTTGCTGTTGAAGTGAACCGTGAGCACACATGGTGGGGGGGGGGGGGAAGATTCTATATATGGTGCTAATGTTACCACCCCTCTCGGCTGGACTGTAGTGATGTGCTCCCAGATACCTGTTGTTTGTAGCCATGGCGAATATCCAGGGAACACTCACTCACAGCCGAGGGAGTGGAACAAATAAACTAACCTCGTCCTTTACTCTCAAAGAATAAAGGAGGAAAAGAATCTAAGTTTAGGATTTGTTCCTGAAATGGAAGGGCAGCACCTTCAGATTTGCAAATTATCTTTTTCTTTATTGAATACAAATGCAAACAAATTTTCATTCAAATAAACTCAAATTCACAATTAGTGTGAGGCTTAATAGAACTGCAATAACATATTCAACATTCAAATGTAGTTTACATGTATACCCTTAACTTTTTCTGTTTCTTTCAACAGAATCACCTAAAAAGGCAGAAAAGAACCTTTTCAGATAAATATTTAAATTGTCTTTTTGTCAAAATCAGATATTTGTTTTAATACTCTTTCCTTGCTATTGATGTCAGAATTTGAGTCTTTATGGGTATTATAGATGTTTGTGCAAGGATCTCACTTGAACCCAGAACACTTAGCAAGTCAGGAAAACATGGATTTTTTTAATATTTGATGTTGTTCTGTTCTTTAGTTTTCTCTTAAAATGTTGTGAAAAAATAATATATTTCTTTCAACACCCTTGGCAATGTCACTTAGCTGTAGTTGAATTTATTTAGGTGATGTCTTTCTTGCATTGGAGCTCATCTGGAACCCTTCAGAGGATGACTCCCCCAGATTTCTTCTCCCTAAACCTCACTTATAAAGAAAATAAATGGAGGCAAGACCCTTGAACTCCCTCTGTTCTTGTTCAGGCTCTGACTCCACTCTGGTGACAATCAGTTCTCAATACTGTGGCCACACTCTCTAATTGAAATAAAATAAGTTAAAGGTTTTCTCACTACAAAACCTATTTCTCACTGTTGATTCCCTGTTCTAAAATCCAGCAGGCTTCACACTGCATTCAGAGATCTCACACAGTAACCCATTCCATATTCAAATGGTGATTCACATATACACATAACATTTCCCTGCAAAGCTATCAGATCAATCTGGAGAATACAGCATACTCATACAAAAAACAGTGCTGGATTTTCTTTAATCTGCAGTCTGATTCCAAACCCTGTACGGAACTCAGAACTCTCACCAACAACCCACCTTTCCCACAGACACAGCTTAATGGCTTCTTTTTTTCAAATATCAACTTCACTTCTCAGTCCTTCCCCTGTGTCATACTTAAAATCCTTACACACTTTTTCCTGACACCCTTATAGGCTTTCTCATGTAGTACAATTCCCACCACAAATCAAAGCCTCTCTCACCCTAAAATGGTTAATCACTTATCTCTGGAAATTCAGGGCTATACTGGAAAATTCACACTCACCTCAGCTCACTTTCAATATCAAAGTACCCTTTTTCAATGTCACATTTCACTTTAAACACATAAAATATACTTTTATTCCTCTTACATTTCACATACTCAGCATACGTTTCTCTCCCAGTCATTCCCTGCTCTGGTCTTCAGTTTACTCAGCCGTCTCCCTGGCAACTCACCCCCACTAGAGGAACACCTGACATCACTCAACCAATCAGCTTGTCAGCTAAAGACTGTTTTTTTTCTCTGATCTGTTTAGAATCTCCCTCCCCCATAGAAGTAAATGCAAAACTTCCTATATAGAGAGTTTCAAAGTCAATTTTAACCTGACTTGTACCCAAAACAGAAAGGAACATTTTAAAGTACAATCCCCACCTAATCATGGTTTATTTCTTGAAAATAAAACCACATTTAAGAAACATCTCACACTTTCTTCACCTAACAATTTCCAACTAACTTTAAACCTTTTTCCAGCCAGCAGCATCCATCAAAAC
This sequence comes from Microcaecilia unicolor, assembly GCF_901765095.1. Taxonomy (NCBI): domain Eukaryota; kingdom Metazoa; phylum Chordata; class Amphibia; order Gymnophiona; family Siphonopidae; genus Microcaecilia; species Microcaecilia unicolor. Next base: position 62,397,087 of record NC_044037.1, read on the forward strand.
CCTGGAACAGCCCCCCCCCCCCCCAGAGCCCCAGGAAAAAAACATTTAATATATGTTACCATATATTACACTAACTAAGCATATTTTATAATGGTGCCTAGATTTAGGTGCTGATAATAGAATATGTTTAGATGATATTTCAGCACCTAAATCTACATGCATCCATTTATACCAATGAAAACCTGGTGTAAATCTCAGCACGTAGATTTAGGCGAACTGGGCCATATTCTATAACTAGATGCGTACATTTTAGAACGCCCACAAAATGCACATTTCCCGACCCATAACACACCCCTTTTTTGCCTGCATGTGTTAGAAGTTCGGTGCACATCATTACAGAATGTGCTTAGCGACTTCTGCACCTAAAATTCTAACGGTGCCAATTAGTGCTCATTATTGCTTGTTAAATGCTGTTGTCAGTGCTAATTAGCTTGTTAAGCTCATTAAGTTACGCAGGGGACCTTTTACAAGCCGCATAGACACCTATGTGCGCCCAATGCATGTCAAGTTTGAGTTACTGCCCGGCTACCATGTGGCCCTTGCGGTAATTTGATTTTTGACATGCGTCCACCAGGCGCACTGGAAAACTTATTTCCTGATGCATGGGTGGTAATCGGGCAGTAATCATCATTCTATGGGCATAGACCATTACGCCCAGCTACTGTGTGAAACCTTATCACTAGGTCAATGGCTGGTGGTAAGACCTCAGACCCAAAATGGACGCACGTCCATTTGGCAAAAATTTTAAAAAGGTGGTTTTTACAGGTGCACTGAAAAATGATTCAGTGAGTTCCCAAATATGCATCTACAATACCGCAGGCCATTTTTTCAGCGTGCCTTTGTAAAAGGGCCCCGCACATTGTTATAGACTCCATGCTGTTTTTGGTTTGGATCTCTAGGTATGCTATATAGAATCCAGGGAATGGGGGAAATTCCAAAATTTACGTGCTGAGATGATGTGAACTAACCCCCAGATTCTATATTGCATGCCTAGAGATCCGCACCGAAATCCAGGTATATTCTATAACAATGTGCATGACTTAATTGGCTTAATAAGCTAATCAGCATTGATAACAGCACTTAGCAAGCAATAATGAGCATTAATTGGCAATAATTATAATTTACGTGCACAACTCGCTAAGCGTATTCTGAAATGAACTGTGCCTAGATCTGAATGCATTTATGCCTGCCAAAGGCTGGTGTAAATGTTACATCTAACTACTGTCAATTACGTACAGAATTGGAAATATTCTATAACTATCCCCAGGATTCTATATTTAGTGCCTAGCATTCTGCCAAAATCCAAGCATATTTTAAATTAACGTGCATAACTTAATTGGCTTAACAAGCCAATCAGCATTTTAACAGCACTTAACAAGCAGTAATGAGCACTAACTGGCAATAAATAGAATTTACATGCATAACTCAATAAGCATATTCTGCAATGCAGAACGCCTAAATTCTAATGTGTGGAGCTAAAAAGGGGTGTGGTTATAGACACGGAAATGGGTATTTTGTGGGAATTCCAAAATTTATGCACACTGTTATAGAATATGGAGTGATTCTATATATGACGCCTAAAAGTTCTGCACGGTAAACATTTTTGCCTAGATTAGATTATGCTTAGATTTATGCACAGTATGTAGAATATTCCTAGAAAGAAATCCTAGCACCTAAAACTATGTACACCCATTTACACCAACGAACACCGGGTTTAAATTCCTGCGCATAGATTTACACATACTGGGTCATATTCTGTGACAATGCGTTTAAATTTTGGAATGCCCATGAAATGCCTATTTCCCCACCCATAACCATGCCTCTTTCTGCCTGTGCACTTTAAAATTTAGGCACACTGCGTTACAGAATACACTTAGGGATTTGTGCGTGTAAATTCTAACCAATGCCAACTAGTACTTATTACTGCTTGTTAAGTGCTGTTAACAACTCTGATTAGCTTGTTGAACCAATTAAGTTATATGTATTGGTATGAAATCCACCTGGATTTCTGCGCATAAATCTAGTCACACTATACAGAATCCAGGGGTATGCCCCTCTGCGCCTAAATCTATGCGCCAGTATACCACATTTCCCTTGATGTATATGGATGTGCATCGTTCTAGGTGCTGGGATATCAACTAAGTGTATTTTATATACTGCACCTAAATCTTGGTGCCACTTCGAAAATATGCTTAGGCAGAAATTTATTCTGCATGGATTATTCAGACACCATATACAGAATCTAGCCCTATGTGTCTAAATCCTGGGAATGTCCGTGATCTGTCCATGCCCTCTTTTGGCCATGCCCCTTTGGAGTTGCAGGTGAGATAAATTAGGTGCACAGGTTACAGAAGAGAGGTGCAAATCTGATATACATGTAACCGGTAATTAGTACCAATTAGCACTTATTAATGCTAATTATTTCTTGCTATCACTAATTTACACACATATTTACACACATATTTGCAAGCTATACAGAATTTGGGGGATAGTATAGTTTGGGGGAAAGGGTAAGAGCATAGTGGTGAGAGAAATTTAGAAAATATTGCCACTACCCAGTTCCTTGTCTGTTGACAGCAAATTTAATTAATTTTATTTCATTTAATTGTGGGTCGATATTCAGGCCAATGTTTGTTTGTTTGTTTTTTTTTAATACCAGCCATCACGGACATTTTAAACCTGGATATTCATCACCAGGTCATACTTAGATACCAGTGCTTAATGTGTGGATTCAGTGTAGCTACCAGCACTTATCCTGATATTCAGACTCTTACCTGGATAAAGTTAGGACCTCCATAAAAGGGATGTGATTTGACAATACCACCTTTCTGTGGTTACAGTCAAAGCAGTTTATATATTATATACAAGTAATTATTTTATTCCTGGGGCAATGAAGGGTTCAGTGACTTCAGTTCCCACTGTAGCTCCTTGTGACTCTGGGCAAGTGACTTGCCCAGAGTCACAAGGAGCTACAGTGTGAAATGAACCCAGTCCTCCAGTTATTCCTTCACTCTCTTAACGTCTGTCTCTTCCAAATTATGCTCCTAAACTGCTCCAGCACTCCCCAAAAATTCCCACTGTAGCTCCTTGTCATTCTGGGCAATTCACTTGCCCAGAATCACAAGGAGCTACAGTAGGAACTGAAGTCACTTAACCCTCCATTGCCCCAGGTACAAAATAAGTACTTGTATATACTATGTAAACTGCTTTGACTGTAACAACTAAAAGGTGATATTGTCATATCCCATCCCTTTTATGGATGTCCTAACTTTATTCAGGTAAAGAGTCTGAGTATCAGGATAAGAATTCACTCAAGGTGGTGTTGAGCAAGAATAAGTCAAAGACAATTATAGCAGTAAAACTAAGACAGAAACATTTCAAATTGGGGGGGGGGGGGGGGGGAATCCCACACAAATAGCATTGGAGTCCAATTTGCACAACAGTATCCATTATCCCCGGGATCTTTCTCTTACCAGGAATAATTTTGATTTGTCTGTCTTGAGCTAATTATAGGGAAGACAGGTGAAAGAAAATATAGTAAACAAACATATCAAACAGAGATACTAGAGAAAGCAGTGGACATGGGAGAGGGGCTGGTGCTCACTGCATCCCTGCACTGCTAACATTCTGCCATTAATCTCACTAGAATAGGCATGTGGAAAGAGAGAAGGAGAGATATTGGAGGGACAGAGTTAAACTTTAGTAAGACAGTAGAAGATGGTAGCAATATTGGACCAGAGAGACTGAGAGTCTGGGAAGGAGAGGAAATATCCCTACTACTATTCTACGTCATCCTGTGCCCCTAGTTCTTTAATGCTGATGGTATATTGAGAGCCAGGTGTGCTTTGTATTAATTTGAATTTGAAACTAAATAAAAAGTCTTCTGGAAAGTTTTCTGCTCTGAACTCTTTTCTTCAGAATTTACTCATGAGATCTTTGAGGTCTGCCACCAAAGGGATTCAATCACAAGGACAATAAATAAAATTCAGAGAATAACTCATGTGTCAGTGTTGATGAAAAATGGATTCTAGTCACAGTGATGATATTTTCCTTCCATGGCTAGAACTGAGGTACAAAACGAAAACTACATTACTATGCAGAGTCAAGACTTCTCTGTTGGAAAGAGTGTTTTAAAGGCTCAAGATGTGCATGCAGGCCACATCCTCATGCTCTGTCTTGCAGACTTGTATTGTGCCAACATGCTTTAGCCCTTCACTGATTTTCAGACTTGTTCTGTGACAAGTGGCTGCAGTTTAACAAATTCAACACTTGGCATCATTCTCACAATGTCACATAAACAATTCTATAACATTTTCTTTTTGTTTGAGCTCTTATTCCAGTTTCCTTGTAACCCTTTCATCACCAAGGTATTTGTAATATCTGTGGTTAAAGTTATTTAATGATTTCATGTTTTAGATGTTTTGGAAGTTGCATGGACATCCGAATCTCAATTTTATAAAGCCAGGATATAAAAGTCTAAAACTCTATTATGTCCTTATGGCAAGTCTGGATATGCTTTGGGTGGGACTAGGGAGGGGGCAAAATATGGATGTTCAACTCTGATTTTAGAAGGTCCATCTATGTCCAAAAATACAGACATTGTTATTTAGATCTGGTACTCGGCAAGTCCAGGTTACAGAAAGGTGCTCTGATTGAGCAGCTCTCCTTTGGAAAGATTAAAGGAAATAACCTCCATAATCCCCCAGTGGTTGCTGTCCTCCTCCCTCTGCCAAAATATAAAACTGGCAAGGGATACTAGGCTCTGTGGCAGCTTCAGGAACTATGAAGGTTCATATTACTGAAACATTTTTTTAATTAAATTCACTGTGGAGTTGAGAAGTAGCCTAATGGTTAGTGCAAGAGACAGAGAACCAGTGGACACCTGTTCAAACCTTACTTCAGCTCTTTGTGATTTTTTATTTTTATTTTTATTTTGAGCCCTCCAGGCACAGAAAAATACTTACTGAATCTGAATGTACACTGCTTCAAAAGACTTTGGGCTTCCCAGTGATATATAAGAAACCTGCAAGCCTGAAGGCTATTGAGGCGGAGTACATTCTTATACAGTAGATAATTTTCAGTCCCTGGATCTTAATTTTTTTAAATCACAAACATCTAGAGTGGGATTTGAACATAGGTTTTCTGGCTTTCTAAGTCCCAGGCTACTCCTCTACTCCACATAGACCACTGTTTAGCCATTTTATAACATGGATGTCCTGTGCTGCCACAATGATGCCCATGCACTTGTTTTGCCTGTTCATAATATGGACATTTCATTTTGGACATCACCAGCACATGGATGTCCATTTCTCATGTATTTTAGAATAGACTTGTGACAGAACAGTATGTTTTAAGCCTGTGATAATTATTTTGATCTTTTCCTACAATTTATTTCTCTAGTTTGGCGAGCATGTGGTGCATGTTTTACTTAAAGCTGTTACAGAGAATTGGCCTTTCCTTCTTAAGTTAACAGAGAGAAAGGGGAAGTGCCTGCAGTGATGTAACCCACTATTTTCAAATGTTGTTCTGATCTCTGATTGGCCTGGAGTTTGAAATTACCCAGGAGTTACTGGCTTTTGCCCCAGTATTGACCAGGGAGAGACAGAACTCTTTGTTGAGGCCCTGTGATCAGTTATATTTGATAATCTGTGAGCAGCATATTTCATGATCTCCCCAGGTACATTTTAGAAAGTAAACTAAATATTTAGATAGTTTTATAATTGATCCATATTTCAGTTACCTGTTATTGTTTGCTGATTGTACTTTTTCTGTTCACTGTCTGGAATGATACAGAATCCTGGTGATTTGTATGTTGGATCTGTGAGTGCTTTCTATGAACTGTGGGACCACTGGGAGTATGACCCCAGCAATATAGAAATCACTGGGGCTAATTGGAGAGTGGGAGACTCACCCAGAGGCAGTTGGGACCCAGTCGGTGGGAGGAGGGTGCTAGTGTAGAGCATGTGCCCACGTGCAGGTGGACCTGAGCAGTGCTGGGGCAGATGCTGCAGAGATAACCCCAGGTGGATGATAGGCATTCTGTGACAAGGCTGTACATCAGCAGATCCTTTAGGCATGCGTTGGTATTCTATAATGGAATCTTGACATCAAGATGCCATTATAGAATTGGTGCTAAGTGCATGGCATTCGGGTGCCTAAATCTTGGCACCAGTTATAGAATTGCCACCTGTTAGGTTTTTTTGTATATTTGGGTGCCCTTTTACCAAAAGGCAGCAAAAGGTGGCCTGCAATGATATCAGCATATGGGATTACTATGCACTGAGGCCTCCTTTTACCACAGTAGGTAAAAGGGCATTTTCCCAACAGAGGCAGCAAATGGCTGTGGGCTACTTAAAAATTTAGCACATGGTTATTTACTGCCAGAACCCTTACCACCTCCTATTTAGGAGGTAGTGAGGGCTCCATGCTGCCTGATTACCAGTGGACACGCCTATTCCCCGCCCACCAGTGCTAGAAAATAAAAGCTATTTTCTAGTGCCAGAAATGGCGCGCAGTGGAACCAGAACTACCGCTGAGCTCCTGGAAGAATCCAGCAGTAAGGTCAATTCGCCATGCGCTACCCTGACGGTAGCCCTACTGCCAGTTGGTAAAAGGGACCCTTGGCTTCTTAAAAGAAATGTTGGCAGCAGAAACCTGATTTAGCATACAGTTAGACTGGACAGTTCAGGAAGCCACTCTATAATTTGCTATTTCTGTTTATTGTAGGATTTTGTAATATATAGTTTGAAAATATATTTTATTCAGAATTAAATCTGAAACGTTATCCCTCCTCTACTTGTAAAATTATAGAAAATGGAGAAAGGTCAATAGTCCAACAAGTATGCCTTTCAAAATCTGCCCATAATGCCTCTGGGCAAACTGTGCCCCAGATATGAGACTAACAAAATTAGATTGCATAAAGGAAGTAGAGCATTCCTGAGGAATGAGAGAGGTGCTTTGATATGAACCATTGCACAAAAACCATTTCAGAGTTAGTTAAAAGGAAAGAACTTAGAAAATGACATACACATCTTTGTCTTTTCTACTGTATATAACAATCCTGTATATTATGGAACAATTAATTCTAATTGCTATTATGATATGTTAAAATTTCAGGAATTATTGTCAGATTGTGGCAACAAACTAAATCACACGATCATGCATCTTTTCTGGCATAAACAATATAAGACGGAAAGAAAAAAACAACACACCAAGTTTTGAAAAGCTGTTATCCAGATAATGGCACCTGCTATGTGGATAAGTTGCCTCTCCAATAATATCAGAAGCACCAACCAGATAGTGCTGTTGGATATTCTTACAGCATTTTCCAGATATCACTGAAGTGAAGCTAGGGTGAAATGTGGGCATTCTTGGTAGCACTACAGATAGTGAAAATATTGAGCCATCATGGGGGTAATTCTATAAAGTAGGCAAAAACATTTACACACTAGTTGTGCATATAAATGGTTAGAATAATAGCATATACATGTGTATGTGTGCACGTACAAGTATGATTCCAAAAGTGATACCCCTTCCCCTCCAATATTCAGCGGGCAGTGCTTTTGCTCTCCGCAACAGGCTTTAAACCTGGATATTCAATGCTGGACCATTTCCAGTGACAAGCATGGGATGTCTGGTTTCATTTTCGACCACGGCAACTTAACCAGTTAAGCTGATATTCAGTACTAACCGGTTAAGTGCTTAGGGCTAGATTTTAATTATGACGCCTGAAAATTCTGTGTGGAAAAAAATATGTCTAGGTGTATGCTGTAAAGTACACCTAAATTTTATAGAATAGGCTAAGATTTCCATGAGATATATAGAATAATGCCAAGAGCCTCTGAATGCAACCAAATAGAGTCACGAACATTTACTTGGCATAAATCCTAACACCTAAATTAAGCACAGAGTGGGTGTACTCTATAACAACGCTCATAGATTTTAGAAATGCCCATGGCCACACCCCCTTTTCAACTACATGACTTAGAATTTAGGTGCACCATGTTACAGAATACTCTTAGTGACTTGTGCATGCAAATCTTAATGCCAATTAGTGCTGATAATTGCTTGTTAACATTCAATTAACACTGATTAGCTAGTTAAACAATTAAGTTATTCACATTGTTATAGAATACACTTTGATTTCTGTACAGAAATTAAGGTACCATATATAGAATCCCATGGTTAGTGGTTAAAGATAGGCCTGCTATTTATGCACCATATTTTAACTGCTGAACATAGCCGGTTTGGCGCTGAATATCTGCGCCTAACTGGCTGTCCACCTTATAATTGAAGAGAAAAAACGCCTAGATTTCGACCCAAATCGGGAGATAGACGTTATCTCACAAAAACAAATAATCGGTATAATGGAAAGCCGATTTGGACGTTTTCAACTGCACTCCATCGCGGAAGCGTACAAAGTTGACAGGGGCATGTCGGAGGCGTGGCAAAGGTGGAACTGGGGCGTGGTTATCGGCCGAGGAGAGATGGGCGGCCTTTCGCCGATAATGGACAAAAAGTATGCGTTTGTAGCTAGAATTTAGGGCACTTTCCTGGACCCTGTTTTTTCATGAATAAGGCTCCAAAAAGTGCCCTAAATGACCAGATTACCACCAGAGGGAATCGGGGATGACCTCCCCTGACTCCCCAGTGGTCACTAACCCCCTCCCACCACAAAAAAATGATGTTTCACAACTTTTATTTTCACCCTCAAATGTCATACCCACCTCCCTGGCAGCAGTATGCAGGTCCCTGGAGCAGTTGTTAGGGGGTGCAGTGGACTTCAGGCAGGTGGACCCAGGCCCATCCCCCCCTACCTGTCACAATTGTGTTGCTTAATGCTTAGTCGTCCAACCCCCCCAAACCCACTGTACCCACATGTAGGTGCCCCCCTTCACCCCTTAGGGCTATAGTAATGGTGTAGACTTGTGGGCAGTGGGTTTTGAGGGGGATTATGAGGGGCTCAACACACAAGGGAAGGGTGCTATGCACCTGGGAGCTCTTTGACCTCTTTTTTGTTTTTGTAAAAGTGCCCCCTAGGGTACCCTGTTGGTGTCCTGGCATGTGAGGGGGACCAGTGCACTACAAATCCTGGCCCCCTCCCACGAACAAATGCCTTGGATTTATTCATTTTTGAGTTGGGCGCTTTCATTTTCCATTATCACTGAAAAACAAAACGCCCAGCTCACAATTGTCGAATAAAACATGGACGTCTATTTTTTTTCGAAAATACGGTTTGGCCCGCCCCTTCACGGACCCGTTCTCAGAGATAAACGCCCATGCAGATAAACTTTTTCGTTCAATTATGCCCCTCCACGTAGCTGGTTAGTGGCTAGCCGCTAATTACAGATATTCAGTGAAAGATAACCAGTTATCTTTCACTGAATATCTGTGGTTAAGTGCTAAAGGTCTATTTAACTGGTCAGGAGCCATTCCTGGCCGGTTAAATAGTTTCAAATATTGGGCCTTTAGTGTGTAGTTTGCAGGTGAGCATAGACTGAGCGGAGCATGGCTGGGGTGAACGTTTACACACATAACTTATAAAATACTGTGAGTTATATACATATGTCTGGAATATATGGATAGCAGTCATTTACAACAACAGAGGCAATGTCATAACATCTGCTCCAATTTTTCCTGTCATTGGCAAAAAACACTGGGCAGGGTTCTGATGGTACATATCAGCTCTGGTAACAACTGATCCCTCTGTGCCTACCTCAAAACCTGGTGGTCCAGCAGGAGGGTCTGTTATATAAGTACATAAGTACATAAGTAGTGCCATACTGGGAAAGACCAAAGGTCCATCTAGCCCAGCATCCTGTCACCGACAGTGGCCAATCCAGGTCAAGGGCACCTGGCACGCTCCCCAAACGTAAAAACATTCCAGACAAGTTATACCTAAAAATGCGGAATTTTTCCAAGTCCATTTAATAGCGGTCTATGGACTTGTCCTTTAGGAATCTATCTAACCCCTTTTTAAACTCCGTCAAGCTAACCGCCCGTACCACGTTCTCCGGCAACGAATTCCAGAGTCTAATTACACGTTGGGTGAAGAAAAATTTTCTCCGATTCGTTTTAAATTTACCACACTGTAGCTTCAACTCATGCCCTCTAGTCCTAGTATTTTTGGATAGCGTGAACAGTCGCTTCACATCCACCCGATCCATTCCACTCATTATTTTATACACTTCTATCATATCTCCCCTCAGCCGTCTCTTCTCCAAGCTGAAAAGCCCTAGCCTTCTCAGCCTCTCTTCATAGGAAAGTCGTCCCATCCCCACTATCATTTTCGTCGCCCTTCGCTGTACCTTTTCCAATTCTACTATATCTTTTTTGAGATACGGAGACCAGTACTGAACACAATACTCCAGGTGCGGTCGCACCATGGAGCGATACAACGGCATTATAACATCCGCACACCTGGACTCCATACCCTTCCTAATAACACCCAACATTCTATTCGCTTTCCCAGCCGCAGCAGCACACTGAGCAGAAGGTTTCAGCGTATCATCGACGACGACACCCAGATCCCTTTCTTGATCCGTAACTCCTAACGCGGAACCTTGCAAGACGTAGCTATAATTCGGGTTCCTCTTACCCACATGCATCACTTTGCACTTGTCAACATTGAACTTCATCTGCCACTTGCACGCCCATTCTCCCAGTCTCGCAAGGTCCTCCTGTAATGTGCACATTCCTCCTGCGACTTGACGACCCTGAATAATTTTGTGTCATCGGCGAATTTAATTACCTCACTAGTTATTCCCATCTCTAGGTCATTTATAAATACATTAAAAAGCAACGGACCCAGCACAGACCCCTGCGGGACCCCACTAACTACCCTCCTCCACTGAGAATACTGGCCACGCAATCCTACTCTCTGCTTCCTATCTTTCAACCAGTTCTTAATCCATAATAATACCCTACCTCCGATTCCATGACTCTGCAATTTCTTCAGGAGTCTTTCGTGCGGCACTTGGTCAAACGCCTTCTGAAAATCCAGATATACAATATCAACCGGCTCCCCATTGTCCACATGTTTGCTTACCCCCTCAAAAAAATGCATTAGATTGGTGAGGCAAGACTTCCCTTCACTAAATCCGTGCTGACTTTGTCTCATCAGTCCATGTTTTTGTATATGCTCTGCAATTTTATTCTTAATAATAGCCTCCACCATCTTGCCCGGCACCGACGTCAGACTCACCGGTCTATAATTTCCCGGATCTCCTCTGGAACCCTTCTTAAAAATCGGAGTAACATTGGCTACCCTCCAGTCTTCCGGTACTACACTCGATTTTAGGGACAGATTGCATATTTCTAACAGTAGCTCCGCAAGTTCATTTTTTAGTTCTATTAATACTCTGGGATGAATACCATCAGGTCCCGGTGATTTACTACTCTTCAGCTTGCTGAACTGACCCATTACATCCTCCAAGGTTACAGAGAATTTGTTTAGTTTTTCCGACTCCCCCGCTTCAAATATTCTTTCCGGCACCGGTGTCCCCCCCAAATCCTCCTCGGTGAAGACCGAAGCAAAGAATTCATTTAATTTCTCCGCTACGGCTTTGTCCTCCTTGATCGCCCCTTTAACACCATTTTCGTCCAGCGGCCCAACCGACTCTTTGGCCGGTTTCCTGCTTTTAATGTATCTAAAAAAATTTTTACTATGTATTTTTGCTTCCAACGCTAATTTCTTCTCAAAGTCCTTTTTTGCCCTCCTTATCTCCGCTTTGCATTTGGCTTGGCATTCCTTATGATCTATCCTGTTACTTTCAGTTGGTTCTCTTCTCCACTTTCTGAAGGATTGTTTTTTGGCTCTAATGATTTCCTTTATCTTACTGTTTAGCCACGCCGGCTGACGTTTAGTCTTTTTTCCCTTTTTTCTAATACGTGGAATATATTTGTCCTGAACCTCCAGGATGGTGTTTTTAAACAGCATCCACGCCTGATGCAAGTTTTTTACTCTGCGAGCTGCTCCTTTCAGTCTTTTTTTCACCATTTTTCTCATTTTGTCGTAATCACCTTTTCTATAGTTAAACGCTAGCGTACTTGATTTCCTAGTTTCACTTCCTTCAATGCCAATATCAAAACCGATCATATTATGATCACTGTTATCAAGCGGCCCTCGTATCGTTACCCCCTGCACTAGATCATGAGCACCACTAAGGACTAAGTCTAGTATTTTTCCTTCTCTTGTCGGCTCCTGAACTAGCTGTTCCATGAAGCTGTCCTTGATTTCATCAAGAAATCCTATGTCCCTTGCGTGTACAGATGTTACATTAACCCAGTCTATATGCGGGTAATTGAAATCCCCCATTATTATTGTGTTGCCAAGTTTGTTTGCGTCCCTGATTTCCTTTAACATTTCCGCATCCGTCTGTTCGTCCTGGCCAGGCGGACGGTAGTACACTCCTATCACTATCCTTTTCCCCTTTGCACATGGAATTTCAATCCACAGTGATTCCAAGGAGTGTTTTGTTTCCTGCAGAATTTTCAATCTATTTGATTCAAGGCTCTCGTTAATATACAATGCTACCCCTCCACCAATCCGATTCACCCTATCACTATGATATAATTTGTACCCCGGTATGACAGTGTCCCACTGGTTATCCTCCTTCCACCAGGTCTCAGAGATGCCTATTATATCTAATTTTTCATTTAGTGCAATATATTCCAACTCCCCCATCTTATTTCTTAGGCTCCTGGCATTCGCATATAGACATTTCAAACTATGTTTGTTGTTCCTAAGTACATCATGCTTAGTACTTGACAGTATTAATTGGCAATCTTTTGTCTGATTTTTATTGTTATTTAAAGATACCCGATCTACTACAATCTCTTTTGCAACCTCACTATCAGGATACTCTATCTTCCCTGTTATGGTGATATCTTTGAAAGATACCTTATCCCGAACCATGCTCTTTTGAGCGACTGTCGGCCTCCCCCCATTTCTAGTTTAAAAGCTGCTCTATCTCCTTCTTAAACGCCGATGCCAGCAGCCTGGTCCCACTCTGGTTAAGATGGAGCCCATCCTTTCGGAATAGGCTCCCCCTTCCCCAGAATGTTGCCCAGTTCCTAACAAATCTAAAGCCCTCCTCCCTGCACCATCGTCTCATCCACGCATTGAGACTCTGGAGCTCTGCCTGTCTCTTGGGCCCTGCGCGTGGCACAGGTAGCATTTCAGAAAATGCTACCCTGGAGGATCTGGATTTCAGCTTTCTACCTAAGAGCCTAAATTTTGCTTCCAGAACCTCTCTCCCACATTTTCCTATGTCATTAGTACCCACATGTACCAAGACAGCCGTCTCCTCCCCAGCACTATATAAAATCCTATCTAGGTGACGCGTGAGGTCCGCCACCTTCGCACCAGGCAGGCAAGTCATCAGGCGATCCTCACGTCCACCAGCCACCCAGCTATCTATATGCCTAATGATCGAATCACCAAGTACAACAGCTGTCCTAACCTTTCCCTCCCGGGCAACATTTGGAGATATATCCTCGGTGCGAAAGGATAATACATCCCCTGGTGGGCAGGTCCTGGCTACAGGAGTACTTCCTACTTCACCAGGGTGATGCTCTCCTTCTAGGAGACCTCCCTCCTCCAAGGTAGCACAGGGGCTACCTGACTGGAGGTGGGACTTCTCTACAACATCCCTGTAGGTCTCCTCTATGTACCTCTCTGTCTCCCTCAGCTCCATCAAGTCTGCTACTCTAGCCTTAAGAGAACGGACACGTTCTCTGAGAGCTAGGAGCTCTTTGCATCGGGCACACACATATGACACCTCACCAATTGGGAGATAATCATACATGTGACACTCAATGCAAAAGACTGGATAGCACCCCTCTCGCTGCTGGACTGCTGACTCCATCTTAGTGTTTTTTGAGTTTTTCCGTAATTTAAAACTTGCTAAAGTATTAAGGATATCAGCCTATCACTAACTTACAGTTCCTCCTTTAAACCCTGTTGGGGCAGGAGTGCTTCCCATTTCCTCCTACCCATTGCTGTGACTGCATTCAATATGGTGACTGCAGCCGTGGGCAGGAGCAAGTAGGCATTGCTCCAATGGACCCACACTAGACCACCAAGGAATGAGGTAGGTCCAGGAAGCCTAGAAGAGCGGGTGGAGGGCTCCCAAAAAATTCCATGTGGTCATCTCCTTTGATGACAAAAGGGAGGCCCCCAAACAAAATGTACATTTCCCCAGCTGTTACCACTTTCCACATATATTCCAGATGCCAATATTTACAGCACCACCAGTCCTCCAAATACCTATCCTTTCTGGCAGAACAATCCAAGGCTGTGTTTGCAGTGCTTTCCGCATCAAGCTGTCCCGCTGGGCTTTATCCAGCTGCCAGACCCACTCAGGATCAAAACTCCCTGACTGTTCTTCCTCCAGAGGGGCACTTCCACGAACTGCTGCCGCTGGTAGTGAACAAGCTCTTTCCTTTCCTCCCCTGGGCTAGGTTAACACTTTCTACCCACCTGGAGCTTCTTCAAACTCCAATTAATGCTTATGTTGACAAAAACCTCTTCTTTATTCAGCCTTTGGTTACTGGGCCTGTCCAGGAGATCCCCTCTCCTCACAGGTCCTGGCATGGGTAAGGGCAATCAAAGACCATATGCTCACTAATCCTACCATATTTATATCATTCAGGCTCCACTCCAACTATGTCACCCATTGCCACTCTTCCTATCCTAATCCTCCCTGTGAGCTGGGTTCCTCTCCCACCCACCATGCTGTTCTCCCCCCCCCCCCCCCAACCCCCAGTGACTCTGGAGAGTTCTACAGCAGTCTAGTAACCCCATGAGGAAATTTGCAAACTCAATTTACCAGGGGATTATACATAATTACACAAAAATCCCTCAGTATTTTGCATGTAAATTTAATATTTGTATTTTCCATGTTACACATACTGCAGGCTCATCCAGCCAGCCTATTTAGTGTGCAAGCTCAGTTGTTTCTGTTTGAAAGGGAAAGTGTGAATCCTAATACTAACAGATTCTACAGTCTAGCACCTCAGAAAATTTTGAGTAGGTTAACTGGGTAGCTATTTAGCATCTTTGCCAGCATATTATGGGGCTGTTCTTTAAAATGCAATAGAAAGTTGCAGTTACCATATGCTAGTAGCAAAAATTAACATGTGGGAACTGCAAAGCATCTGTGTTAATTGTTGGGAACATTCCAAGCATCTACCTAACAGGTAACACAGAGAAAAAATTTGACCATGCATTAAGTGCATGACAAATAACACAGAAGCAATTAATGCCACCTAATGAGGTGGCATTAAGTAATTTGTGTTAACTTATGTATTAACTGCAAGGCGCAGTCCATGTCCATTCCTTGCCCAGTCGCCATCTCTTCCCATGTTGGGCACTGAACATGTGAATTAACACACACTGAGGAGCTTATTATGGGTGTCTCAAAATGCTCAAATAGACATCCGTATGCTTGAATTATATCCAAATCCCAAGTTTGCAAAGGCAGAAAAATGATGTCCAACACTGCAGTATGTCCAAATAGCAAGGGGGCGTGTTTTGGACAGGGTAAAGGAGGGCCTAAAATCAAGATGTCCAACAATAATTACTGAACAGGAAGAAAGGTCCAAGCCTAAAAGAAGGACATCCTAAATTCAACCTTTTTCAGTCACATCCAGGGTACAAAAAGGTGTTCTGATTGAGCAGCTGACCACTCAAGAAATTAAGACATTGCATCTCCTTAATCCCCCAGTGGTTGCTGTTCCTTTTCCTTCCCCCTGTAATTGAAAGTAAAAATGGATACCAGTCACTGTCAGCTTCTGGTAATATAGACATTCTTTAAAAAGCAGGAGAGAAATCAGGAGTAACCTAGTGGTTAGTGTAATGGACTTTAAATGTCAACTCTATTATTATTAATTTGTGTCTTTTGCCTCATTTCTGCCAAGCTGATTTTGGGCCAGATGCACTAAACTTAACGAGCCATTAACGAGGAAGTAGTAAACCCTGGCATGCACTAAAGACTTTTTTCCGACGACGGTAGCAGCTAACAAAACGGAATGCAGATGAGCAAATTGTGTAGAAACCCTATTGTAATGAGATGCACTACCCTTTTCCGATTGCCTTAATGCTGGAAAATCTAACGAGTGATCTGTACCTCTCGTTGGGGCTGCGCGGGATTGAAAAACTGCTACAAAAGTAAAAAAACAAAAAATCTGGGAAAAAAAAGTCACGTGCTCTTCAGTGCAATAATAAAAATGTCTATTTTGGCCGTCATTCCCACCCCCCCCACCCCAAGACGCCGCACTGCTCACCCCCTCCGATACACTTCGATCCAGAGGACAGTGCTGTTGAGGACGCCCAACCAAAAAAATCGCCCATTTGGCCGCCTTTCCCCCCCTGCAATAATAAAAATGTCTTTTTTGGCAGTGCTTCACTAAGCTGAGAGACCTGGAAGTCCCTGAGCCAATCACAACGTGTTTAGCTGAGCTAAACGCACTGCGATTGGCTCAGAGACTTTCAGGTCTCTCAGCTGAGTGAAGCACTGCCAAAAAAGTAATTTTTATTATTGCAGGGGAGAATGACGGCCAAAATAGATGTTTTTTTGGGGGGATGGGCGTCCTGAACTGCACTGTCCTCTATCGAGCCGCATTGGAAGGGGTGAGCAGTACGGCGTCTTCGGGCGGCACAGGGAGGCATATTTGGCATGTGCAGAGCAGCCAGCATAATGCTTGGCTGCTCTGCGCATGCTCAACCGACCGACTGTTTAACGACGGAATAGAGAATGCAAGTAAGCTACAACGAGCAGCTCATTTGCATTCCTATTCCTTGATGCATGCCTGTTCCTTACCGATTCGCTAAGGGAATCGGTAAGGAAAGGACTTTAACGAGTCTTTATTGCATCTTGCCCTTTGTGTGATGCAGAATTCTTTAGTTAGTGGGATCCATGGTGCTGATTTAGGCCCAGGACAAAGTACAGAAAGGATTTGAACAGGTCATCCATCCATACACCTGAGAAAGTAGTGTGGGGAGAATGTGCTGTACTATGACTAGCTAGGGGAGAGGTCAGGAGAGGTTTGGCAGCCTGAAGTGGTTTGCGCTGAAACCCTATGAGAAACTGCAGGAGAGCCAGAGGCGAGGACTTGCAGTCAGAAGCTTTTTAGTAATAGACCTATGACTACTGGATGTTCTGGTGGAGAAGATGTCTAGCAAGAATATTTTGACAAAGAAGTCTTGGAACTTAGAAACTGTATTTTGCAATCACCAAATAGAAGTCCCCGAGGTTTAGGGAGTTCATCTGTAGGAGAGAATATTGAATATTGTTTCAAATCCCAGAATAAGGAAGAAGGGCCTGGAGGTTCAAGAGTAAGAGAATTGGATTAACAGAGGTAAGGAGAACTGTGACTTCAAGCAAGAACTCCAGTGTTGATTTTGTATCTTATATTTTTCCTTCATATTTTTGATACTGCCTGTCTGTGAAGTAGTAGATGAATTGTTTGCTATTTTATTCACCCAGTTAATTACATTTTAGCTATATTTACTGGAGTGGAGATCAGTTTTCGTTTTGAGCTTCTGAGTGCAAAATGAAAGACTCTGAAAGCATGGGAAATTGTATCTATGCTAGTGCTGTAAAGGACCCTTAGGACCCAACCCAAACAATTTTCATCTGTATTCTCTGGAGCCAAAAATACAATGTTCTGCCCTGGCGAACAATATAGAAACAAAACCTGGCTCCATACAAACTGAAGTGAACAAAAACTTCCTTTATATAAATCTCTAATACTAAGGACCACATAGCTCAGTCCCTATGGTGGGACTTCTGGAATTTCACTATAAGTAGCCTGCTTATTTTTGAAGGAGAAGGCCGGCCATCTTCTGACACAAATCGGGAGATGGCCGGCCATCTCCTAAACCCGGCCAAATCGGTATAATCGAAAGCCGATTTTGGCCGGTTTCAACTGTTTCCATCGCAGGGCTGGCCAAAGTTAAAGGGGCGTGTCAGCAGGGTACAGAAGGTGGGACAGGGGCGTGGTTACGAGATGGCTGGCTTCGGCGGATAATGGTCATCAACCCCCTCCCACCCTAAAAAAAATTTATAAACATTTTTGTGCCAGCCTCTATGCCAGCTTCAAATGTCATACCCAGCTCTATCACAGCACTATGCAGGACCCTGGAGCAGTTTTTAGTGGGTACTGCAGTGCACTTCAGGCAGGCGGACTCAGGCCCATCCCCCCCAACCTGTTACACTTGTGGTGGTAAATGGGATCCCTCCAAAACCCACCCGAAACCCACTGTACCCACATGAAGGTGCCCTCCTTTACCCTTTAAGGGCTATGGTAGTGTTGTACAGTTGTGGGTAGTGGGGTTGGGGAGTTTGGGGGGGCTCAGCACCCAAGGTAAGGGAGCTATGCACCTGTGATCAATTTGTGAAGTCCACTGCAGTGCCCAGTTGGTGTCCTGGCATGTCAGGAGGACCAGTGCACTACAAATGCTGGCTCCTCCCATGACCAAATGGCTTGGATTTGGCCAGGTTTTAGATGGCTGCCATTAGTTTCCATTATCGGCAAAAACCAATGGCGGCGATCTCTAATGCCGGCCCAAATGTTGAGATTTGGCCGACCCTGACTGTATTATCGAAATGAAAGATGGCCAGCCATCTTGTTTCGATAATGCGGTCGGGTTTGCTGCTTTACGGTGCCGGCCATATAGATGACTGGCCCACGTTCGATTTTGCCCCCAAATACATCTAGGATGTAACATAAATTAAAAGTTTGGCACAGATATCAAACTATTTCTTAATCACATATTCGGAGAACAGCAAAATCTTTAAACCCATCTTAAACATATTTGAATGTTCTCATGCATGCTTATTAGGTGTATCATTAGTATTATGCTAACATTGCTAACATTTGAATTCCATTGCTGTTAAATGTGTACATTCTTGATACTGTTTCATGGTAGTTCTATTATTAGGTTTCAATTTACTGTCTTCAAGTTTGCCTCATTTAGGGAATGTTTTACAGAGCAGTGGTAAACTCAAGGCAGGCTTACCACTTGCTCTTCCGAGACTACTTCCGTCCCATTGCCAAAAAAGAAAACCCTCGGAAATGGCTTGCATGGCAATATCCCGGCGGTAATCAAGCATCACCGTGTGCTGCCTGAATACCTCCAGGTTAGTGAGAGAGCCCTTATCATCACCTCAATGGGTGGCAGTAAGGGCTCCCCGTTGCATGGCCACATGGTAAGAGTTCTCTTACCACATGGACATGTGTGTCTGGAGGCTTTATACCTACTGCGGGAAAAAGGGCCCTGGAATGCAGGAAAAAGTTTTATGTTAAACTGTACCTACTGTACACCACCTTGGGTGAATCTCTTCATAAAGGCGGTTAATAAATCCCAATAAATAAATAAAAACTGTAAATTAATGGGTAACAATTGCCAAAATTTAGCTGCATGATATGCAAACAAACTTATAAAATATTTCTTCATAATGATGCCATTAGGACTCGGGAAATGAAACAAGAGAATTGCGAGTATTATGCAGATTTCCATCTAGCGAATAATGCACAACAGATATCAAATAACATGGCACTAGACCATGAACAATTTTCCATAGCAAATTATCCTGGCTTCAACAGGGAGCCAATGGAGTTTAATGAAATAGGCTGTAATTTTGTCTGATTTTCTAAGAGAACATATCAGACGTTCTGAATGGTTTGTATTTTTCTCAGTAAGTATTTTGGCAGACCAATATTACAATGGTCCAACTTACTAAGAATTAGTGACTGAACCACAAGTCTGAACAAATCAGTTGGCAAGTATTTACAAATAGCCCTTAACCTTCTCATACTATAAAAGGAGCTCTTAACAAGTTAGTATGCACCTAAGTGCTAGGTGTTAGGCTATAAACACTGCCCCTAAATCTTTCATCTATCAAGAGGGCACAGTCCTCAAGAGGGTAAATATGTGGGTGGAGCACAGCATGTCATGGGTCTATCACCAAGCAATGCACACAACTTACAGAATATCAGTTGCCCCATTGCATTTTACACTTAAGTGCATCCACTTACACAAATCATTGATCTATCTTAACTTTTGTCTAGCTTTTGGCATGCTGATGTGGCTTTGTGCTAATCTTCTATGACAGTTTAGATGCACCCTTAAGCCATAATTTTTATTTTTTATTTTTAGTTACATTTGTACCCCGCACTTTCCCACTCATGGCAGGCTCAATGCGGCTTACATGGGGGCAATGGAGGGTTAAGTAACTTGCCCAGAGTCACAAGAAGCTGCCTGTGCCTGAAGTGGGAATCAAACTCAGTAACTGGTGCTCAGCACACCCCTTTGTGGTGCCTAAAATAAGGCACCTGTTTCTAACATTGCCTCTATACTGATAGAGAGAACAAATTTATCAGTAATGGGAAGAGGTAGAGCAAGAAACTATGAGGCCCTTTTACATAAGCCACGCTAAAAAGTGACCTGCAGTGAAATGACTGAATGTTTCTTTTTCCCCTAATTTCCTAATTAGCACATGGCTATTAGTACGGGAGCTCTTACTGCCATCTAATCTGTAGGTGCTAGGGGTCCCATGCTAATCCAGCACAAATTGGTTGGCACATGGCAATGCCCCAGCACTAACCAATTAGCTCAGGTAACACTTACTGTCCACTCATAAACATGTCCCCAACAGTAAAAAAAAAAATAAAACCTATTTTTAGTGCAGGATTGGTGCATGGCGATTGGCAAACTTCTGCGGGATATGTCACTCACTGGTGCCTACCAGTGCCTATGTGAAAAATGCAATCGAATCCTTAGTAGGAGAATAATAGTGCACCCACTTTACCTATCAGGAAGGACAGAAGAAAGGAGAGGCAACGTCAAAGAAACAGATGAAACTGAGAATCTAAATCTATGGAAAAGTAGCTTACCCAAAAAAAGAATGATAAAAAGGGAAAAGAAGAATGACAAAAGTAATTGTGATCTGTTTGTCAGGTTGATCCCGCTTGATTTGATGCATTGAAAATTTCAAAATATCAAAGACAATTAATAAAATAAAATGTAATAGGAAGAATAGCCCTCGAAAAGGTTGGAACCCATCCAAATAAAACAAATCAATGCACGTAATATCAGTAAATAATACACCATGCCAAAAATGAACATAATCTGAGTGGGATGAGGCCAGGCTTTATTTACTAACATCTTTAGTTCCAGTCTAACAGGATAATCAAAGTTTTAAATGTGTTTTTACCATAACAATTTGAGAATTGTGATATATCATAGTAAGATTTTACTCATAAGAAATGAAAACAGAGATGCATGAGGAAAAACCACTTTATTGGGTAGAACTGCAGCTATAGATACCTGCTGACTGCCAAATTCAGATTCTGAAAGTAAATTTGAATCCTTCTCAAAGAAATTGTAAATATAAGAATCACTGCTTAGATAGCTGCATTGTGAAGCAGAAGAGAACTATGTTTTACACTGATAAAAAGTAATTAAGGAGGAATTGATCTAGGCCTCTATTTAAGTTTAAACAATGAATTAAGTTAAAACAAACGCTAAAAGCCTGAAAATTTGTGTTTACAATTTTGAGTAAAGTACTGTGGTTGCTATATTGGTTCACTTAGATACATATAAATTAATGCCAGCAAGCAATTTGAAGTTTAGTTTATAGTTTATTAAAATGTACTGTACCGCTCAACCTAACTTGCAGATCTGAGCAGTTTACAAAAGGCGATGCCTGTCTATTGGATTGTCTTTTGAAAGTTATTTTCTTCTTCAGCTCAAAGCAAAATGAGCTAAAGATGGTGACATCTGACTGTTCCTCACTTGTAAGTTGGATAACGTCATTGCTTGATTCCAAAGCTGGTAAGCGTTCTCTATAAGAAAGACACAATGTATTCGTTTGTGAATGCGAGGGGTGGGGGAGAACAGAGCTGGTGTTAGACATAAGGGAACCAGGGCAGAAACTGGGAAGGGGGCCCCAGAGCCGAATTCAGTAAATGGTGCTGAAAAATAGGTGCCAGGAAAAATCACCACTCAGCACTAGTCAATAAACGGTGCTCTGGGACAAGCGCCCTTTATAGAATAGCACCTAGCAGTGATTCACGTGCCCAGCTTTGGGCGTGAGGACTTACAGTGGTGGAAATAAGTATTTGATCCCTTGCTGATTTTGTAAGTTTGCCCACTGACAAAGACATGAGCAGCCCATAATTGAAGGGTAGGTTATTGGTAACAGTGAGAGATAGCACATCACAAATTAAATCCGGAAAATCACATTGTGGAAAGTATATGAATTTATTTGCATTCTGCAGAGGGAAATAAGTATTTAATCCCTCTGGCAAACAAGACCTAATACTTGGTGGCAAAACCCTTGTTGGCAAGCACAGCGGTCAGACGTCTTCTGTAGTTGATGATGAGGTTTGCACACATGTCAGGAGGAATTTTGGTCCACTCCTCTTTGCAGATCATCTCTAAATCATTAAGAGTTCTGGGCTGTCGCTTGGCAACTCGCAGCTTCAGCTCCCTCCATAAGTTTTCAATGGGATTAAGGTCTGGTGACTGGCTAGGCCACTCCATGACCCTAATGTGCTTCTTCCTGAGCCACTCCTTTGTTGCCTTGGCTGTATGTTTTGGGTCATTGTCGTGCTGGAAGACCCAGCCACGACCCATTTTTAAGGCCCTGGCGGAGGGAAGGAGGTTGTCACTCAGAATTGTACGGTACATGGCCCCATCCATTCTCCCATTGATGCGGTGAAGTAGTCCTGTGCCCTTAGCAGAGAAACACCCCCAAAACATAACATTTCCACCTCCATGCTTGACAGTGGGGACGGTGTTCTTTGGGTCATAGGCAGCATTTCTCTTCCTCCAAACACGGCGAGTTGAGTTCATGCCAAAGAGCTCAATTTTTGTCTCATCTGACCACAGCACCTTCTCCCAATCACTCTCGGCATCATCCAGGTGTTCACCGGCAAACTTCAGACGGGCCGTCACATGTGCCTTCCGGAGCAGGGGGACCTTGCGGGCACTGCAGGATTGCAATCCGTTATGTCGTAATGTGTTACCAATGGTTTTCGTGGTGACAGTGGTCCCAGCTGCCTTGAGATCATTGACAAGTTCCCCCCTTGTAGTTGTAGGCTGATTTCTAACCTTCCTCATGATCAAGGATACCCCACGAGGTGAGATTTTGCGTGGAGCCCCAGATCTTTGTCGATTGACAGTCATTTTGTACTTCTTCCATTTTCTTACTATGGCACCAACAGTTGTCTCCTTCTCGCCCAGCGTCTTACTGATGGTTTTGTAGCCCATTCCAGCCTTGTGCAGGTGTATGATCTTGTCCCTGACATCCTTAGACAGCTCCTTGCTCTTGGCCATTTTGTAGAGGTTAGAGTCTGACTGATTCACTGAGTCTGTGGACAGGTGTCTTTCATACAGGTGACCATTGCCGACAGCTGTCTGTCATGCAGGTAACGAGTTGATTTGGAGCATCTACCTGGTCTGTAGGGGCCAGATCTCTTACTGGTTGGTGGGGGATCAAATACTTATTTCCCTCTGCAGAATGCAAATAAATTCATATACTTTCCACAATGTGATTTTCCGGATTTAATTTGTGATGTGCTATCTCTCACTGTTACCAATAACCTACCCTTCAATTATGGGCTGCTCATGTCTTTGTCAGTGGGCAAACTTACAAAATCAGCAAGGGATCAAATACTTATTTCCACCACTGTATATCATCTGAAACTGTTGTAAATCCTGGAATGGATCCCCAGAATTCTGCAATACATTGTGCACTTTTGTGAATACCCCTGACCCATCCATGCTCCTCCCATGGCCATGACCCCTTTTGGGTTGCACACAAAGAGATTTGAGCATGGATCTGTACATAATCGCATGCAGACAGATCTGCATGCAAATTCAAATTAGTGCCAATTAATGTCAATAATTGCATGATAAAAGTCAATTATTGATTGACAGCTTATTTAATTTATTTGCGTGCGGATCTCAGGATTGCATACAAATTTGGGCATCATTTATAGAATCCAGAGAACAGTCTGTGCCTTCTTTAGTTGAGACAGGCTTGGGAGCCCCCTTTAGCATGGGGGCTCAGAGCAGTTGTCCTGGTTGTTACCCTTCAACGCTGGCCCTGTGAGAGAGATGTGTTTGAAGATGAGTGAGAAAAGTGAAACAGGCAAACAGAATTAACAGCTATAAAATCTGGCACAAATAAGGAAACAAACATTTCCATTTCCTTTTGGGGTCGATAGTCAGACCACAGGAGGAAGGCCGGCTAAGTCCTGCAGTCAGCGTTGAGCCCAGTTATTCAATGCCAGGCTGTTTCTGGTGACTGGCATTGAATATCTGGTTTATTTTTGGCTGGTTTAAACTTTACAAGCCAAGCCAATATTCCACACTTGGCTGGTTAAGATGAAACCAACCAAAGATAAGCCTGCTATTTCAGCAGCCTAATTTGGCTGCTAAACTTAGAGGGTCTTTTGCTAAAGCTTAGCTTGAGTTATCTGCAGCAGGGTCCATTTTATTCCTATGGGCCCTGCAGCAGATAACTAGAGCTAAGCTTTAGTAAAAGAACCCCTTAGCTGGCAGTGCGATGAATATCAGCAGATAGCTGGTTATATCGCATGAAATAACTGGATATCTGCTTAGCGCTAACCGGTGATAATCAGCGGGAGCAAGCCAGCTATCTCACACTGAATATCACTGGATACTACTACTACTACTACTTATCACTTCTATAGCGCTACAAGGCATACGCAGCGCTGTACATCATACATGAAAAGACAGTCCCTGCTCAAAGAGCTCACAATCTAAACAGGACAGGCAAACAGACAGAACAATTAAGAGGTAAGGGAATTAAAGAGGTGGGGATAAAAGGGTACAGGGCAAGTGAGTAGTGGTTAGGAGTCAAAAGCAGCGTTAAAGAGGTGGGCTTTTAGCCTGGATTTGAAAACGGCCAAAGACGGGGCTAGACGTATAGGCTCGGGAAGTCTATTCCAGGCGTGAGGTGCAGCGAGATAAAAGGAACAGAGTCTGGAATTAGCAGTAGAGGAGAAGGGGACAGACAAGAGAGATTTATCCACAGAATGGAGTACCCGAGGGGGGGTCATAGGGAGAGACAAGAGTGGAGAGGTACTGGGGAGCGGCAGAGTGGATAGCCAATTAAGTGCCATTTAATCAGCCAGGAGCGTTCCTAGCTGGTTACATGGTTTTAAATACCGTGCAGTTTGTGGGTTTCTTTTTTCAAAGTTTTATGTTTTGAGATATTTTTGAAGTCCTTTTTTATCATCTTGCTTATAGGTCATTGATGCAATGGCTAAGAAAAATCAAAAGGCCTCAAGCCACTCTTACTCAAGTATGAGTCACTGAAGAAAGAAATATTCCAGCTTATTCCAGTTCTAGCTTTCTGGTAGCCACCTATTCAGAAGCTAAAACTGGTGAAAAGCAGGCATCAAACAGAATTTTGAAAAGAAAATGATGCAAAGCCCTGCATGGTACCACACTGCAAACTGTGCCATCATATATTACAGTACCACAGATTTACCAGAAAAGGGAGAGACATTCAGCATCAAAGGTCCCTATTTGTACTAACCTGTTAATTTCCTATATTTTTTCTATTGCATGCCATGTGAAGAGGCATGCTGCATTCATAAAACAAGTCAGACATTAAAAACTAGAACAAACTTCCACAGACAAAAGATAATACATCACAGATGTTATGCTACTGTGGGGAAACATTTTTTTGCAGATCAGATCATTGCAACAATGATTGTGGAATTTAAAAGGAACTTTAAAGGTACTCAGGAACATATGACAAGAATTTAAAATGATCAAATATTATGAAACAATACAAAGGGGCTGATTTTCAAAAGGACCTCACCTGCTATCTAAAAAGTAAGCTAACCGGATCTTGTGAACACTTATCTACTCTAATACGCTACAACTCCACTTTTAGAGAGGACATGGAGATGGGAATTGAGACATCCAGGTCACAATGTTGAAAATTACAACTGTATTTTACAAAGGCTCTGCTAAATGTACTACACAGCACTGTACACACATTATCTGTAGGTGCTTTCTCTGTCTTAGTAGACTCACAATCTAAGGTGTTTCTTTTTTGTACCTGAGGCAATGGAGAGTTGAGTATATTGTCTAGGGTCAGATGGCACTGCAATGGGATTTGAACATAGATCCCCAGGGTCTTAGCTCACAACACTAACCATTAGGCTACTCCTCAACTCCACCATCTGAATGTACATCCTCTTGTATAATATTAGGAGCATTTTCGAAAGAGAAGGGTGCCTATCTTCCAACACAATGCGGGAGATGGGCGTCCTTCTCTCAGGGTCGCCCAAATTGGCATAATCGAAAGCCAATTTTGGGCATCCTCAACTGCTTTCCCTCGCGGGGACGACCAAAGTTCCCGGGTGTGTGTTGGCAGTGTACCGAAGGGGGGCAGGGGCGTGCTTAACAGATGGGCATCCTCGGCCGATAATGGAAAAAAGAAGGGCGTCCCTGATCAGTATTTGGCCGACTTTACTTGGTCCTTTTTTTTCACAACCAAGCCTCAAAAAGGTGCCTGAACTGACCAGATGACCACCAGAGGGAATCGGGGATGACCTCCCCTTACTCCCCCAGTGGTCACCAACCCCCTCCCACCCTAAAAAAAACATTAAAACATTTTTTGCCAGCCTCAAATGTCATACCCAGCTCCCTGACAACAGTATGCAGGTCCCTGGAGCAGTTTTTAGTGGGTGCACTGCACTTCAGGCAGGCGGACCCAGGCCCATCCCCCCCTACCTGTTACACTTGTGGTGGTAAATGTGAGCCTTCCAAAACCCACCCGAAACCTACTGTACCCACATGTAGGTGGCCCCCTTCACCCCTTAGGGCTATGGTAGTGTTGTACAGTTGTGGGGAGTGGGTTTTTTTTTTTTGGGGGGGGGGTGGTTCAGCTCACAAGGGAAGGGAGCTATAGACTTGGGGAACAATTTAGGAAGTACACTGCAGTGCCCCCTAGGGTGCCCAGTTGGTGTCCTGGCATGTCAGGGGGACCAGTGCAGTATGAATGCTGGCTCCTCCCACGACCAAATGCCTTGGATTTGTTCGCTTTTGAGATGGGCGTCCTCAGTTTCCATTATTGGCAAAAAACGAGGTCGACCATCTCTAAGGTCAACCTAAATGTTGAGATGTGGATGTCCCCGGCCGTATTATCGAAACGAAAAATGGACGCCCATCTTGTTTCGATAATACAGGTTTCCCCACCCCTCGCAGCGCCATCCTTAGAGATGGGTGCCCTTAGAGATGGTCGACCCTGTTCGATTATGCCCCTCCACGTGTATTGGCATGTATGACTGTGCTTCCATCTCCCATATCCATCAGGAGCAGAGATTTTAAAAAGCTTCACATGAGAAAAGAAATTTCACATAAGCATAGATGTTCATTGGAGCAGCTTTTTAAAATTGCTGCTTCCTATCTGCACACACACCCTGAACTTGAAGCACCATAAGAACATAAGAATAGGCATACTGTGTCAAAATGAGAGTCCATTAAGCCCAGTAGCCTGCTTCCAACAGTGGCCAATCCAAGTCACATGTATTTGGCAGTATCCCAAAGAGTAGCAAGATTCCATGCTACTGATCCCAGGGACAAATAATGGCTTTCCCTATGTCTATCTTAATAACAGACTATGGACTTTTCTTCCAGGAACTTGTATAAACGTGTTTTAAACCCAGATATGCTAACTGCTGGCACAATGTCCTTTGGCAACAAGTTCCAGAGCCTAACTTTTCATTGAGTGAAAAAAATATTTTCTTCTATTTGTTTTATAATTATTACCATGTGACTTCATGGAATGTCACCCTAGACTTTCTACTTTTTGAATGAGTAAAGCATCAATTTATTTTTACCCATTTTATCCCATTCATTATTTTGTAAACTTCGATCACATCCCCTCTTAGCCATTTCTTCTGTAAGCTGAAGAGCCCTAACCTCTTAAGCCTTTCCTTGTATGAGAGTTCTATTCCCTTAATCATTTTGGTTGCCCTCCTTTGACCCTTTTCTAATTTTGCTATATCTTTTTTGAGATATGACAACCAGAACTGCACCAGTCCACCTCCCCCAGCAACCAAAACCTTCCATAAGAACATAAGAATGTCCATACCATGGCAGCACAAAAGTCCATCTAGCACAGTATCCTGCTGGGTGGGTATACCCTCAACCACTATTCACTTTCCTTTCATACTTGTAATTTCTACCCATATAGATTCCATGTTGCACCCTCTTTCCTGCAAATTTTTTTCTATTTGACTCAGTGCCATATTTAACATATACCACTGATAACCAAAGCTGGGTAAAGTACTAAAAATGGTGAGGGGTTGTTTCTTTGCTCCTTATTTAAAATTTCCTTTTCCCTCCTTTGGCCTCTCCCACCCATTCCCATCCACCCATATCTGCCCTACCGTATCCCTCTAAAATCCCCATCCTTCTTCTACATATCCTTACAGAATAATGCAAAGCCAGAAACTGCTCATTTGCATGACTGTATATGTTTTCATATATGCGCATACATGACTTTTATAGAATTGCCCTATATGCACGGTGCCAGCAAAAATCATTCTAACACCTTTGACACTAGCTTATGACCTGGACTAGCCACTGTTGGATATAGGTTACTGGACTTAATGGACTTTTGCTCTGAGCCAGTATGGCAGTTGTGGTTTTGTGTTATGCCAGAAAATGGAAATAACTGGTCCCAACACATTCTCCTTTGGCAGAGCCTCTGTAACGTTATGTGGTGCTAAACCTTGATGACTTCCATATGGACATAAGCAAGTGCATTGTACACCCAAACTGTGAACAAATGGCAAATAACCCATGCAAGGTGCTTGATTTACCCACTTGTATGGGAATCTAAAGCAAAAACTGAAAAAAAACTGCTACAATGTGTATCTATACTGACCACTTGTTTTCAGACATGAGCAAA
This sequence comes from Microcaecilia unicolor, assembly GCF_901765095.1. Taxonomy (NCBI): domain Eukaryota; kingdom Metazoa; phylum Chordata; class Amphibia; order Gymnophiona; family Siphonopidae; genus Microcaecilia; species Microcaecilia unicolor. Next base: position 62,426,060 of record NC_044037.1, read on the forward strand.
TAGCCTAATGTTCATTTGTGAAGATACTAGATGACTGCATGTGAAAGATCTCATTAGAAATGGTAGTTGTCCTATTATAAAAAATAATACATCCTGAAATATCTTTTAACTCCAATAGTCAATTTATTATGACAGAGGACATATCGAATGAAAGGAGAAAGGTCACTGTGAATCATTCTCCATCCAACATCAGAAACAGAAGGGACCAAACATTTCACAATGGATACCCACTCCATAATATAAAACATCTTTGACTCTAGTCCATCTTGAAATGCTGAATCTTCTGCAGATCATACCCTATGGTACTTGGGAATATTCAATGAGTAATCTTGGTATCCCAGCTTCACTGACATAGACAATAATTCCCTTAACTTCAATGTTTCAAAAAGGAAGAAATAAAAGTTACCCTAGAGAGAGTAGTTTTTACAACCTGAGTTACAAATGACTGACAAATCTCCCAGAATTTATACAACAGTAAATGAGTGATTGGCAATCACTGATAAACTATCAGTTCAAATTTCTTCCTCCTACCAGACAACAACTGCATGGCAATAAACCTTTATGGTGACATATATTTATTTTAAGTGTGTTTATTGTAATTTATAATTTGCTTATATATTGATTTGAGCTGGGGGCAGGAAAAGCCTGGAAAAGAGGAGTATAAAAGGTTTTTAAAATCAATTAGAAATATTGAAAAAGTAATTAAGAATAAGAAAACAAAATCTTAATTGTGTAAGCCTTATACAACCTGACTAAATGGTAGCCCCTCTTGTAGCAAAAGCAACCACAAGCCATTTAGGATGTGTCTACCAGCTTTGCACAATGAAATGATGCACCTTTTGCCAATTCCTCTTGTATCTTTTTAGTTGACTGGGGATCATCTGTGGAAGACTGGCCCAGTCAAAGCTCAGACCTGAATCAGAAACAAAATCTATGGCAAGACATGAAAACTTTCTGAGCCACTCCATTGTTGCTTTTGTTTTTTTCTTAGGCTCACTTTCCTGCTGAAAGATGAATCTTCTCTTCAGTCACAGATCTATGATAATTGTAAAAGGGTTCCCTCAAAGACATGCATTAACGTTTCACAATCTATCTTTCAATGAATCTGCAAACTCCCTTGGCCCCACTACTGTGAAGAATCCCCACAATACAATGCTGCCAACACCATGCATTCTTACTTGATAAACATCCATAAAAATTATTGAATGACTTACTAAACTACTCAGGATTTTGGATGTGGAGCTTACCCCTTTTCTTTATGATCTATTTTATTATGCGCTCATATCAAGAAAGAAAATCTTGACCCAATGTTGGATCAAAACTATGGTCTGATTGCCTATTTTCAAATGATAGTTGTTGATACAAACTGAAGTATAGTAGTATGGCAGCTCCAGAATCATTTGGATTACAATGTCATACTTGATGCAATGTGATCAGGATTTTGGAGAAATCACAATGTGGAGATGGTAGTTCCAGCTCTGTTTGAAGAACAGACTATGGATTTTCTTTTTTTTTCTGTGCAAGCCCCCCAACAGTGGAACCATTTACCTGAGGGATGAAGACCTCACTTCCTCTATCCCAATTTAAAACAGATTTAGAAACCTATTTATTTTTCCTGGAAGCCTATAGGCACTAGCTGGATTTGCATGGAACACATTTGGCTTTAATAGTATTATTTTCTCCCATTATGTTTTCCTTTCCCCTTCTCTTTCTTTCCTGTCAGCTATTGCAGTTCCTCCCCTGTCCCCATTGTATCAGCCAGTCCTTATCAACTTCTTAGTGTGTTTTTAGCTTACTGTTTTTCTACACCCTCTAGATTGTAAGCCGCCCAGACACAAGTTTGATAGGTGGGTTAGAAAGTCCTTATTACACTTTAAACTTGAACACTGCCGCCAAGCTTATCTTTGGCCTCAAAAGATTGGATAATGTCACATCTGCTTTTATTTCTCTTCATTGGCTCCCAGTTCAGACCCATATTTTGTTGGCTTGCATTTTTTTTTTAAATGTTTGAGGGCTCTGCTCTTGCTTATTTTTGTTAGTTTGATATCTTTTCCTTCTGTACGTGTTGGCTGAAAGGTTTGAGATCCATTTTGCCTGTTTTTGCCTTCTCTTTTAGGCATCACTTTTAAAAAATTGTTGGAGGACTCGTTTTGTTATCAGGCTCTTTATTTTTGGTTATCTCTTTCCTCTGTCCTTCGTTCATCACCTACCTATTTTTCCTTTTGTAGGAATTTGAAAACATATTTAAGAATTTTTACAATTAATCATTTGTTAAACTTTACATTGTAATATTTTATTTTTCTTACCCACTTTGAACCACTTCAGGGGGAGTTGGTGGGATACAAGAGTCGTGAAGGGGCATAATCGAACAGAAACGTCTATCTCCATGGGCGTTTATCTCCGAGAACAGGTCCGTGAAGGGGCGGACAGAAGCATATTTTCGAAAAACATGGACGTTTATCTTTTTTTGAGCTGGGCGTTTTTGTTTTTCAGTGATAATGGAAACCGAAAGCGCTCAGCTCAAAAACGAATAACTCCAAGACATTTATTCATGGGAGGGGCCAGGATTCGTAGTGCACTGGTCCCCCTCACATGCCAGGACACCAACCGGGCACCCTAGGGGGCACTTTTACAAAAAAAAAAAAAAAACAAGGTAAAACAGCTCCCAGGTGCATAGCACCCTTCCCTTGGGTGTTGAGCCCCCCAAATCCCCCTCAAAACCCACTGCCCACAAGTCTACACCATTACTATAGCCCTAAGGGGTGAAGGGGGGCACCTACATGTGGGTGCAGTGGGTTTGGGGCGGTTTGGAGGGCTCCCATTTACCAGCACAAGTGTAACAGGTGGGGGGGGGGATGGGCCTGGGTCCACCTGCCTGAAGTCCACTGCACCCCCTAATAACTGCTCCAGTGAGCTGCATACTGCTGCCAGGGTGGGAGGGGGCTTGTGACCACTGGGGGAGTCAGAGGAGGTCATCCCCGATTCCCTCCAGTGGTCATCTGGTCATTTAGGGCACTTTTTGGGGCCTTATTCATGGAAAAACAGGGTCCAGGAAAAGTGCCCTAAATTCTCGCTAAAAACGCATATTTTTTTCCATTATCGGCGAAAGGCGCCCATCTCTGATCGCCCGAAAACCACGTCCCAGTTCCGCCTTCACCACGCCTTCGACACGCCCCCATCAACGTTGTCCGCATCCACGACGGAGTGCAGTTGAAAACGTCCAAATTCGGCTTTCGATTATACCGCTTTATTCGTCTATCTCCCGATTTGGGTCACAATATAGGCGTTTTTCTATTTCAATTATAAGCAGGATAGTATATTACATTTACATTACAATTTTTGGAATAGATACTTTCTTGCCCTATTAACATAGACACCCCATTTTAAAATTACCTTCCACAAGTCTATACCCAGTTTCCTATTGGGTCCTTTTATTATCTGGCAGAAGGGCTACCACCAGGTTTGTGTGAGGAAAATTGGCCCTACCTCAAGGCTTGCTCAAGAGCCTAGCAGTAGTTCCGGCTGCCTATGCATGCTGTTTCTGGCCTTAAGAATTTTGTTTATTTTCTAGCACCAGAGGTGTGCCCAGTGGTAATTGGGCAGCGCTGCATGCTGCCCAGTTAGAGCTGGAGCCCTCACCGCCTCCTAAATAGCAAGTGGTAAGAGCTCCCTCAGCAAATGGCTGCACGTCAATATGTTTCATTAGTGCGTGGCCATTTTTGGCCCTTTAAAGAAAATTAGCTTTTACCCACAGTGGTAAAAGGTGGCCTTGGCGTGCAGTGATCCCACACGCCAATGGCACTGCGGACCACCTTTTATCACTGTTTGGTAAAAGGACCTCTAAATGAGGTATCTGTTCCAAACAGTAGTGCTAAATATTTTTCCCTCACTCTAACTCTTCTCCCATAAGTACACACTTTTTAGGATCCTAATTTTAGAAACTATACATCTACATTTAGATGCTCAGTTCTAGTCAGTTCTTAAAGAGGATAATTAAGGTGCTGGGAGGTCAGTTCTCAGATGCAGGCAGACTGCATAAAGTTAACAGCGTATCTTAGCTGTAACTTTATATTGATTTTTAGTGACAATATCCATTTAAGTGGTGACATGGAAAATCCAGAGATAAAGTTAAACAGAGAAGATGTCAGTCTAGTGTTATGCCTGCTATTTCTGTGATTTAAATGGAAAAGTCATCTATTTAGCAACTGAATATCACTAATTAAACAGATATGTGTCGATATACAAAGTTAACCAGGCAGGAGTGACTCCTACCCTACTAAATCCGTCTGAGTGTGTTGTACCACTTAACCAGATAGTTCCACTAAAAAGTTTATCCAGGAATTGCCAGGGTGGTCCAGAGGTAGAATGTAGGCAGTCAGAAGTTATCTGATCATCCCAGATATTTATTTATTTATTTGTTACATTTGTATCCCACATTTTCCCACCTATTTGCAGGCTCAATGTGGCTTACATAATACTATAGAGGCAATCGCCATTTTCGGTAGTGAAACAAAAACAGAGAGTTGTAGAATAAGGTTCATGTGTTACAGGCACATTGGGGAATCAAAGAGGGGAAGAGTTGCGTAGAGTCTATTACGAGCTTTGGTTTCGTTGTGTTGCGAGGTTTAGGCACTTAGGTTGGGTCTGATGGGTATGCCTTTTTGAACAGGTTGGTTTTTAGTGCTTTCCGGAAGTTCAGGTGGTCGTACATGGTTTTCATGGCTTTAGTACCAGTGCCTGAATAAGTATCCAGGCAAGTCAGACCGCATAAATAACAGTGATTATCCAGGTGTCAGCACTAAATATTGACAGTACCTTGATAACGATGAGTGGCTGCTGAAAACCTGGATATTCAATTAATATAGCCAGTGGTGGTTAACATTTAAATAACATTGAGTGGCATAGGCTGAATATTGAGCAAATAACTTTTTGGCCTGTCCTATAATTCCCTTACCCATCCACATTAAAAATGAGTAACTTTGGTCATTTGCAGGCCAATTTTATAAACTAGTTGCTCATATTTACATATGTGCTATGAACTTAAATGTTTAAAATGCTAGAATTTATGCACATATGTGCACACATGCTTCCAAATTCTATAGAGTGCTATAGAGTGCTAAACGTTGGGTGCACAATTATGTGCATAACTACATTAGCTAAATGGTGCTAAATTGGCATGAAATACCAATGATTTGCATCAACAAGCAGTAATTGACACCAATTTATAGTTATGCACATAAATGACATGCCCCTATTCTATAAACTTAGGGGCCAATATTCAGACCGCAAACTCCCACGGTCACCACTTAACCCAGATATTCAATGCAGTGCTGTTTCTGGTTAGAAGATAACCAGCTATGTTGATAGCCAGGCATCTTCTAACCGGTCAAAGATATCTCACATATTTACGCAGTCAAATGTAGCCACTAACAGGGGGCTGAAAATCGGTGGAGAGCCCATTATGTCGGCTGATATAACCAGCTATCTGCTAGCCACTAAACCAGTGATATTCAGTGGGAGATAGCCAGCTAGCCGGATATGGGGCACTTAATTGGCCAGGTGCTGATATTGCACAATATTGACCATTATAGAACTGGCACTTTTCCCCAGATTCTATATAGCATGCCTAGGGATCTGTGCAAAATCCAGGCATATTCTATAACAGTATGTATAACTTAATTGGCTTAACAAGCTAATCAGCATTGATAATAGCACTTAATCAATAATCAGCACTATTTGGTAATAGAATTTACACTTACAACTCGTTAAGCATATTTTATAATGAACTGCACCTAAATTCTAATGTGCACAGTTCAAAAGGGGCAGGGCTATGGGTGGGGAAATGGGCATTTCATGGACATTGCAAAATTTATGCGTGTAGTTCTAGAATATGGCCCAGTGTGCGTAAATCTATGTGCAGGGATTTATGCCACATTTTCATTGGTGTAAATGAAGGCGTATAGTTTTAGCTGCTGGGATATCAACTAAGCATATTCTATATATCATGCCTAAGTCTATGTGCTGCTTAAAGAATATGTGGAATTTTTAGGTGCTTTATATTGAATCTGGCCCCTAGCACTCACATTTTGCTGCCTTCATTTTCACGCCCTCTACTGAATGGAGCCCATGGTGCCTAAGTGCTATTTTGCAAATATCCACTTAACTTATATAATTGATATGTTCAAGGGGGGGGGGGGGTGTACACAGGGGTGGAGTATGAGTGGGACATGGATGGTGCTCCCACAGAAAACACATAACTTACAGAATGCTGTAAATTACGTGTGTACCTGTTGCACTTAGGGGCTCATAAGCTAGCTCTGTGGCTGGCATGTGAATGCCTAAATGTTGAGCACATAATTACCCAGTAGTATTCTTCTATAGGTACTTATGCTCCTCTATAGACTAGACTCCTACCATGCACTTTCTGGGCACCTAATTGGAGGCACCCAGTAATACAAGTGCCCCTATAGCAATGTAAATAGAAAAAATTATCCATACTAAAATTTTGCTCCATAAGGATTCATGTGAAGTTTTAACCTCTATTAAATGGTGTGCCTTAAAATAACTTTTCCAGGGAAAATGTAAGGTAAAGAAACAGGAACTGCACTGTTTCAAAAGAAAATCAAATTCAAAGCTAGACAGCTGGCAAATGAAAAGGAAAGATATCACTTTATGGTTGCAGCTCCAGCAACTGAAGCACCAGTACACATTTTTTCTCATATGTGCTTAATGAGTGAACAAATCAATTTACCTACAGAAGCCTAGGTATTATTCGGTTTAATAAAATGATCACTTCCTAGTGACACTTTTAAAGCAAGAGGAATATGGATACAATTCAAGCAGTACAAACTAATTTACAAAGATGATGAGGTTGCAAAACAAGTTTTAAAATACTTGTCCAATTTATATCCATCAGTAGATATGAGGCTTATTTACTAGGGAACATTAGTGTACTAACACACATTACACGATGACTTAACACACATTAAATCCATGTTAGCATGTTTTGTAATATCTAAAGCACATGTAAGCATTACTGATAAATCCTTAATACTGATACCCTGAAGTTTTCCAGACTTGCATTGGGTAATACTAGCCTGACAGTTGCTTGCTGGTCATGAGGCCAGTGCTGGAAATGTGGATGGGCATTTTCAATATGACGTCCAAATAGTTTGAAAAAATTATCAGAAAACATGCAAAAAACTAAGTCCATAATGGAAGAGTTAAATAAACATTTTCCAATATTCAAAAATACACAAAAAGGTTTTTAAAAAAGACGCACAGCAAATATCATAGATGTTTTGAGATAAATGTCTTCACCAATTGGAAATACACTATGTAAAATGTGCAACAGCATTAGTGGTCCCCACATTGAAAAAATGTCTGTTGCAATGGCAGGAGGTTCCCTCCATATGCAAAACATACATATCTACCTCTGCATGTGGAAGAACATTCCTCATTGTGGACATCAATATCAATGCACAGGGAACCAAATTTCTCCATGCAGTTGTTTGAGCTCCTGATCCTTCTGTACCTCAAGCACAGAAAAGAGAGATATTTAAGTGCCACCAACACCTGGCACCCCACAACCCCACAATGGCTCCAAGTATGCGTAGAGTGTCCCTGCCAGCCCTGGTTTTGTGCAGAGAATGGCAGGGAGACTCCACGGAAGTGTCTGACAAAGGACGAGCAAACTCTAAGGTGAACCCCATTGTGAATAACCTCTAGAACCCACTGGTCTGAAGTAATTTGGGCCCACCTCCCATAAAACTGCGCCAACCGAGCTCCTACCTGAACCGGAGGCTGGGCCCGAAAACCTTCATTGCTGAGGATGGGAGGAAGACGAGAAAGAATTTCCTGTTTCCTGACCGCCTCTACGACCACCCCAAAAGGAGCAGGTCCTCTGAAAAAAAAACTTGGATCATTGAAACGTAACTACTCTGCCTGGTCTATACCGAAAATCCCAGCCCCTACCATGGCCTGAAAAAACACCACACCCAAGCCCCCTGGGACAATCCTCAGGAAGCCTCGGAACTTTAGCCTCACCCAGGCTACGCAGCAGCTTATCCAACTCATCGTCAAAGAGAAAAGAACCCTTAAAAGCAAATTTACTAAGCTTGGACTTAGAGGCCACATCCGCAGACCAGCCACAAAGCCAAAGAGAGCGATGGGCTACCACGCAAAGAGCCATAGACTTAGAAAAGGCCCAAAGCAAGTTGTGAAGAGCATCTGCCAAAAAGGCCAAACCAATTTCCATCTTCGCCACTTCGGCATCTATCGCTGAAAAATCATCAGAAGAATGGTCCAAGACCTTTTCAGACCAAAGAAAACAGGCTCTCATTACTAAAGAAGCACAGATAGCAGCCTGCACTGCCAGAGCAGAAACATCAAAGCTATTCTTTAACAAGGATTCTATACGGCGATCCTGGACATCCCTCAAAGCCGTCCCGCTATCCAGGGGAACCGTATTTCGTTTAGTGACTGCAGACACTAAGGCATCCACCACTGGAGGACGTAAAAGATCCTTGTCTGAATCCAGAACAGGATAAAGCCTGAGCATGGATCTGGCAAGACGAAAGGCAGAATCCAGAACCTCCCACTGTGCCTGAATGATGTCCCTAATATCCTGATGCATTGGAAAAGTCTTACCTGGCCTACGAATACCTTTCACCAGTAAATCCACTTTTCTGGACTCCGCCACTGGAGTCTCCTGCTCCTCAAATCGCAAGGTAGTGGAAACCTGAGAAATAAGCTCCTGCAGATCATCTTTATGAAAAATTCTCAGCACTGAAGGATCCTCCCCCGCAGAGAGAGAGAGGCTCCGCACCACCTTCCAGCTGATCAAGATCCTCAGGAAAATGACCTTCCAGAAACACCTATGGACGGCATTTTCTGGTCCAAATCAGAAGAAAAATTCTCTTCTAAATCTCAGAACTGCCTGGGCCGCTTAGCATCCGCTGCTTGGCCCTCCTGAGACCTCTTCACTGAAGCCTCTCCTGGAGCAGCTTTGTGCAATAAAAAAGCTTAGTACATTTGTACCACAAAGTCAGGCGGGAAGCCACCTTCACCCGCTGAAGAAACAGGAGTCTGAGGCAGAGCCGGTAGAGAGGCCAGTAAAGCAGGCAGAGATGCAGCATTTAGAGGGGAAGGCAAAATGGCGGTGTTTCCCACCGAAATCGGTGCTGCCAGTGAGGCTGACCCGACCGCACTTAAAACTGCCAAATGCCTCCCCCCCCGCTAACGGCACCGATATTTTTACAGCCCCTGCTCCCTGCTCTGATGAAGCATCTACCACAGTGCAAAACTTACAAGCACCACTTGAGCCGACTCCTTGCCGCTGACAGACTGAACAGCGGCGGAGCTTTTCTGCCATCGTGTCTGCCTAAGCCAACTGTGAACCAAAACAGGAGCCAGAAAAAACAACAGCAAACCATCACAGAAAGAAAACAGAAGCTGTCTTGCTCGTTTAAAGAGAAAGTAAAGGGCAGAGAACCAAAATCAAAGCTCATTTTTTTTTCTCGTGGCTGCCTCTCCCTGCCTCAAAAGCTCTTCCCCTGAAGATCTTGAGGAAACTGCCTTTCTGTGCAGAAACTTCCTCTTTTTTTTTTTTTTTTGTCAAGCACAGCTTAAAAGAATACCAGGGAGGACATGGGGGGAGGGACCTGGCCACCCGAGTTTGACACCCCTGAGGCGCTAAGAGACCCCCCCACAGGCCTCTGCCTCTAAATAACAGGCTTTTTTTCATATATCCGGATGCACAGAAGAAATAAATTCACCCAAACCAAGATATTAAAACCAACTAAAAAAATTACAGCAAAGAAATAGAAAAATATAAAGAATGTAACATAAATATAATATAAAGAATAAGACTGAAGGGCTCACCATCTTCCACCTGCTGGAGACTGAGATTACTGCACATAAGTACATAAGTAATGCCACACTGGGAAGAGACCAAGGGTCCATCGAGCCCAGCATCCTGTCCATGACAGCGGCCAATCCAGGCCAAGGGCACCTGGCAAGCTTCCCAAATGTACAAAACATTCTATACATGTTATTCCTGGAATTGTGGATCTTTCTCTTGTTGCCAAGGGCTCTTATTGGCTCTCTCTAGAGTCACAGTTTTTTTTTTCTCAGATTCCACCTGCTGGAAGGTGTGCACAACCCATCAGTCACATTCTGGGCCGGTCCAGAGGGACGCTAAGGAAACAGTACATATCAGACTCCATGACAGCTATAGATGTTATGTTCAGTCCTATTAGAGCAGCAAACAGGACCCTAGTGGTTTGTTCAGTACACTGTAGAGAAGGGGACCCAGGCCCATAACCCACTCTAACTGTTTGTGATGGAAAGTTTGAGACCTCTAAAATCTACCAAAAACCTACTGTACCTACATATTGGTGACACTTCCAGTCATAAGGGCTAGTGTAGTGGTGTACAGTTGGGTGAAGTAGTTTTTTTGGTGGGTTATGGAGGGCTCACCATCCAATATATGGGGGTAATAGTGAGATGTGTACCTAGGAACGTTTATGTGAAGTCTTCTTCAGTGCCAACTAGGGTGCCCCACTGCTCTGTTGGGATGTCTGTGGTACCAATCTACTAAGAATGCAGGCCCCTCAGATGTCCCAATGACTTGTTTTTGTGCATTTTTCCCTTGGATGTGATTTTTTTAAATAGTGACAAAAGAAAAATGCACTGAGCCCAAAATGTCTAAAAACTTCTAGAAATGGCCATTTTCTAAACAAAAAAAAAAAAAAATAGACCTTGTTCAAGTTCAAAAATGGCCACTTGATTTTGGACATTTACAGCAAAACGCCCAAAATTGGATTTAGATGTCATATTGAAAATGCCCCTCATTATATATTTGAAAAGTCTTAAATACCTCTGCATTCAAGTTGGGCTTAGTGTGCAGGAAATTCCTGTGTTAAAATACATTAACCCCAGATTGTAACATATTTTAGTAAAATTGCCTCAGAATGTTTGATTTGTTGTATATTTTAGGTTATATTTTTCCCTATGTAGCTATTCTTATTTTTTACCACTGTGATGTTTCTGATGAAAAGTAGTTAATTGAGTTTAATAAAACATAAGTATACAATATAACTTGTCATTGTCCACTCTTAAGTGAGAAATCCCAAATTCATTTTGGCATAGGTAAAACTGCCCATACAATTTTCAGCTCTAATTATTTCCCTTGTTAACCAGGTAAATCTGTTGAATATTATCCTCGCGAAGCAATTCTGTCTAGAAAATGAATATGTCAGATCTCTAGCAAACATGTTCAGATGTTTTTCTTGAAATTTACTGTCAATAATTATTAATCCAGTTTTTATATTGGTTACTGGGCAATGCATAAAACTAACATAAGAGGTTGCTAAGGAAACTATTACAGCTATAGACTTTACCTTAGGTGGTACATCATCTACAAAGAGCTCGAGACCTTCAGACCTAAAGTATAATGAAAGAAACAGGGCATTCTCAAATTGTCAGGAGAATGGATTTATTTTGAATCATTTCAACTCTTGCTTCAGCTTGCCTCATGAGAATAGATTACTCCTGAGTTGTTTTCTGTTTCAAATACAATCTTGGTGGCAAAAGATAGCATGTCCATTTTTTCCCTGACAAAGGCTGCACATAGAGCAGACTGCAGCTCAGAAAAAGGAGAGAGCGAGAGTAAGAACATGCGCATATATGTTCTGAAAATTATTAAATATTGCAAGAGAGGGGATAAAACAGCTTTTCAATATTTTTGAACTTTAAAAAGTTTGTTTCCTCTCATACCAAAACTTCCATGTGCATATACGGAAGGTTATTGTTCAAAGGTGTTTCCATGAGTGAAGAAGAGCTTTGTTGCACAGAACTTGCCTGTCATAAAATTATATGTATTTACTTATCAGATGTATTACTCCATAGTACACCCAAAGAAACTACATACATGAAAATTTCACAAATATACATACCAAGCAAAATAACATCACAAACAGCATGTGCAGTCCAAGACATAGAGGCTTTGTCAAATATAGAGCCTCTTATTAAACAGGTGCGGGACTGCATATTAAATGCCTTCCACTTACAGAGGGTGTAGTGATTTTAGACAGCATAGAAATCCCTAAACAAATATATGTGGGAGCACTTTTCTATACCATCAGCAGCAGCTCCTCCCTTCTAGGGCATCTGTGCCTCCCCTCATGGTCACAACCCCCCCCCCACCCCACACCAGCGCCAGTCCATCAAATGACAACTCCCTACGATGCATCCCCACCAAGCAGTCACCCTGAGACAAACCCCCCCTGTGTCTACCCCCAACACAATTCCCCCATGGCACTCCCACCCCTCATGTGGGCAACCACCCACTATGGACTAAATTCAGCAAATGGCGCTCAAGAGACAGTGCTATTTTTATAAACAGCATTCTGAGTTGGATACAATTTATAGAAAAGCGTTTAACACTGATTTCCATTTCAAATTTTGAGCTCAAAGATTTACACCAACAGGAAACCTGGTGTAAATCATGGCATGCAATTTAGGCTTGGAACTCTGGTATGCACCCTCCCATGTCCCTCCCATAGCCACACCCCCTTTTGAGTTACAAAGTATCAGATCTGTGTGCAGATCTTTATAGAATAGTGTTTAGCAAGTTGCATGTGCAAATCCAAAGTGTTGCCAATTAATGTCAGTAATTGATTGTTAGCGCCCTGTTATTGGCAATAATTGCCTTGTTAGCCAATTTAACTGTGAACATCTCAGAATAGCATGCCATTTTGTGTGCAGAAATGTGCATGCCATTTATAGAATCTGGGGGTATGTGTCATTCTCCCCCTGAGGTACAACCCCCCCCCCCCCCAAGGGTTTAATCTCCAAAGATGCAGCCTCCTACACTCCACGTTTACTGGAGGTCTCTGAGGTCTACTGGTATGGGAGCAATGCCATACCAACTCCAATTTCTACTGGCTAGTTCTTATTGCATTAAATTGTACCTATACTAAAATAGCACAAGGTAGTGGTAAAATAACACATCTTTAATGATTACCTGCCTTGATAAGTTCCCCCATTAATGGCAGCACAAGTTGATAATTCCGCCCCCCCCCCCCCAAGATGTGTTATGTTACCATTAACTCATGCTCTTTTAGCATATGTAGCATTTTTTGCAATGGAACCTAGTTACTAATAACTGGGGTTAACAGTAAAGTAACACAACTTAATAGTAGCCCATGTGGATAAATCCCCTCTTAATACTGCATGTTAATTTATCAAGTTGTTTAGTAGAGGGTGTAGTTATCAACATGGGCTACCATTAAGACATATTATTTTGCCAATAATTCATGCTATTTTGGCACAGGTCCTAGTATAGAAGCCCTTTTAATAAAAGGTTTACTATGAAGCAATGGGCTTGCCGCGCAGCAATCTAGAACTACCGCCAGTCCAATGCAGGTGCCAGTGGTACTTCCATCCCTAGCATATGTGCCATTTCCAACACTAGTGGAAATAGTGAAAATATATTTCTGCAGGGGTTTACCTGGTGGTAATCTGGAGCGTCGCACACTGTACAGTTACCGCCAGATTAGTGTGGGAGCCCTTAACACCACCTCAATGGGTGGTGGTAAGTGCACCCGCCTCCCCCAAATGGCCATGCAACAAGTGGAAATTTACTGCAAGGTCATTTCATTTTTGGCTATTTTCACCCACTGCTGTAAAAGGAGCCCTGGAACACAGCAAAAACAGCCAGTGCCTCAAGCGCAGGGCCCTTTTTACTGCGGCTTAGTGAGACCTAGTAAGTAATAGCTGGGGTTGACAGTAAAAACTACATCTTAACGATAGCCCATGCTGATAACTTCCTCTCCTAAATGGTTTTGCCTTATTGACTTATTTATATTCTTTTCATCTGAATATGTTCTTTAGTTGAGAGCTACTAAATATTAGCACTATTGCTCAAATTCTGTGTAGGTTATCCAAAGTTAGGAGCGTAATTTTGGGCACGGGTTGCAGATATGCGCTAAAAGTAATTGGCTAAATTGTTGATAACAGTCAATAATTGGGCTTAACAAGCACTAATTGTCAACTATTACTGGTTACACTCATATCTACTCTGCTCCCCTATTCTATAACCTGTGGGCCTAATTCATCTTGTGTGCAACTCCAAAGGTGGCGTGGCTGAGGAAAGAGCATGGGCAGGTCATTGGTGTTTCCAGGATTTAGGCTTGGAGTTATTGAATACTTCCATTTCCATGCCTGACAGTAGTTAGATGTGAACATTTACAATAGCCTTTAGCAGGTGTAAATATTTGTGACTAAAGTTAGGCAGGAAAATGACTTAAGCTAGTAATCTATAAAGACAATTCTACGCAGAGCTGCCTTTATAGAATTTGTGCTTAGTGGGCATCATCCCAGTGTCTAACTCTGGGCACCATATACGGAATTTCCCCCCTCCCTCATGGTGTTCATTTTCAAAGCAGATGGACATCTTAGTATGCCTAAAAACATTTGGACGTTTCACACTGCAATAGAACCAAATAGCAAGAGGGTGTGTTGTAGGCTTGTTTTGGTCAGGACTAGGGAAGACCCAAATGGAGGACGTCCATCAGGCATTTTCAAATGAGAAGAAATATCCATATTTATAAAGAAGGACATTTTTATCTGGACTTGTTTCAGTCATGTCCAAGTTTAAAAAAAAAATGTTCTAATTGAGCAGCTGACTACTGGAGGGATTAAGGCATGACCCCTCCTTAATTCCCCAATGGCTGCTGTCCCTTTCTCTCTCCCCTGAAACTAGAAAGGAAAACCAGGATCTCTGTCAGCTACAGGTGTTATGGCCTAGTGGTTAGTGCAGTAGAGTGTGGTCCAAAGGACCTAGGTGCATGCCCCACTTCAGTTTTTTTTTTGTGTGTGTGTGTTTGCACAATAATCCTGAGCCTTCTAGAAACTGAAAAATACCTACTTTACCTAAATATAGAAGACACCTACAAGCCTGAAAGCTATTTAAGTGATGTACATTCAGGTACAGTAGATATTTTTTCAGGACCTGGAGAGATCACATTTACAAAATAAACAAAAAAAGAGTTAGGGTGAGGTTTGAACTCGTGACCCTTGGGGGTACAGTCCATTGCACTAACCACTAGGCTACTCCTCTGCTTTACAGGGACACTTGTGCTGCCATATTTTTGATAATGATGACAGACATTCATGTCCCTGATTTTTTTCATCCAAAAAGTTTGAATGTTTCACTTTGGAAAATGGATATTAATTTTGGACATTTTCGGTGCAAAAATATCCATCTCACAGCAATAATTGAACAGGAAATCTAGACATTTTTCCTACTTGATTATGGCTGTGAGATGTCCAGGGTTTTTGGACATTTTTTTTACTTGAACTTTTTTCTTTTAAGTGCTTCCTATGTGTTTTGTTTTTATTATTGTATGTTTGTGCTGAAAATATTTTATGGAAGTTTATGATCATGGATTTCTTATTTCATGTGTTCTTTTTTATGCTTTGTAAAAAAGACAAGGAAGATAAAATGTTTACTGTCTTCTTTAAAATATCTCAAAATATAGAAAATGCATATGGAATATAATTTTCGTAAATAAAGTTTATGTACTTTTAGAATCTCAGAATATTAGGGTTATGACCCTAGGGAAAATTATGCATAATGTTAAAGTGAGACAAACTGTAGAATAATAGAACACATTTCTGAACCTCTAACAAGAGTTTATAGAAAAGAAAGGACATTCCTGCAAAATCATTTGAAACTATGGAGTATAATTACTGATACATATTTTGATAAATGGATTTCATGGCATGTGCAGAACATGGAAAACATTTAGAGCGGGTACAGTATTTTCTTTCAAGGCAAAGAATGATGCAGAAAATTGCAGTGCAGAGGCTAGAATACTTTGCAGCCCAGAGAACATTGTAGGAATCACCTGCAGTTTGTCCCTTACATTTTGCTTTTGACTGGTATCTCCTCCATTAGTAACACTCTAGAAGCCATCTAATGTACTGAAGTATGGAGCAAAATAAGTTTTTCTGCAAATTTTCTGAAAGATCCTAAACATTGCAAAAACATCTTGGGAAGTACAAAGCCCAAACTAAGGGGGTCATTTACTAAGCTGTATTAAGCAGATTAATGATGGGAGGGGCAAGAACTGGGCATGACTTGGATGGATCGAGGCATGGTCAACTGTGACAGCTAGATCTTGGTTGTATTATTGCCAGATAGGTGCATGTTTTGCCCCCCCCCCCCCCAACTGTTCCCTTTGACATCTGATCCCCCTTGAAAACTCCTGATCTCTTAACCACCCCCAACAACCTCAATCACTTATCCCAACTGCCTTACTCAAGCCAATCACTTCCCCCAAACCCACTGATCAAGGCAATCACTTTCCCAACATCCTCTGATCAAGACAATCGCTTCCCCCGAATACCTCTTCATTAGACCCCCAAACCCCACAATCACACACCAACAGTCCTTATCAGACCCTGAAATCTCTATGACAGAATAGCCCTGCCCCAACAAAACAGCCCTGAACCTGGAAGGATAGTTGCTAGTAATTAATGCACACTAAATGAAAACCTTCCGCACTTTAGTAAAAGGGCCCTAAGTATTACTTTAGCTACACAATAATTTGAGAATGTATTTTTATTTATCTGACACATTTTCATTGGTAGCTCAAGGCAAGTTACATTTGGCTACAATAGGTATTTCCTTGCCCCCACTAGAGATTACAATCTAAGGGTCTCATTTACTAACCTGAAGGAATGTATTAACATGTATTATCACAACTTACATGATAAATTAATGTTATAGTGAATAATGAATATTCTGATAAATAATGTGTTAAATTGTATCAGAACAAATTAGTAAAGGGGACTTTTACTAAGGCACGCTTATGTTTTTAGCATGTGACAAAAACAAGTGTGTGCTAAATGTTAGAGATGCCAATGTATTCCTATAGGTATTTCTATAGTTTAGCGTGCACCTATTATTAGCGTGCGCTAAAAATGCAAGCATGCCTTAGTAAAGACCCCCTAATTGAAGTCCTGCAATTGCATTTCAACCAATGGAGAGTGCACAAGGAATTCCGTTGGGAGAAGCAGAATTTGAAATCTAGCTTCCCTAGTTTCAGTTCAATTCTATCCGCCAGTGATGTCCGTTTCAGTCAAAAAAAGTTTAATACAATTTGATTCAATTTGCTCATATTAATTCATTTTTTTTTAATTTGATTTGATTCAATTCCGTTCTTTAAGGCTACTATTGAAATGAGTAGATTAGGTGTTTTATATTTATATGAAGTCAATAGTTTTATTAACAAATTTCACCTTATAAGTTGTCAGCACTCAACAATTGAACAAGGACTAACTATAATATGAACAACTCTTATTATTACGCATAGTCTTGCATAATGTCAAAAGCAAAGTTAGGTTGGATTGTACATCTTCCAATTTTTATTGAGAAAAATCAATTTGTCCGCTTTGTCTGGCTTCAGACAACTGCGTCTTGCAGCTATAATTTGTCCAGCAGTAGAAAAAAATTATTTCTGACGGCACAGAAGTCACTGGCCTACACAAGCACTTCTGTTCAAGCTGGTTCAGCAGTGGCAATTTCCCTTGCCTTTACTGCCAGAAACTAAAATCATCACTGCCAGTTTCCAATGGTCTTCCTGTCTATAGCAGGCAAGTTCTACTACTGAAGCAAATAACCATGAAGTCACTAAAGGGACCTGCCTCAGTTGTACAAACTGATGTGCAGCACATTAGAAATCTTTGAAGATGTTTCATCTAAAAAAACATAAAAATAGACATTTAATATGATAGCAGATGAACACTACAAGATCTCATCTTGATTGCTCATATATCTACTGGCTGAATTATTGCATATCCTATTTCAAAGGGTCATTTTCAAAAGATATGTATATATATACTGGTTTTATGTGCCATAAATGTGGAGCGGAGGAGTAACCTAAAGGTTAGTGCCATTTTCAAGGCATAGACCATAGAAGTCTGCCCAGCACTGTCCTTGTTCTTCAACTTCTGAAGTTGTCATCAAAGTCCCACTTCAGCACATCCAAATCTGTCCAGCCATGATCAGGGCACAGACTGTAGAAGTCTGCCCAGCACGGACAGCTTCTCAATTGCTGGTGTTGCCATCTAATCACCGCTGAGCTTCTTTGGTTCCATGCCATCTAAACTAGATTCCTTGGAATCGGTTTTCAAAGAGAAACTGTTCTTTTTGAAAACTAGTGTGAAGGTAAAAAGCATCTATACACACTTGTTTAGTTGGAAAGCTGTCCACTCAATGACTGTACCTGCTGTGGTCTACTCTCACTGAGAACTATGAAGCACTCTATCACCATCTCTCACCAGATGTTCCACCCAATTTGAATTTTAAAGTAGAAAGTTCTAGGCAGATTATCCATTACAAAAGTTCAGCCCATTCTTGCTAAAGATCTAGAAGAGCTTGCTGGTGTTACATTTTTGGCAGGCTAAACTGTACAGTAGATAATAACAAACGGAACCATTTTTTTCTCTCTGTATAACACCATACTAAGTTTTGAAATGCCTAAAGGATGTAGTTCCATAACTTTCTTTTACAGACTATCATATCTTGATCGAGCCTTTAGAATACAATTCATGTCATCAACCAATCTCAGATAAGGAAGATTCCTTCATACTTCAGTTTAAGGCTATCCTTAAATTTTGCAAAAGACTAGAAAATCAAGAAAAGCTATCTATCCTACATCCCCATTGATTTTGACTTCACAGAGTTCACTGGGCTACTACAGCATTCTTCCTAGATTTCAACAAGCCTCAAGCCCCTTGTCAAGTTTATGCTCAGATAGTCCAAAACGATTCTACCATTAACTTGATTCTCCCATTCAGTACTTTGCTAATCAACTGAATGATTGGTAAATGTTCAGAAATCCCCAAACCTATCCACATTGGGAAAAGCAGAGCCTCCCTTTGAGAGTTCACCAAAACACTTTTCTACTTTTTTTTTACCAATTCATTCTAGTCTATTGCAAGCCCCTGGTCCTAACTCACCAGATCCTTGAGATCCTCCTCTGACAATCCTACATACCAATAGCATTGCTGTTCAAACTCATAGCGGGTGGTTTTAGCCACCATGGCCACCCTGGAAGGCCGGAACAGTTGCACCTGGCCTTAAGAGACAAGGTCAATCCCCCAATGCCAGAGAAAGCTGAAGCAAGCTACAAGTCCACTTCACTGATTTTGAGCTTTCTTTAATTTTAATTTTAAATACAACAATTCTGGCAGTAATCCATAAAAGAACATTCTTTACCTTTTAAAACTGCTAATTTGTCTTCTCTGACAGCGAACAGGAGCAAGAACAACCATCAAGTACTGCTCCCACGGGCCCCACAGCCTTTCCTCTTGCATACTCCCACCTCTGTGGAAACAGGAAGTTACATCATTGGGAAGGCTGTGCTGCTGGCTTGAGTGGTGTTGCTGGCTGCTAATGCTCGCTGCTGGCAAAGAACAACCAATTTAAAAGGTACATGGGGGTAAATTGAACATCCAGGTTTTTTTTTTAATCAATTTGAATCAATTCACCAAAAACGAATAAGCGAATTGATTCAAATCACAAATTGGACAGCACTACTTTCCACTTGGCATCTAAAGGTCAAAGCAGTCTGAGAGCTCAGAGCCAAGAGCAAACATGAAGTGAATGCTCAGATAGTAGCCATCGTATTTTGGCAAAATAGCCAAAAACCTTTTACCTAACTTTTAATGTCTGCCTTTTATGTCATATTTTATTTTCAGGTTTTCACACCTTACTGAATTCAAAAATGTGTTTGCAAGAACAATGCCATTATCACAAGACATTATTGTCTGATTAAAGGATTGCAATTATTCCAAGAGTGGAGAGAAGGGATGCTGCCATTATAATAGTAGGTGATTTGTATTTCTACCATTGTGCTCATAAAAGAAAATCTTTATGTCTCTTCATTTTAAAAGCATTATACTGTGAATTTTAATAAGTATTTTCTATCATTTTGCAGCACAGAAATACAACTCTAGATTTTCTTTTTAAACAAATTCCATTGGTCTTTTCTCTGTTAGTAATAGTTGCATTTGTTCATATCATGTGGCTCATGCTATAGATCTAGTTATCTGATTTTCTTTCAGGTCAATATTTTCAAATATCATGGTTGATATTTGTTTTAAATGCTGGCGACCTGTCCAGAGAAGCAGCGACACAAAATATGTGTTTTTAGTGGTGACCCGCACTATCTGTATGGATGGCAGTGATATTCAGCTGCTACCCAAATAGCTATGCAGTTAGGACAGCCTTTTTAGCACTCTTTTTCCACATTAGCAGCTAAATATCACTGACTATCCATCCAGTTAGGTGGAATGCCCATACCCTACCCAGTACTATCCAGATAGTGCCAGAACAGTCTGTAAGAACTTTTAGTGCACTATCTGTATACCCCCAAATTATGTAAAGGGCACAAAAATTTGGGTACACAATTGGGCCATTTAGGCATGTAGCTAAATTAGATAATGGGTTTCTAAATTGACATTAAGTACCAATAATTGTTATCAACAAGCAGTAATTAGCACTAATTTGTAGTTCTCTCTGGTTCCAGATCTGCTCAACTTTAATCTATTAGATGTTCTACTTTCTTTTTTCTTGCACCTTTTGTCTGGAATGGGCTTCCCTTGTCACTTCGTAGCAATATTTAAAAAAAAAAGTTTAAAAGTGAATTAAAGACTTAGGGCCCTGTTTACTAAGCTGCATTAGAGGTGTGTTAGTGGTTTTAGTATGCACTAACAATTAGATGTGTAGATGCCCATAATATTTCTATGGGTGTCTACATAGTTAGCATGCGCTAATATTTACCACACGCTAAAAATGCTAGTGCACCTTAGTAAACAGGTCCCTTGGGTTTTTTCTCAGGCCTATGAGGATGGTATGCAAAGGTCATAATTGCAGCTCAGCTCTCCTCTTTAATATGCTGCTTTGACCCTTCTTTCTCTGCCCTTTTCCTTCTTTTCTGTGCGATTGGTATGCTGTCCTATTGATATTGTAGTTCCTGTGTTCTCCTTTTATTGTTTTCGATCTTTTTATATTTTGGTTCGTAAACTGCTCTGTTCTGCTCGCCAGTTAGAGTAGTATAGTAAGTATAATAAAGCTATAAGCATGCACACATGATTTCCACACTTATTCTATAACTTTAGCACATACTTTCTATGGTGTGCAACTCCAAGAGAGGCATGGACATGCAAGGGGCATAGGCCGGTTAGGGGCATGCCAAGCAATTAGATGCTAAGTTAAAGAACACTGTCAGTTGCATGTATAGCTGCCAGTATTTGGTCACAAACATTTAGACCAGCCATTGACATGGCGTAAGTGCTCACATTAGAGTCTTACGCTAGTTTTCTATCACAGCAACTATATGTTATATTGCTATTATAGAATTGTAGACATTATGCTGAAATCTTCGGTCCAGTGTGTAATGGCACCCAAAGAGCAAACATCATGCTAGGAATTATTAGGAAAGGGATGCATAATAAGACCAAGAATATTATAATGCCTTTGTATTACTCAATGGTGTGACCTCACCTTCAGTATTGCATTCAGTTCTGATCACCTTATCTCAAAAAAATGAAACAGAATTAGAAAAGGTTCAAAGAAGAGCAACCAAAATGATAAAGGAGATGGAACTCCTCTCATATGTGGAAAGACTAAAGAGGTTAGGGCTCTTCAGTTTGGAAAAGAGATGACTGAGGGGGGATATGATTGAGATCTACAAATTCATGAATGGTGTAGAACAGATTTTTCATTCTTTCAAAAGTACAAAGACCAAAGGACACTCAATAAAATTATATGGAAATTCTTTTAAGACAAATAGGAGGAAATATTTTTTCACTCAAAGAATAGTTAAGCTCTGGAACTCATTGCCTGAGGATGTGGTAACAGCAGTTAGTGTATCTGGGTTTTAAAAATGTTTGGACAAGTTCCTGGAGGAAAAGTCTTTAGTCTGTTATTGAGATGGAGATGGGGGAAGCCTCTGCTTGCCCTGGGATTTGTAACATGGAATGTTGCTACTATTTGGGCTTCTGCCAGGTACTTGTCACCTCGATTGGCCACTGTTGGAAGCAGGATACTGTGCTAGATGGATCATTGGTCTGACCCAGTATTGCTATTCTTAACACATCCTAATGATAGCGCACACTGATAATTGTGTCCCATTGTTTTCACAGATCATGCAGTGAGATCCTTATATTTAGAATGTAGTAACCATGTAAGGGATTCTATAGGTCGCTGCCCCTCTCCCTTAATAGCACACCTTCATATTGTCAGAGCCACATTAAAACCCATAATACCTAAGAATATCAAGAGCTGATATCAACAAGGATTCAGTACTATGAGTTGAATTAAAACTGTAGTGGATGGATGGTCACTTTGTCTAAGAACTCGTGCATTTGGCCAAGCACCACCTTCTCCATTATCTTTATGAGTACCAGCAAGAACGGTGCAAATTGAACATTTGACAAAATATTGGAATCTAATTAGATAAGTGTCCAAATCTCACTGTCTATAGATGTTTGTCCAGTGTCTCTCTTCCTGTCTAGGCACCTTCCACAGTTACCTTCAAACAGTATTAAATCATGGACATCTCTCCGAACTAGGATAAATCTCTAGGGAAATCTCATCTAAACTGCCTCTAAGGGAAATATTCCACAAAACACTGTGGTTTCTACTTCCATAATTGGAATAACATTGAGGAATGGTACCTACTTCTCAGCAAATAACTGTACATTATAATGCAATCTAATGGTCTTCTTAGAGCAATGAGGGGGAAAGAGTTGTCTCAATTGTTGTGCACTAATCTCATAACTAACAGAATGGTGGTCTGTCAACCCCAGAGACAAAAAAAATTTGAACTCACAAGAGCTTATCTGATAAAAATTAAATTGAGAACAAGCTCAGTTATATAGATAGCACCTCACACTATTTGTCTAATGCCTAGTGCACAAAATCATGATATTGCTCAATAAATAGCTACACCCAAATCCTGAAATTTAGGTTGTCCTTAGAAATGGCCGCCCCTAGACTTGGCCATTTCTGATTTTAAGCGATAATGGAAACTAAGGACACCCATTTCAGAAACAACCAAATCCAAGCCCTTTGGTTGTGGGAGGAGCCAACATTCGTAGTGCACTGGTCCCCCCGACATACCAGGACTCCAACAGGGCACCCTTGGGGCACTGCAGTGGACTTCATAAATTGCTCCCAGGTACATAGGTCTCTTATCTTGTGTGCTGAGCACCCCAAATCCCCCCAAAACCCACTACCCACAACTGTACACCACTACCATAGCCCTTACGGGTGAAGGTGAGCACCTAGATGTGAGTACAGTGGGTTTCTGGTGGGTTTTGGAGGGCTCACATTTAACACCACAAGTGTAAAAGGTAGGTGGGATGGGCCTGGGTCCGCCTGTCTGAAGTGCACTACACCTACTAAAACTGCTCCAGAGACCTGCATACTGCTATGATGGACCTGAGTATGACATTTGAGGCTGGCACAAAAGATTTATAAAGATGTTTTTTGAGGGTGGGAGGGGGTTAGTGACCACTGGGGGAGTAAGGGGAGGTCATCCCCGATTCTCTCTGGTGGTCATCCGGTCAGTTCGGGCACCTTTTTGTGCCTTGGTTGTAAGAAAAACAGGACCAGGTAACGTCATCCAAGTGCTAATCAGGGATGCTCTTTTTTTCCATTATGGATTGAGGACGTCCATGTTTTAGGCACACCCAAGTCCCACCTTCGCTATGCGTCCGACATGCCCCCGTGAACTTTGGTCATCCCCACGATGGAAAGCAGTTGGGGACGCCCAAAATCAGCTTTCAATTATACCAATTTGGGCAACCCTGTGAGAAGGACGCCCATCTTCCAATTTGTGTTGGAAGATGGGTGTCCTCTTTCGAAAATGAGCCTGCAGTTGTACAATAGGTGAAACATATGGCAACATGCAAATTACCCCCCCCCCCCAAAGAATCACATCTGCTTGATTATTATTTTATACACTAATTTTGGTATAGCCAATCTCTGAGCAATAGATCACAAGAACCCTCAACCTCCACCACCACCACCACCACCACCAGGTGTATTCTTCCTGCAAGACCATTCCCATGCTTAGGTAGACATTTTTTAACAAGTATTAAATCAGATTCTTCTAATTAAGATTATTTGACATACAACAGTTCTAAAGATACATTGATATTAAATCATATATTATCACAGTCTTATTTTTAAGAATTAAACATTATCCAGTTCTAGCCTCAAACATCCTTCCTTCATTCACAATTCTGCACTGCAGTACCTACTAGAGAAGACACTCAAACCAGAGGTAGCCATTAATTGTTAGCATGCATTAATTGCTGTCTATACATATACTCTGGAAAATTTTGTAGCAAGCCTTTTTCAAGTTTAACCTCTCTGTTATTCTTCTTAGCTTTTAAAAATATTGCTATGGGGTCCTTTTACTAAGATGCACTGAAAAATGGCCTGTGGTAGTGTAGGCGAGGGTTTTGGCCGTGTGCAGGATCATTTTTCAGCGCACCTATAAAAAATGCCTTTTATTTTGGGGGGGCTGAAAATGGACGTGTGGCAAAATGAAAATTGGCGTGTGTCCATTTTGGGTCTGAGACCTTACTGCCAGCCATTGACTTAGTGGTAAAGTCTCAAGCATTGACTGGGTGGTAATGGTTAACGCACATCAGAATGCTGATTACCGCCCATGCACCAGAAAATAAAAATATTTTCTGACGCGTGTATCAAAAATGAAATTACCGCCTGGGTCACACGGTAGTCGAGCGGTAATTCAGAATTGATGTGTGCTGGGCGCGTGTAAGTGCTATGGGGTCCTTTTACATGCAGAGCCGGTCTTAGGCCAAGACGACCGAGGCGGCCACATAGGGCCTCGCGCTTAAGGGGGCCCCACACGGCGCTCCTCAGTCAGCCTCCTCCGCTCCGGTATTTAAATTTACCTTGCTCCGACAGCAGCTGCGCACCGTCAGTGAAAGCGCTGTCTGAATAACGTCTCTCTCCACGAGCCTTCCCTTCGCTCGT
Source organism: Microcaecilia unicolor (assembly GCF_901765095.1). NCBI lineage: Eukaryota > Metazoa > Chordata > Amphibia > Gymnophiona > Siphonopidae > Microcaecilia > Microcaecilia unicolor. Next base: position 62,451,150 of record NC_044037.1, read on the forward strand.
TCGTTCCCTCTGTGTCCCGCCCTCGCAAGGAAATGATGTCAGAAGAAGGTGGGGCACTGAGGGAACGAATGAGCGAAGGGAAAGCTTGTGGAGAGACGTCACTCAGATAGTGCTTTCACTGACGGTGCACAGCTGCTGTCGGAGCGAGGTAAATTTAAATATGAAAGATGTTGTTCATCATCTCATTCTCAGGAAATGAGATCTGAGGGGGGGCGGTTAACAAAAGACCCTTGACTGCATTATTTCCCAACACATTTACCATTCAAGTAGATAGAACAGCTTTTTTAAAAAAGAAGGCAGTGCAGAGCAGCTAATGGGAAACTGCCTCAATATTAGGTATATTATGGAAGGGATTACCAGAAGACCTGGCTCCCACCAGCAGGGAGCAACCAGAAGAAAGACAGGCGGGCAGCAGGGAGTGAATGAAATCTCTGTAAGTGCCTCAAGGAATTAGTGCAGATGAAGAACACAGGAGACTGCCCCCGGCCCTTGATTAAAGGGGCCATGTTTGCTGTGCTTTGGGGGTGACATGCTGAGCCAGGCTGATCTCCCTTGGCAAAACTTGCCGGTGGAAAAGCTTACACCAGCTAAATGAAGATGTCATCCCCCGAGGGGCCAAGGAACAACTAGGGGAAGAGGGTGGGCAGGTGGACATGGGAGCGGAAGGATGGGGAGAGAGGAGAGCATTGATCGATGGATGGACATGGAGGGGAGGGAGGAGGAGAATTGCTGGATATGGATAGATGGAGGAGGGAACGGGAGAGAGGAACAAGGATGGACATGGATGGGAGGCCAGGCCCAGGGAGAGAGGATTTACAGATGGTAGACAGAACACATAAGGACACAGGAGGATGGTGGACATGGTGAGAGAAAAAATATTAAATGGAAAGAAGACACTGCATAAAACAGAAGACACTAGGACCAAAGCGAATAGAAAAACTAAATGATCAGACAACAAAGGTAGAAAAAAGTATTTTATTCAGAATTTATTAATTGGAATATGTCAGCTTTTGGAAATATGCATCTGTGATATTTTGCATGTAAGTTTCATTTTTTCTAGTATTGCTGCATGCTGATTCTGACTTCTTGAGGTAACTTTCCAGTTCAGTATATTGCCTTCATATCTGTTGTGTCATGTGTTTTTCATGTGTGATCAAGGTGCAGTATCCTGCTAGCGTGTAGTATTTGCAGCCCTTTTTGTTTTGTTTTGTTTTGTTTTCACGAGATAGTGTAGTGGTGTTTTAGAGCCTGGTGTAATTACAGTTCTGCCTTTCCATGCATAAGGTTGTAGCTCGTCCTGTCCTTGGAATTAGTGCTGTTATGGTTTGGTAAGGTTATGAGTGTATTTTTGCACAAGTTTGTGTATAGTGTTTTGCAGTGGAGAAATTGTGTGTCCGCACCTCTGACCCCCCGGGGTTATGAGAATTGGAACTACTAATTATAGTGGACTTGAACTTAAAAATTTCTGGGGAGGGGGGGGTTTATGATAGCATTGTGCTTATTATTTCAATCAGTTTTTCTGTACAAGTTTAGCTTCATTTGTCTTTATTTGAAATTTCATAAATAAAAAATTTTCAAAAAATTGAATAATCTTATCAATGGGGTGGAGCTGGGGTGGGGGTGGGGCTAGGGTGGGGCGGGGCTAGGATGGGGCCCCACCAAATTGGTCTGCACAGGGCCCCGCAGTTGCTAAGACCGGCCCTGTTTATGTGGCTTAGTAAAAGGGCCTCATAGTGACCAACATGCAAATCATTGAAGCCAGCCTCTAGTCTAGTCTTAAGTATGAATAAATATATTTGGGTGAAAGGACTGCAATAGGTGTTGAAAAACTGTGTAAGCAGCTATTGGTAGACATAACTATGAGATGTATAAATGAAGGCACACAGTGATTATCCCTCCCAATTATCTTTTTTTTTTTCATTTTAAATTTTGGCTGAATATCTATTTTTACAACATTTGCTATTCAGAGATTTTCAGAAATTCTCCCTTAGGAGACCAAAAAGAATGTGGGTGAATCAAGCCTTATGAGAAATGTCCTCTATTTCCTTGAATTGATATGGTTTACAGGGAGAGTTAATGCAGCATAGGATTACAATTTTACAAGAATATCATATTGTTGCTGAAACGATTCCAGTTGTGATAGCTTATTGCATTTTCCTTTCTCAAAGGAACATCAGTTTTTCTATTTTTTTTCCTTGTTAAAGACAGCAAAAGTTATTTTGAGGTTAATGTGAAACACATAAATAGATTGATGATCTCGTCTGATAACTAACCCTTCAAGCATGTATCAAATAGCATAGCTGGCTGCATATCAGCATTATCTGTTCATGGCATGTGCATTGCTATCCTAGGACGGAGTATCATGGTAGAGAAAGAAAAACAACTAATAAAAGAGACTAAAAGATTCAGTGAATTGGCGTAGAGATACACTTTTAGATTGCCGGTTCAAATTCTGTTCAAGTTGGGAATGATTGAAAACCATAAATATCTACAAGCCATGAAGTGCTCACTTTAAATGAGATGGTATCCCTGTCCAGTTTCTATTGAACAGTTCTTATTATAGATCTCTAAAACACTATAAAATCAATCTGGCCAGGACAGAGTGCAATTGGTCCATCAGAATGGGAATGCTTGTGCTGCCACTGTCATTTCTTATGCTTTTCTCGTCCTGTGGATTTATTTACTTTAGTAGTTTTTACTTGCCTTGTCACACTAATGCCTGAGGTAAAGCACATTTGAACAACAAATTGTCATTAGCACCTAAATAAAATTGCAAATATTTAATGGAATAAACACTATTTTATAGCAGGAAATTAGCATTAGCAACCCATAAACACAATTTAATTTAAAAACAGTATAAAAGAGCAGCAAAAATAAAACTGGAGCATGCTAAGGGCCCTGTTTACTAAGCTGTGCTGTAGGTGTGCTTTTTAGCGTGCACAAAAATTTGTGTGTGCTAACAATAGAAACACCCACTATATTGCTGTCTTTAGTAAAAGACCCCCTAAACGCTAAAAGGTTTGCATGCACGGCTTAGTAAACAGGGATCTACATTTCAATTCTTCTGTCAATACACCGCCTTTCCCAAGTTCTCTAGAGAACCATGGGACCCTTTTCTTAATCTGCACTAAGCAGTTTGAATGTGAAATAGCATGTGGTAACTGTTAGTCGCTGGCTATAGTAAACATTACCCCACTAACATGAACGTTAGCATGCACTAATTCACATGCTGACTGCATATCCTGTTATGGGGCAGGAAGTGGATGGGTTTTGGGAGGGGAATGGGTGTGGACTTGCATTGCAGTTAGCACATGGTACCTTACCTCATAGTTCACAGTTCAATTTTATGTAATATGCTACAAAAAAAAAAGTAAATATCCAAATGGTTTACAATTTAAATTGGAACTGAAGGGTAAAGGGGGCAGAGATGAGTAGTAACAAAGTACTTGTACTTTGTTATAATTCTTAAGTACAGTTGGCAATACTTTTGCTTGTAATGAGTTCCTTTTTTTGCAATACTTTTTGAATTATATTTAAGCTGTACTTTTGTACTTAGTAACAAAGTAAAAATTTGGAAAGTAGTTAAAAAAAAGTATTTTCCATCTCTCTGCTTCTCCCCCTCTACAGGATTTCCAAGTGATGTCAGATACGGCTTGCATCTGATTTGGCCTGAACTTCTAGGCTCACACTAATAAACTACCATGGGAGACGTGTGGGACCCAGCTCTCTGCAGTCCTGCTACTGCTACCTGTGCCAGGCCTGCCTCCTCTGATGTACACTTCTAGGACTGGCGCAGGAAGCATTAGTGGTGCTGCAGAGAGCCAGGGCACGCCTGTTTCCTATGGTAGTTTATTAGCACCGACCCAATGGAGGTGCACGAGAGGGAGGGAGGGAGGGTAAACTGTGTTGCAGGGTTGCAGTGGATTGGAAGGGAGAAAGGCAGAAATTAGTGAAGACTGGATGGTTGCAGAGGGAAAGAATGACAGAGAGAGATGGGGCAATACTGGATAAAAGGGGAGGGAGAAACAGAAGCTATGGACTTAGGGGAGAAAGAAATGTGACAAGACTGGATAGGTGAGAAGGAAGAGAGAAATTAGGCAAGACTGGATAGGAGGGGAAGGAGCGAGAGAAAGTAACAGAGAGATGTGGCAATACTGGATAAAGGCAGGTGGAGAAACAGAAGCTATGGGCTGGGGAGAATGAGAGAAACTGGGTAAGACTGGATAGGTAACAGGTAGGGGGGATGGACCTGGGTCCGCCTGCCTGAAGTGCACTGCACCCACAAAAACTGCTCCAGGGACCTGCATTCTGCTGTGATGGACCTTAGTATGACATCTGAGGCTGGCAATCAATATTTTGAAAGATGTTTTTTGAGGGTGGGAGGGGGTTAGTGACCACTGGGGGAGTAAGGGGAGGTCATCCCCGATTTTCTCCAGTGGTCATCTGGTCATTTCGGGCACCTTTTTGTGCCTCAGTCGTAAGAAAAATATGATCAGGTAACGTCGTCCAAGTGTTCGTCAGGGACGTCCCTGTTTCTTTCGATTATGGGTCTAGGACGTTCTAGTGTTAGGCACACCCAAGTCCTGCCTTCGCTATGCCTCTGATATGCCCCTTGAACTTTGGCCATCCCTGCGACGGAAAGCAGTTGGGGATGTCCAAAATCGGCTTTCAATTATACTGATTTGGACGACCCTTTGAGAAGGGCGCCCATCTTCCGATTTATGTCAAAAGATGGGCATCCTTCTCTTTCGAAAATGAGCCCAATGGTATCTAGTTCAAAAATCCAATATTGTTTTTTTCTGGTTAAAGCATTCTCCCTTTGCCTGCTCTTTGAGTAACCCCACATGGTCAATAATCATCCACTGTAGTTGGGAGAACTGATGATGTAACTTCAAACAGTGGGCTACCATAGGGGCTGTAATGTTCTGGTTCTTCAATCTGAAATTGTGTTCTGTCAAAATGAATCTTGACTTCACGGGTGGTGCGTCCCATGTACCACTTTTGGCAAGGGCAAATGATGGCGTAAACAGCATAAGAAGTATCACAAGTAGTACTGTGTCTCATATAATAAGTCTTCCAATTCTTCGACGGATGTTGCCACTGATAGCACTCATTGGTTAGAGAACAGACCTGGCAATGACCACTTGCTTTATGTCTCATAACTGGGAGATTGCAGTCTGCATTGTCTCCATAAATAGAATGAACCAGTTCATCCCGTAAATTACGTCCCCTACGATATGCTATACAGGGGCATTGTTGGAAAACCTGATGGAATGCAAGAACCACCCAATGTCAATTAATGGCTTGAGCAATCTGAGGTGTTAAGTCTGTGTATGTCAGGACACAGACAAATTTGTCCAAAGTTTATCTAGGCTTATCCAATAAGAGTAATGAATGCTGGGTATACTTAGCCCGCTTGTATGTGCAACGGATACTTTTATCAGGATATCCTCTTTCCTTCAGACGTAGCCATAACAGTTGGGCTTGCTGATAGAAAGTCTCCTTATACAAAAATTTATTTTAAAAAAGTATTAATATTTATTATTTTGTTCTCTTGGTTGTTAGACAGGTTTTTTAAGCTCTCCATCCATACCCTAGGTTTTACCAGTGGTTAGAGTTCTAGCCGTACCCTGGTTTGTTTTGGTATATGCTTTGGAATGAATTAGCTCAGAAGCACATCAAGAATGTTTCTCATTAATCTAGCATGAGGGATGTGTGGAAAGTGTGGGTGAATGGTGCTTTATTTTTATTTTATTTTATTTTATTGTGTAATTAGAGCTTTGGCTAATTAATATAGCCTCAGCTGTTTTGTAGGCTAGTGTAAACTAGATTAATTTTGGGGGATGATATTACAGCTAGCATAATATAAAGATTTCTATATAGTACTAGTAGTGTTTGAAGCTTCAGCCTGTAAAATCACATCAAAGACAAGGCTACATATTCATAACATTCCAACTGTTTTAAGGTTTACTACCTTTAGAACCATCAGGGCCAGTGCTGGGGTTTCTGGCGCCCCTGCAGCTTATTAGTCGGTGCCCCCTACCCATCCAGTATCTCCTCTTTCTCTCTCTCTCTTTTCTCCTCCCAGCCAACACCTCCCCTTCCAATCCGCAGCTCCCTTCTCCCATCTGAGCACCCCTTTTCAGCCCTCCTGAGTTCTAGCCCTAGCCCCCATTTTAGCTGCTAATTTGAGCCCTAGTCCCCACCTGTCTGCCATCAGCTCCTGTGACTGCCCCATTCTCTTTTCTGCTGGCCTGCATGCATTTTTAAAATCTTTGAATCAGCAGTGTCTGTGAAGATGCAGGCTGCCTTGAGCCTTCCCTCACTGTTCCACCCTCGTGGAAACAGGAAATTACATCAGAGGAGGGTGGGTCACAGTGAGGGAAGGCCCGAGGCAGCCTGATTCCTTCACAGATGCTGCCGATTCAAAGATTTTAAAAATGCATGCAGGGTGGCAGCAACGAGAAGGGGGCTTTTGTGGGACCAAAGAGTAGACAGATGGAGATTAGGCTGCAGCTGGGGCTTTAATTAGCAGCTGAGAAGGGGGCTAAGGCAAGAACTGGGAACTGCCGGTAAGCATGGCATGTGGGGCACCCTCTACAGATCGGCACCCCCCTGTCATGCTTACCATGCTTACTGAGTTGTGCAGGCCCTGAGAACCATTGATTGAAGGAGAAAACCTACTAAACCATTTCAAGTCTTTGTTTCTGTACTTTGAACTTATTTATGGCATCTGTTTTTGGTTTCTGTAGTTTTTGATAAAACAGCTCATAAAAGCACAGCAAAGATGACTGGAAATACCTTAGGATTGCGTTTTGTTAATTTACCAGGGCTTCCAAATCCAACCTTTCTTGCAACAATAACAAACTGTCAGATCCAATTCAGTTGAATAAACAGCAAAGATCTAGATCCTGAAAATTGGCACAGTAGGCCACTGTAAGACATGAATTCTTTTTCTGTAGGGATTGAAACACTGCACTGGGCTCATGGTATGTTGTGAAGCTCTGGATGGAGTTGACATTGTTTGGGAAAAAATCATGTCCTAATCTAAAGGCTATATTATAAAATATCTTATGAAACAGAAGAGGCTGGGAACATTTTTTTTTGCACAGTTAATTATTTAAAGATCCATATTCAAACTGGGATATAGCCTAAAACTGATGACATTTGGATCTGGATAAAAAGTGTTGTTATAAAGACATGGGAAACCCATCAAAGAGATTAAAAGCATGATCACAAAGAAAAGATTGAGGGCAATTCACAGCCAGCAGAAACAAATGTGATCATTGGCAAAATATAATGAATCTCCAGTTCAGCTATGATACATTGCCAGTTTTGTCAGATGTACAGCCCCCACGGGCTGTCAGATAATGGTTACTAGTTTGTGCACTAGGACAAAGGCAGGGAAGCAAAACTGCAGCAAGCATCCGTGAGCTTTATGAATACCAATCGTCCTTACCTTTTTTTGGCAGCACACAGTCTCAGGGCGAGTAAACTTTTCTAGGCACTGGTCCTAGGTCAGTAATTTGAAAAAAATACTGCAAGCCTTGCAAGGGCTTGATAAAAACCAATCCAACTACAACTAATTTCATCCAAAAAATATGTAAATATTTAATGTATAAAGAGGACGACTTCTTAAAATAATGACATTGGATATCTATTCTGGAAAACTCACAGCCATTCTGGTTCTCAAAATAGGAAACTACTAAATCAGGTGTTAGGCTGTTAATGTGCGTTTTGGCACACGTTAACTGATAACTCACAAACATGTTAACAGCCAACTATGGGCTCTGTTTACTAAGGTGTGCTAGCATTTTTAGTGTGTGCAAATGCTAGAGATACCCATATCTTCCTATTGGTGTCCCTAGCATTAGCTAAAAACACTGGCGCACCTCTAGCATGTCTTAGTAAACAGGGCCCTAAATATATATATACAGTTAGTAGGCAGTATGTCACACGTTAAGGCCATATTTGGAAGGGATGGAACTGGGTGGGGCATAGCTGGAGAACTGGTGTAACTGAACACACACTTACCACATGCTAACGTGCAGTTAACGAAAGACCACTTTTGCAGCTGGACTATTGCAGTACCCTTTAATCTGGTATAGCATTGAAACTTGTGAATAGAATTTAGTTAATTCAGAATAGTGCTGCCTTTAAGATACTGTAAAAATCAGGATATGACCATGTGTCTCCCTTGCTGATACACCTTCATTGCTTAGCTCTGAAGGCCTGCATTTTGTTTAAATTATGCTGTTTAGTTTTCAGAGCTTTAGAGGGATATTCTCCTGAGACTGTCTTCTTGTATGCAATTATTGTGCTCTAGTGGTTCTTGTCGTAATGCAGACTGTCGTCTTCTCCATTTCCCTCCGATAAATGGTCTGAGATTTAAGATCTTAAATGAGAGCTCTTTTTTACTTTTTATCAGTCTGTAAAAACTTGGCATTCCTTACTGCAGGAAATATGATCTTAATGCGGAAATGCTACTTATGTAGAAAAGATCTTTTTTTGCAAGTTTGAGGTAAATGTTTTTAACCACACATATTATTGTGTATCATTCTGATTGTTGATTTTGATTGGTCTTATTATGTACTCTCGCTCTGAACCCTGATTTGGAGATACAGCAGACTATAAGAATATAACATAACATAACTATCTCTTAAAAAGGTAGTAACTCCCAGATTCTATAAAAGTCACCCAAATTTGGGCATAGATCCCAGATCCATGTGCAAACTAAATAATTAGGGCTCCTTTTACTAAGCCGAGGTAGTGATTCCCGCACGGCAAATGTGACAAAGCCCATAGGAATTGAACGGGCTTTGTCGTATTTGCTGCACCGGGAATCACTATTGCAACTTTATAAAAGGAGTCCTAAATGAACTGTTAACAATCAATTATTGATGTTAATTGGCATTAATTAGGATTTGTGCATGGATCTGTCTACATGCTATTCTGTATATATGTATGCTATAGAATATTGGGGTTATGTGCCCAAATTGCATGCCAGAATTTATACCAGATTTCAGCAGGTGTAATTCCTCGTACCCAAAGCTGGATGCATAAATTCACACTAAGGGGTCCTTTTACTAAGCCGTGTTAAAGTAACCAGCACTGCTGTCAGTGTATAGGTTTCCTTTGTGTTACAGCTACTTTTAGTGCACCAGTAAAATGGCTGTGTTCAGGTTTTTTTTTAAATGGAAATAACCAACATGGTAAACAATCCCACTACAGCTCTAACCAGTATAACTACTATACAATATTTATGGAATGAAATGAAAACTTACAAACATCCTATGTAATAATTTGCATGTCCAGTGTTCTACGTCTGGATGCCTGGGTTCGTAGCATCCATAACCACACATTGCCCCACCCTCGTGTCAAAACGTAATGACGTCAGAGGGCGGACAGTGAGAGGGAAGGGAAGCCAGCGCTAGCCAGCCAGAGAACGTTCAGGTACAAATCGAGGGGAGGAGAGAATCGCGGGAGAATCACCCCCTCCCTCCCTCCCTCTCCTCCGAGTTCCAGGCCCCCCTCCATCCTCCCTCTCCTCCGATTTCCAGGCCCCCTCCCTCTCTCCCTCTCCTCCAAGTTCCAGGCCCCCCTCCCTTCTTCTCCTCCGAGTGCTAGCCCGACCTGCACTGCCCGCCCTCTTCTCCCAGTCCTTTGCCTGTTCCTCGCCTTCCTAAGTACCACCCAGAATTTAAAAGTTCTTACCTCGGGGTCCGGTGGCAGCACTGAAAGGTGAGCAGGCACGGCACTTCAGCCTGCCTTACCTTCTCTCTCAGCTCTGCCTCTGGACCCGTCCTCATTTCCTGTTTCCGCAAGGGCGGGACCAGAGGCAGAGCTGAGAGAGAAGGGAAGACAGGCTGAAGTGCCGAGCCTGCTCACCTTTCACTGCTGCTGCCAGAACCCGAAGTAAGATCTTTTACATTCTGGGTGGCACGCAGGAAGGCGATAGGCAGGCGGAGGACTGGGAGAAGAGGGCGGCCAGTGCAGGTCAGGCTAGCACTCAGAGGAGAGGGAGGGAGGGGGCCAGGCTGGAACTTGGAGGAGAGGGGGGCCAGGAACTAGTAGGCAGGGAGAGGGGCCTGGAACTCGGAGGAGAGAGAGAGGGGGGCCTGGAACTCGGAGGAGAGGGGGACCTGGAACTCAGGAGATGGAGAGGGCCTGGAACTCGGATAAGAGGGGGAGGGAGGGGGCCAGGCTGGAACTTGGAGGAGAGGGGGGACAGGAACTCTGAGGGAAGGGGAGGGAGGGGGCCTGGAACTCCGAGGAGAGGGTGGCCTGAAATTCGGAGGGAGGGGGCCTGGAACTCGGAGGAGAGGGAGGGAGGCCTGGAACTCAGAGGAGATAGAGGGAGAGAGGGAGGCCTGGAACTCGGATGAGAGGGGGGGAGGGAGGGGGTCAAGCTGGAACTTGGAGGATAACCTTGCTAGCACCCGTTGCATTTGTCTGAGAAACGGGCCTTTTTTACTAGTCTATATATAAAAATAGGAGAAAATGACTTCAGATGACCAAGTGCAATGATTTCAATACTAAACTTCAAATGAGTCAGCATATAGGCCCCTTTCAGGCTTATTTTCGAAAGAGAAGGACACCCATCTTCCAACACAAATTGGAAGATGGGCGTCCTTCTCACAGGGTCACCCAAATCGGTATAATCGAAAGCCGATTTTGGGCGTCCCCAACTGCTTTCCGTCGCGCCAGCATTTGGACGACTTTACCTGGTCCTGTTTTTCTTACGACCAAGCCACCAAAAGGTGCTCGAACTGATCAGTTGACCACCGGAGAGAATTGGGAATTATCTCCCCTTACTCCCCCAGTGGTCACTAACCCCCTCCCACCCTCAAAAAGCATCTTTCAAAATATGTCGTGCCAGCCTCTATGCCAGCCTCAAATGTCATACTCAGGTCCATCACAGCAGTATGCAGGTCCCTGGAGCAGTTTTAGTGGGTGCAGTGCACTTTAGGCAGGCGGACCCAGGTCCACCCCCCCCCCCCAGCTGTTACTTTTGTGGTGGTAAATGTGAGCCCTCCAAAACCCACAAGAAACCCACTATACCCATATGTAGATGCCCCCCTTCACCCGTAAGGGCTATGGTAGTGGTGTACAGTTGTGGGTAGTGGGTTTGGGGGGGGGGGCTCAGCACACAAGGTAAGGGAGTTATGTACCTGGGAGCTTTTTATGAAGTCCACTGCAGTGCCCCCTAGGGTGCCCAGTTGGTGTCAGGGGGACCAGTGCACTACGAATGCTGGCTCCTCCCACGACCAAAGGGCTTCTATTATCGCTTAAAATCAGAAACGACCAAATCTAGGGATGACCATCTCTAAGGACGACCTAAATTTCGTGATTTGGGCGTCCCCGACCATATTATCAAAACAAAAGATGGGCATCCATCTTGTTTCGATAATATGGGTTTTCCTGTCCCTTCACCGGGACGTTTTGCGAGGACGTCCTCAGCAAAACTTGGGTGTCCCTTTCGATTATGCCCCTCCATGTGATCATTGATCCTCAAAAACTCCTATAATATGCACATGTACTGACCACACTTATAATACTCCTAGAATCATGTTCTACCATTGCTCCCTAATTTTTATATATACTTATATCCAATATTAAACTGAATAACATCTGTGGCTCATAGTAACAGTAGATGATGGCAGATAAAGACCTGAATGGTCTATCCAGTCTGCCCAACAAGATAAACTCATTTTACATGGTATGTAATACTTTATATGCATATCCAAGTTTGATTTGTCCCTGCCTTTCTCAAGGCATAGACCATAGAAGTCCGCCCTGCACCAGTTTTATTCTCCAAATACTGATGTCGCCACCCAGTGTCCGCTAAGATTCCATAGATCCATTCCTTTTAAACAGAATTCCTTTGTGTTTATCCCACATGTTTGAATTCCATTACTGTTTTCATCTCCACCACCTCCTGCGGGAGGGCATTCACCCTCTCCGTGAAAAAAATACTTCCTGACATTACTCCTGAGTCTGCCCCCCTGCAACCTCAATTCATGTTCTCTAGTTCTACCACCTTCCCATCTCCGGAAAAGGTTTGTATGCGGATTAATACCTTTCAAATATTTGAACATCTGTATCATACCACCCCTGTTTCTCCTTTCCTCTAAGGTATACATGTTCAGGTCAGCAAGTCTTTCCTCATACGTTTGCAACACAAATCCCATACCATTTTCGTACTGGGAGGGACTGGAACTGGGAGGGAGGGGAGGGAGCTGGGGGGCCTGGAACTGGGAGGGAGAGGGGCCTGGAACTCAGAGGGAGGAGGAAGGGGAGGGGGAGGAGAGGGAGAGGAGGAGAGGGGGGAGGAGAGGGAGGGGGATAGGGGGAGGGAGGGAGGGAGGGGGAGGAGAGGAAGGGGAAATGCACCACCTGTAAAAAAAAAAAATCAGCACCCTCAATCATTTTGAAAAGTTGGCTTCTATGCCTGTAACCCGTTGTCTTCTAGAAAGTTAACTATCCTTTCTTTCAGCAGCAACTCCATTACTTTTCCTACCACTGACGTGAGGCTTACCGATCTGTAGTTTCCCACTTCTTCCCTGTCTCCACTTTTGTGAAGAGGGACCACATCCGCTCATCTCCAATCTCGCAGAACCTCTCCCATCTCTAAAGGTCTATTAAATCTTTAAGAGGTCCCGCCAGGACCTCCCTGAGCTCCCTCAGTATCCTGGGATGTATCCCATCCGGCCCCATAGCTTTGTCCACCTTCAGATTCTCCAGCTTTTTATAAACTCTTTCTTCTGTAAACGGCGCAGTATCCACTCCATTCCCAAATATTCCTTCAGCAGCCAACTGTGGTCCTTCTCCAGGATTTTCCTCCATGAACACAGAAGAGAAGTAATTGTTTAGCACATTTGCTTTATCCTCCTCACTTTCCACATAACCATTCTCATTATCTTTCAGTCTCGCAATTCCATTCCTATCTTTTCTCCTTTCTCCAATATATCTGAAAAAGGTCTTTTCACCTCTCTTTACATCTTTAGCCATTTTTTTCCGCTCATGCTTTCACTAGCCGTATTTCCTTCTTTGCTTCTTTGAGTTTAATCCGATAATCTTTTCTGTCATCCTCTCATTGCGTTCTTTTGTATTTCTTCAACAAAGCCTCTTTTGCTCTTATTTTTTCAGATACTTGGTTGGAAAACCATATAGGCTTCCTGTTTCTTTTGGTTTTGTTTACTTTTCTTTTGGTTTTGTTTACTTTCCTCGCGTAAAGATCAGTCTCCATATTTATAGCAGCCTTCAGCTTTGACCACTGATGTTCCACTTCTCCTACATCTTCCCACTTCAACAGCCCCTTTTTCAGGTATTCCCCCATTTTATCAAAATTATTACTTTTGGTTTTGTGCATCCACACTGCACCTTCGCCCTTATATCAAACCTTATGTTATGATGACCACTATTACATAGGTGGGCACCCACCCGGATATTAGAAACACTTCCTCCATTAGTGAGCACTAGATCAACCCTTCCCTCGTGGGTTCCGTCACCATTTGTCTGAGGAAGGCACTTTGACAGGCGTCCACAATCTCCCTACTTCTTTCTGATTCTGCAGAAGGGACATTCCAATCCACATCAGACAAGTTGAAATCTCCCATCAGTAGCACTTCCCCTTTCATACCAATCTTTTGAATATCCTCTATCAGGTTCTTGTTTAGCTTCTCTATTTGTGCCAGAGGTCTGTAGATAACCCTCGTGTGGATACAGGTTTCATCTTCTCTTTCCAGGACAATCCATAAAGCTTCTTCCTTTCCCCAGGTGCCCCGCATTTCAGCCTGATATTGTCTCTCACTTACAGCGCCACTCTTCCACCCCTTCGGCTCTCTCTATCGTATCTAAAAAGATTAAAGCCTGGTATAGTCACATCCCATTCATGGGAATCATTGAACCACATCTCTGTAATAGCAACAATATCCAAGTTTTCTTCAAACATCAGGGCTTGCAAGTCTTGAACCTTTTTACCTAGACTACGAGCATTTGTGCTCATTGCTTTCCATCTGCGTAGAGAGTTTAGTGGTTTTCTGTATTTAGATGACCTTTCCCTCTGCCATCAAGTTTATTCTGGGGGTGACTTTCCGAGTTCCCTCATTTCCTTTTGTCACTCCTGCCTTCTAGTTTAATTGTCTAGAAACATACTGTCTGAATTTCTCCCCAAGGATCCTTTTTCTGTCACCGAAAGATGTAGCCCATCATTACAGTACAGCCTATTATTTTTCCACGTATTACCCCATGCCCCTATGTGACTAAAACCTTTTTCTTTACACCAAGACTCAAGCCACTTATTGAACTCCACTGTTTTCCATAGTCTTTCTTCTCCCTTTCCCCATATGAGAATTAGTTCAGAAAAAGCCACAGTCTGAACCAAAGATTTCAGTCCCTCTCCAAGCTTCTGGAACACTCTCTGTGCTGTAAATTTGCTATTGTTGGCCAGGTCATTTGTCCCCAGGTGAATTACAACATAAATATTCAAAACCTCACTCTCTTCTCGGATCACTTTCAGAATTTGTTCGGTACATCTGGTAGCTGAAGATCCTGGAAGGCATTTCACTAGGTTGGAACCCTTGAACTGTGTTCCTAAGTTAATACCTCTGATAATGGAGTCTCCGAGCAGTAAGAGTTTTCTGTTTTTCACCAATCTGTCATTTTTTTTAGGGATGATTCTTGGGTTGTGCTACTTTCATAGCCTCTGGTTCCACCAAAGTACTTCTTTTTTCAGCATCATAATGATGCAGCGCAGCAGAAGAATTTGACAGGGGCAAAGGTTGGGAAGGTGAGAGCTTCTGTGTCACAGATCTTAGTCTACCTGAGCCTACTGTGACCCATCTATTCCTCTATTGTTGCATTCTCTGTGGCAGTGGTGGTGGTAAATTGGCAGAGAATTGATTAATCCTGGATGCTTTTTTAGTTGAAGCTTATTCTTGAGTTTGTTGATCTCATCTTTCAAAACTGATAAATGGAGACAGATAGGACAAGCTCTAAGGCTCCAGATAGTTTGCCTTAGGATTAAAGCATAACATGCATTGCACTGAATAAAGGACATATTTATGTGATTCACAAGTGTAAAAAAAAAAAGGTTTAGGGGTAACAAGGTATAAGATTGACCAATTATGGTGTAATGAAGATACTTGTCCCTTTACTGCCCTATATAAAGGGAGTTCACCTAGGGGAGGGCGGGAGAAGGGAGGGTGGGTGGTACTAGGACACAGGTAACCTCAGTTACCAATCAAACCAATTCTGAAAATGCCCAGCGTAGCTCACAGTTCCCAAGGTATTGTACTGTACCCTATACAGTACAATAACTGCATCCAAATGACATAGTTCAAAATGACACCCTTCAAAATGAAATCAATGTGCAGCCGTTCATCACTTAAGGAAATCCCTGCAAACAGGGATCTCCGTTTCACCAAAGGCTTCCTCAGGGGATCATGTATATTTGGCTGTATTTCTGAACTTACATAAAACCGACACTGTTCACATCACTCAGAATGCATTCGTCATGGTGGCCATGATTCATGGAATTGATTCACTGTATTTTTGTGGTTTGCCCTTTTCTGACAGGCCAACTCATTCCCCCCAATCTGACATTCCAATATCCCCACCCCCTTGATTTGACAGTCCAGTCCTTCCCAAGTCCTTCCCACTAAGTACAGCTCCTCCCACCTAAATGTTTCCCCATCTCCCAGCCCTGTATCCACCTCTGGGACTTACCCAGAGGCAAGGTCTGGTGGTCCACTGGCAAGGAGTGAAAGTGGTCTCCATCTGCTCCTGCTTTGTGTGGGTCCAGATTCAAAATGACATCACTGACCCCTAGTGGTATTTTGGTGGTACTGCCACTAGAGGTTACTCTTCCATATAAGGGCAGTTTGCTGCAATGGGGCAGTGCATTTTGAATCTAGAGCTGCACGGAATGGGAACAGAGGAGGGTGCTCCCATTTCTTGCCACTGGATCACCATGCCTTGCCTCTGCGTATGTCCCAGAGGTGAATAGGGGTATGGGGGTGGACTGGAAGGTGGTGGGAGTGGATAGATCAGGGGGTGAGGGATCAGGTGAGCTATTCAGGGTTAAATTGATGGCCACACTACTGGACTTCTGGTAGCGGTAAGTGCGGCTATGCTATTGGCGGTTGTGACAGCAATTGTGAGGTACCAACCTACTCATTAACTGTCACAGCTGGCCACTTCTCCAAGCCTCACCATGTCATGCCCAGTTTCTGCCCATTCCCATATTAGGCAGCTAGCATTTTTTTTTTACAATGCTGGCTGCTTTGATATCACAGTAGACATTTGTACAGGCCTGCACTAAGGTCTACTGCACGGCAAAACCTGTGTTAGATGCTTAACACAGCTTACATGTATACAGTAGCTACAAATAATTCAGATCTGCATTTACAAATGACTGTCATTATTTTAGATGTACCTGATGAATCATTTAATTTCAAATTCTTTGCATTAAAGCCCAGATAATGTTAAGCACATGGGGGTTTATTGACTTGTTCAGGGTAATTTAACATACTGAGTGATGGAGCTCTTTACTCTAAAGCAGTAATAATCAAAACAGCCCTTGGATGGGCTCACAGGATATCCCAAATGAATATACATGAGCTGTATTTGCATCCACAGCCTGCAATTATGCAGATATATTTTATGCATATCCATCATGTGTATCCTGAAAACCTAGCATTGAAAGAGCTTTTGAACTAGTTTGAGAACTATTTGTGAGTAAAGTGGTATGGTAGCAGTGTTAGTCCACTTTAAAGGCAATATATAGAAATAAAACAAAATACAAAGAAATTAAAATGATACCATATTCATTGGACTAACAATACATTTTTTGATTATCTTTCTGTCACAACTGTCAGGAATGGTGAGCCCTTGGACCAAAGCCGGAGCTTTGGCAGACAAATCACCTAGGCTGGCACAGGCAGGAATCAGAACAGACTGGACTAAGATAAACTAACAGACTGAACACAGGCAGGACTGAGGTAACTAAACATAATGGACTAACATACTCAAGACAGGACAGGACAGAGGT
Source organism: Microcaecilia unicolor (assembly GCF_901765095.1). Classification (NCBI taxonomy): domain Eukaryota; kingdom Metazoa; phylum Chordata; class Amphibia; order Gymnophiona; family Siphonopidae; genus Microcaecilia; species Microcaecilia unicolor. The sequence goes on from NC_044037.1 coordinate 62,468,203, forward strand.
AACTAAACACAATGGACAAAACAAGGACTGGATCCAGACGAGGCAAAGAAAAGAAGGCAAAGGGGCCAGAACTGGAACCCAGACAGGACATGGCAAAACTCGGAACTGGATTAAAACTGGAACCCAGAAATGCAAGACAAGGCAACACACGGAAGTAGATTAAAACTGGGTCCAGAAAAGGGTAAGACAAGGACAAGGCAATAACTGGATCCGAACAGGACTAGACTGAAAGAAACAAGACAAAGCACAACTAGACAGGCAAGACAGGGTAGGAGCTAGGCAACAGAATAACAGAAGCAAGACAATACACAAGGCAGGAACAGGATTCATGATGCTCAAACAGGATTCAGGATTCTGGAATGGACTTGCCTTGGCTGGAACCGGATTCTGGAATGGACTTGCCTTGGCTGGAACCGGAGTCTGAAAGGGACTTGGCTTCACTGGAACAGGAGTCTGAAAGGGACTTGGCTTGACAGGAACAGAATACTGAAAGGGACATGGCTTGACAGAGAGCAGGGACAGAAACTAGCTCAAACACACAACAGGAACAGAACTTAGCAGAAACAGAGCTCAAGAGCCAGGAAGCAAACATAGCAGGCAAAAGAATTAAGCAGACTAAGTGAAGACAAACAAACAAAGAAGCAATGTGCTTACCAGCACCCACAGCTGGAACGGAAAGGCCACCTGTATAGTAGTAAGGTAATTAGGGACAATGCTGGCTTCTACATACTCTCAGAATTAACAGACAAGAACTACACAAACAGGAAACAGAACAGGGAAAACAGAAAACAGGAACAGAGCGTGGCTAAACACAGAGATTGGCTTAAACACAGAGCTTAGCAAGAGTCAAAAGCAGGGCTAGACTAAAAGCAGAAGCCAAGGGAAGTCAAACAGATATAGACACCAAGGGCAGGGTGTGGCTCTAGAGCCAGGCCTTCAGGATCAAGGTTCAAAAGCAAAACTCACAGAAACAAAACAAAGCATTGAAACACAAGACTCAGGGAAACACAGAACAGACCTTCAGGAGCAAGACTCGGGAACAAAGCCAAGCAGGGATATTACCTATACAGGTAACAAAGGTGCTTATAAAGGACTTGCTAATGATGTCACAAGTAGGAAATGAGGCAGAAGCAGGGAGACCAAAGCGAGGCTTAGCTTACAGGAAGAACAATAGGGAAAAAGGCAGACTACATTGATAAATCACATAGACATTCCTACAAAATCTCATGTTTTCTTGTAATAGAAAACAAGATTTACAACAAAAAATGGTATTCCCAAACCTGTTCTGGGGATCCCATAACCATTTGGTGTAAAGAATAATCCCAGTGGATATGTATGAGAACTTTGCTTACACTAGATCTCCCATGTATGCAGATTTCTGTCATTTACATTCATGAATATCCTAAAAAAAAAAAAAACAAGAAGTTTCACTTTCTCCTGCACTAAGCAAAGGGTTTCAATATATCAACAATGATGACACCTAGATCCTTTTTTCCTGTGCAGTGACTCCTAATGTGGAACCTTGCATCAGGTAGCTATAGTTTTGATTCCTCTTTCCTATATGCATCACTTTGTCATCTGCCATTTGGATGCCCAGTCTCCCAGTCTCATAAGATCATATAGCAATTTTTCACAATCCTCGTGATTTTCTTCTGACCAAGCCTCAAAAAGGTGCACGAACTGACCAGATGACCACCGGAGGGAATCGGGGAAGACCTCCCATTACTCCCCCAGTGGTCACCAATCCTCTCCCACCCTAAAAAAAAACACTTATTAAATATTTTTTGCCAGCCTCAAATGTCATACCCAGCTCCATAACAGTAGTATGCAGGTCCCTGGAGCAGTTTTAGTGGGTACAGTGCACTTGAGGCAGGCGGACTCAGGGCCCCCCCCCCCCACCTGTTACACTTGTGGTGGTAAATGTGAGCCCTTCAAAACCCACCAGAAACCCACTGTACCCACATGTAGGTGCCCCCATTCACCCCTTAGGGCTATGGTAGTGGTGTACAGTTGTGGGAAGTGGGTTTTGGGGGGGCTCAAAACACAAGGTAAGGGAGCTATGCACCTGGGAGCAATTTATGAAGTCCACTTCAGTGCCCCCTAGGGTGCCCGGTTGGTATCCTGGCATGTCATGGGGACCAGTGCACTACGAATGCTGGCTCCTCCCACGACCAAATGGCTTGCATTTGTCATTTCTGAGATGGGCGTTCTCGGTTTCTATTATCAACGAAAATCGGAGATGACCATCTCTAAGGTCGACCTAAATTTCGCGATTTGGGTGTCCCCGGCCGTATTATCGAAATGAAAGATGGACGCTCATCTTGTTTCGATAATACGGGTTTCCCCGCCCCTTCGCCGGGACATCCTGCGAGGACGTCCTCAGGAAAACTTGGGCGCCCCTTTCGATTATGCCCCTCAATATCAACTGGTTCACTTTATCCATATATTTATTCACCTCTTCAAAGAAATGTAGCGGAGTGGTATTTCTCACTCAGGGGTCCTTTTACTAAGCAGCAGTAGGGTTAATGCACGGGTAGTGTGCACCAAATACACACTACCACCAGGGCAGCACAGGCACCCAGCAGTAATTTCGAAGTTGGTATGCACTGTTTTCTGCAGTAGAAAATATTTTTCTATTTTCTACAGCAGGGGCATTCCTGCTGCATGATAACCACACAAGTAGCGTGTGAGTCCTTACTGCTAGGTCAATGGGTGGCGGTAAGGGCTCATACAGTAAATAGTTGTGTGCGCTACTTTTAATTTTAGTGCATGACCATTTATTGCCCCAATTAAAGAACCTCTAAAGTTAGACAGGGATTTTCAAATGTAATGAAAACTTAAATCCAAATACTCTAGAAAGTTTGAAAAAAGTTAATTTGTGTGTATCTCCCAACTGTGGTAGAAAGATTTCAATTAGGAAATCCGTTATTTAAATTTACAACCGGAACCTCAGAACTCCAGATAGGGAAAATACATATAGTATTGCAAAGCCACTATCAAATTGGGAGTGAGCTATTATTATTGGTCCCTAAAAGGAGAAAAAGAGAAAAAAGAATCATCCGCAAAAACTCGTACTTAATGTGAGAAAACCGAATGACTTTAAAAACTCTTTTCCTCCTAAAATTCAGACAAGTGAGAGACACCATACAATAAACCAACTGAACGGGAAAAAAAACCCAATCAGGACTGTGAATATATTAATTAATGAGCTAGAACACCCGCCCTACACACTCACACTCACACACAAGCCAATCAGACCCTGATGAATCAAAACGTTACCCCCTGTTTTGAGCCCATAACAACCAACCTACTTAAGGTGGATGTTATAATGTTAAAATGTTATTATTATTATTATTAGGCATTTCTCTGGTATATAGTATTATTAATAAAATCTTTGGATGTTATATTGATCTGCTGGTTTGTTTTCCACGTTGGAATTTGCAGATCATTTGCCTTGTTGTTTCTTGGGTTATTCAAACTCTATTGCTTCAGATAGACTATTGTAATATTGTCTACATTGAGGGTCCCTTTTGCTAAGTCGCGTAGGTGCCTACATGCAACCAACATGCATCAATTTGGAATTATCACCCAGCTACCATGTGGCTCGGGCAGTAATTTCATTTTTTTTCACACATCCACTACGTGTGCCGGAAAATAATTTTTATTTTCTGGCATGCAGCACTTCCGGGCAGAAAAAGGCATTTCACATGTGTAGACCATTTTTTTTGTTATATTTGAACCCTGCGCTTTCCCACTCATGGCAGGCTCAATGCGGCTTACATGGAGCAATGGAGGGTTAAATGACTTGCCCAGAGTCACAAGGAGCTACCTGTGCCTGAAGTGGAAATTGAACTCAGTTCCGCAGGATCAAAGTCCACCACCTTAACCACTAGGCCACTCCTCCACCAGGTTAATGCAGGAGACCTTACTGCTAAGTTAATGAGTGTCAATTTTCATTTTGCCACACGTCCATTTTCGGTCAAAATTTTTAAAAAGGCATTTTTACAGGTGCGCTGAAAAATGAATCTGTGTGTGTCCAATACACATGCTTACACTATCATAGGCCATTTTTCAGCGCACCTTAGTAAAAGGACCCCTGAATGTTCTAAAGCTTTAATTATAGGCTTCAAATGCTTCAGAATACTGTATATAGGCTGATATACTCTGCTCATAAATATGATTCAGTTACCCCTTTTTTTCTTAAATTACACTGATGTAGAGTGCAGCTATTCAAACTTTCAACTCTGATATTCAAATCACTTTATGGTAATTCACCTTCATATATGGATGATTTTTTCCAGCTTTTAAATGGAAACACTTTATGCTCTTCGGAACCAATTGCTGTTAAGTTTTCCCACTGTATAGAAAATTAAATCCCATACATTGTTATCATCATCTCTGTCCTACCAGGCTGCTTTAGTCTGGAACTCCTTGCCATCCTCAATCAGGTTCTGAAGAAGTTACCTTTTATTTAGGAAAGCATTTTTAAAAAACGCTTTTGTTTAAAAAGTACATTTTACCTCATGGATAGGAACACTGTTTTATTAGATTTGAACTGATATTGATTTTGGAAGATATAAAATGTAATTCCTAAATCTTGTGCTAGTCTTCTTATCTTGTTATCCCCATTGAACTTTACAGATAATTGCAGACTATGGGGCCCTTTTACCAAGCTGCAGTAAGCACTAAAGCATGCCTACCACAGCTTAAAATGGTGAACCATAAAGCACACTGAGGTGTCCTATGATAAGTTGCAAATGTGCGTGCACTGCCCACATTTTATATTTTTTAGCAGAGGGGGCCTATCTGGAGCAGAGAGTGGGCTAATCAGTTAGCAGAGCTACATTACTGCATGCCAATTAATTAGCTCACAATTAGCATGTAAGCTCTTATTGCCTATAAAATAGGTGGCGGTAAATGGGAAAATGGAAAATCGGCCATTTTCTGACCACTGCCACTTTTTGATACAGCTTTGTAAAAAGGCCCCTATTAGACTAGTAATGTAATAAAAACATAGTAACATAGTAACGTGGAGGGGCATTTTCAAACGGGGACGCCCATCTCTAAGGGCATCCATCTCTGAGGATGTCCGCGTGAATGGGGCGGGGCATCCCGTATTATCAAAACAAGATGTGTGTCCATCTTTCATTTCGATAATACGGTCAGGGACGCCCAAATCTCAACACTTAGGTTGACCTAAGAGATGGTCGACCTAAATGTTGAGATGGTTGACCTTAGAGATGGTCATCCCCGGTTTTCAGCCATAATGGAAACTGAGGACGCCCATCTCAAACACGACTAAATCTAAGGCATTTGGTCATGGGAGGAGCCAGCATTCGTAGTGTACTGGTCCCCCTGACATGCCAGGAGCAGTGCACTGGTCCCCCTGACATGCCAGGACACCAACCAAGCACCCTAGGGGGTACTGCAGTGGACTACAGAAATTGCTCCCATGGTGCATAGCTCCCTTACCTTGGGTGCTGAGCCCCCCCAACCCCCCCCCAAATCCACTACCCACATCTGTACAACACTACCATAGCCCTTAAAGGGTAAAGGGGGGCACCTAGATGTGGGTACAGTGGGTTTCGGGTGGGTTTTGGAGGGCTCCCATTTACCAGGGGGGGGGGGGGGTGGGCCTTGGTCCGCCTGCCTGAAGTGCACTTCAGTACCCACTAAAAACTGCTCCAGGGACCTGCATACTGCTGTGATGGAGCTGGGTATGACATTTGCGGCTGGCATAGAGGGTAGCAAAAAATGTTTTTAAATCTTTTTTTAGGTGGGAGGGGGTTGGTGACCACTAGGGGAGTAAGGGGAAGTGATTCTCGATTTCCTCTGGTGGTCATCTGGTCAGTTCGGGCACCTTTTCGAGGCTTGGTTGTGAAAAAAATGGACCAACTAAAGTCGGCCAAATGCTCGTCAGGCACGCCCTTCTTTTTTCCATTATCGGCCGAGGACGCCCATCTCTTAACCATGCCCCAGTCCCGCCTTCGGTACACTGCCGACACGCCCCAGTGAACTTTGGTCATCCCCGAGATGGAAAGCAGTTGAGGACGCCCAAAATCGGCTTTTGATTATGCCGATTTGGGCGACCTTGAGAGAAGGACACCCATCTCCCGATTTGTGTCGAAAGATGGGCGTCCTTCTCTTTTGATTATGCCCCTGATAGTAAATGACGGCAGATCTAGTCTGTATGGTCCATCCAGTCTGCCCAGACAAATGCAAAAAAAAAAGTCATAAAACTATTAACGAAATAAATAATGAGTTAAGAAAGCAGAGTGTACCATGCACAGTTAGAGAAAGGACAATATGATATTCTCATACGGGCTCTTTTACTAAGATGTGCTAAGAAATGGGCATAGAGCATTTTAACACTGGACTTTTCCATGTGCTGAGCACATTTCTAATGTGTGCCTAAAATTAGGGCTTTGTATCTTTTCTTTTTCAAGTTCAATGCTTATATTTCCACCAGTGTGTGAGACGTGTAAAAATATTAATGCAGGAGCACTTACTGCCTCCTAATTAGGAAGTACTAAATTCTCCCATGTTATCCGCTTAGCATGTGCTAATGCGAATGTGCTAGCTGGATAACCCTTCCAGCCCATTCCCCACGTATGACACGGTCATTCTGATAAATATAATGAAAAAAATAAATAGTGCATGATTACCACACAATAACAGGCAAATTACCGCAAAATACTTTAATGCATTTGCAGTAAGCCTTTTTTCCCACATTAAGCATGGTTTAGAAAAGGGGACCCACAATATCTGAGCAAAAAAATGTATTTACTGGATCCCATATTTGACAGCTTTTTAAACAAATGTTATGTTTTTCAGCTGTTACAGTCTCATTTGCATGTGACACACGTATTCTGCCACATGTTCAAGGCTAGGAAGGTGTTATATTTCTATTTATTTAAGATTTAATCATCATTTACATCATTTACAATCCAAAATGTTCTTGACAGCTTACAATGAAGACATACATAATTAAAAACATACACCATACATTAAAACATATACTTCAAACAAAAAAAAATGAACAAGATCAACCTTAATGCATAACAGACAATCCCCCTTAGAAAAGAAACAATAAGGGGCCTTTTTACTAAAGGGTTATTGAGTGGCAACAGGCTTGCCATGCGCCAATCCAGAACTACTGCAGGAGCCTGGCAGTAGTTCCCACCCCCAGCCCGTGCCGTTTCCAGGACTACAAAAATATTTTCTATTTTTGTAGTGTTGGTGCTTACCCGGTGGTAATCAGGCAGCGCACAGTTACCACAGGAGCCCTTACCCCCACCTCAATGGATGACAGTAAGTGATCCTCCCAAAATGACTTTGCAGCAAGTGATTCACTTACCGTATGGCCATTTCTTTTTTAGGAAAAAGAAAGCCTTTTACCCGCTGTGGTAAAAGTGAGGCTCAACATGTGACAAAACATGCACTGATGCTAGCACAGGCCCTCTTTTAGCACAGCTTAGTAAAAGGACCCCTAACTGAATATTATTATGTAAGGGGCCCTTTTACAAAGGCATGCCAAAACTTGGCCTGCGGTAGTGTGGGCGCTTGTATTGTACATGTGCTGGATCATTTTTCCACTTTGTCTGGGAAAAAAGGTTTTTTTAGATGGGCCTGGAAATAGACATGAGGCAAAATTAAAACCAGCATGTGTCTATTTATGGGTTGAGCCCTTAACGCCACCCATTGACTTAGTGGTAAGGGCTCACATGTTAACTGTGAGGTAACCATTCAACGCACTCCAACTGCCAATTACCGCCAGGGACGCCTCCAAGGTAGAAAATGGAAAATTATTTTCAACTACAGGTTTTCAGCGTGTACCAAACTCAAAATTACCACCATGTGCATGCACTAGCTGGGCGGTAATGCCGATTTGACAAGTGCTGTATGCACGTAGACCCCTACATGCCTTTGTAAAAGCTCCTTTAAAGCTTGTTGAAATAAGAATGTCTTTCTTGAATAAAACAATACTCTGAACCAACCTTAAAAGTGCAAACAAGGAATTCCACCATATTGGACTCATTACTCAAAAAGCTTTTTTGCGAAATTCCTCCAACCTAAAGTGGGAACATCCAACAAAAGTTGGTAGGAAGATCTTACACTCCTCACCAGATTCTGAATTTTCAACATAGCAGATATCTGAGGTGAAATCGAGTTAGTAATGGCCTTAAAAACAAGTAACAACACTTTATACACAATTCTTTACTCAAAAGGCAACCAGTGAAGCACACGCCATTTCCAGGGGTAAATATGTTCATACCGTGAACAGCCTTTTGAGGTCTGGAGAATGATTGTTAGAATGTGTGGACATAAACATTTTCAGATTACTATTTTACAATAATTCCTGTATATCCAAAATCACACATATTCAATCTCATACAGTTGACCAAAAAGTTTTAACATTAACTCATCTCAGCCCAGTCAACAGGGTTTTCCAGATATCTACAATCCATATGCATGTGATAGACTTGTATGCCCACCCTCCCCCGGCACTTTCAACCCACAGGATGTCAGGACTCACAGCACAGCACAGATCAGCGAACCGGAGACCGGCGCTGAAGAAGTCTAAGGCTGACGGGGTCAAAGGTACCTTGTGGCGGCGGTGGGGGGGGGGGGGGTATCAAAAGTGGCAGGGGAGGGTTGGCGGCTGGGGGAGGTGGGCTAAAATGTGCCCCCCCACCTTGGGCTCCGGACCCCCATCCCGCCGAGGTCTGGCTATGCCCCTGGTGAAGAATGTCCTTTCATTCTGTGATTATGCCATTCCTTGTCTTCTATCAAGTACAAGGAAGCAGTTCACCTCATAGGTTGCCTCCAGTAAGACCATGAAATCAAACATAGTTGCCAAATATTTCATCATGGGGGTCTTTTAATAAACAGTGGTAAGCCCAACACGGGCTTATTGCTTGCTAAACCGGAAGTACCGCCGGGCTACCGCAGCAGCCTGGTGGTAGTTCTCACCCCCACTGCTTGCCATTTCTGGTGGTACAAAGCTATTTTTATTTTTGTAGTGCCAGTGTTTATCCAGCGGTAATTGGGCAGTGCAGTGTGCTGTCTGGTTACCACTGGGATAATGCGGGAGCCCTTACCGTCACCTCAATGAGTGGCGGTAAGTGCTCTCCCTGAAATGGCCACATGGCTTCACTTGCTGCACAGCCATTTCTTAAAAAAAGCAGCCTTTTACCCACCGCGGTAAAGGGGGCCTCAGTGCGCATAAAAAACACGTGCTGATGCCAGCGCAGGCCCCTTTTTGTTGCAGCTTAGTAAAAGGGCCCCCATGTGCGTTACCTCTCAAGTGCAAAGACAAAACTTTCCTTTTTCTTTCCAGTGAAAGGTTATTGCTCCTCTTAATGCAGAATAGCACAAATATATAACAGTGGTACCCATAAGGAAGCATTTGAACACAGTCGTCTTTCAGGATGGCTATGCTAAAATGCTATTTCAACTGTAAATGGTCTTTTGAATTTGTAGCGGTGAACATGATTTTTATTGCGGCAGTTTTTGCCCTTATGCAGTCTTCTGTTCTTGCTTTAGCCAAGCGTAAAATCCTTTAATGATACCTTTGAGTATATGAGCCTTTCAGATAAGCTGCTAACTTTAATATTTATTTTCTTTCATTTCTAAGGAAAGATTTTTTTTCTCTAGGATTCCTCTGCTCCTAAAGAAAATGATTCAAAAACTGATAGGTATTAGCTGATGTCAACCAGATGCTGTTCAGGTTTTCCACTCTATGTTTTCCTCATTTTTCTTTAAATCCAGCTCTGCCCCCTTGATAAGGCAGTTCTTGACCTCACTGGGCAGATCCTGTCAGACTGCCTTTCTGTGTGATGGTTTGTAATGGGAACAAATATAAACTTTGAACTCCTGTAAGAGGGAACTGACTATTTCATCTTGTGATGCTGACCTCCAGAGGTGAGAAATTCTACAGTGTGTGTGTGTGTGTTTTGTATCATAATGCCATGAATGGCGTACTCAGAAAGACAATCCCTTTGAGTTAGGTTTGGAAAAGTAAACAAAGCAAACATACAAACAACTAGGCAGGTGGAACATTTCTCAGCCATAGGCTGATATATTTTTTGGCTACATGCACAGTTTTTGTTTGTGCTGATTTCACTGATGAATTTCAGTTAGGAAGCTGGGCCTTTCATGTTTAGAGTAGATATCTACTTGAGAGACACTCCCATGGCCTGCCCACGCTCCATCCACATGAACGCCTCTTCCTCTTCCAACCAGGCACTGTGAAGATGAAAGTAACCTAGAGTAACTTAAGGAAATACTTCTTCATGAAATGATGAATATGTGGAACACCCACCTGGTAGAGTTGGTGAAGAGGAAGACTGAATTCAACAAAGCTTGGGACAAGTACATAAAATCTTTAAAGGAGAAGAAGGGATAATAGATGGTATAGATGCGCGGGCAGGATAGGTCATATGAGGGCCCTTTTACTAAGGTGTGTAAGTGTCTATGCGTGCCCAATGCACGCCAAAATGGAGTTACCGCCCAGCTACCGCATAGCCCTTACAAGCCCTTTTTAATTTCTGGTGCACGTCAGCTACGCGCGTCAAGTAGCACTTGGCACACATTGGTCATTACCGCCCAGTTACCGTGTGAGATTTACTGCTAGGTCAGTGGTTGGTGGCAAGGTCTCAGACTCAAAATGGACGTGTGGCAATTTTTATTTTGCCGCACATCCATTTTTGGCAAAAATTTTAAAAAGGCATTTTTTGCAGGTGCGCTGAAAAATGAATCTGCGCACTTTAGTACAAGGACCCCATGGTCTTTATCCACCTTAATTTTCTCTGTTTCTATGTAAATACTGAGGCATCAATGAAGCAAATGTAGGTGACAACAAGTGCAATGGGAACAGTCATTTTAGAAGAAAAATAAATGAAATAAAAACAACATTTTTAGGCAGTTTTCAAGTGTAAGTAGTGTTGCATGTTTCATGTGTTGATAATCAAACTTTGTTAGTCCAAACAATTTTTCAAGCAGGGGTATAGAAGTACACAAGAAAAGACAACACAAAAAAAAAGAACACAAAAGAGCCTTCGGACTGGAACAATTCAGATAAGAAAACAAAGATCCAATGAAGCAGAGCTTAAAAACACATCCTGGAGCACTGCATTAGTGTTCGTTAGCGAATACCACCATAAAGAACTCTTTTTGGTGGCATTCGCTAACAAACACAGTAGTGCTCTAAGTTGCGTTTTTAAGCTCTGGTTGACTGGACCTTTGCTTTCTTATCTAAAGATTATTTTTTTTATATTTATTTGAGCAATTTTACTCCAATTAACCCCTGACACAAGTGTCTGTAAGCCGAAACACAACCCATGTTGTGTTTTTATTTATTAAATAGCTCTTGATTTTTACAGTCCTGAAGGCTTCCTTGTGTTTGTGTGTGTGTGTTGTCAAGCAAGGGTATGCCACACAACTATCTTATATATCTCCAAATACTCTTCCCTTTTTGCTAATATATTGTGGGATTGTGTTCCGTGAAATGATACTGAGATCAAGGGATGAGTATTTGGAGATATATCAGTTATATTCTCTTCTCTTTAACACAGCTATCCTAAACAACTCAGTACCAAATGTATTTAACTGTCAGCTGACATTTCTTTTGTCACTGGTTGTGATGGCGAGCTTGAGTGTGGAAATGTATTTACCTTACTGGAGTTTAAACCCATCTTGTTGTTTTGTTTTTTTTTTATTATTTTTTCATTTATTCAAAAAATTTACAAGAAACCTCTTGCTTAGAAAGTCTCTACAAACATAATAAACTTTAACAAGGAAAATGGTACAATAAAAATAAAATAATTCACTTTCAGAGAATAGAGACTCCAGTCCATAATCCTAGAAATCCAATATGTAGGAAATCAACTGGAGAAATAAACAAAGGAAATAAACATCAGATATCACACATTCACTAAGTGGAGATGCCTTATTCTTATCGCTTTTCCTTATTTGCCGAGGCTATGAGTGCAGACACATGAGCTGGTTCCATAAATACATATTTCTTCCCCCCAAGTCTTATTATACACTTGCAGGGGTATCTTAAAAAAAAGGTACCCCCCAGGTGCAGGACTTCTGGCTTGAGGAGTAGGAATTGTTTCCTCCGCCGTCTAGTCTCCTTAGAGACATCAGGGAACAAAAGGATATTAAAGCCTAAAAAGGACTTTTCTTTATTACGAAAGTACAGGCGGAAGATCCAATTCTTGTCTGGTAATAGTGCTACGATCGCTACCAAAGTGGCTGCCGTTGCAAGTTCAGAGTCAGTAGTTTCAAGCAAAAGAGAAATGTTTGTCGGCTTTTCAATTGTCTGGTTCAATTCTTTCCCAGGAACATAATAAGCCAAGGTAAAAGGTGGGATACTTTGTTCAGATATGTTCAAAATTTCACGCATGTAGCGCTTTAACATCTCAAGAGGAGCTACATTGTGTATTCTAGGAAAGTTAACAAATCTCAAATTATGGATTTTAGTGTAATTATCAAACATTTCGGATCTCGTCCTGAGACTGGTCAAATCTTTTATCATCATTGATTGAGTTGTTTCAAAGTTCAAGACTTTTTGATCGATTTTCTCCTCCAATTTTCCAATTTTTTCGTCTAAAACCTTGAGCTCCTCTCCCTTTTTTTGTACATCAGTTTCCAAAGATTTTATTTTAGGTAACATCTCATTGCTTTGATTCAGAAAAAGCTGTCCCAAATTAGATACCAAGTCCCATAACGTTTCTAAAGTTACTTCTTTTGGTTTTTCTACTAACAGTTTAGGTAATTCTAACCTTATGGTAGCCTGTTCAGGAGTCACACTCTTTTCCTCGGCTCCTCTCCCCGCACTCCGCGGCGTCTCCATGGGCAAATTGCCCTCCATTCCTTGCTCCGCTGTTATCCGAGCTTCCTCTCGACGCTCTTCTGGGCCCTCTATACCTTCCGGGGTAGACCCTGTCGATGCAAGGAGGAAGGAACTCGCGCCAATCGGCTGGGGAGGTGGTGAGCGCATGGTGGGGCTCAGTGTAACATTAAGGCCAACGGAAGCCGAGTTCTCCAGATCATCGGGGTTCCTAGCTGGCAGCATTCCGCTCTCCGAAGCAGCTCCTGACGGTCTCACAAACCTATCCATAGGTCCCGGCAATGAGGGAGGCAATGGGGAGGCTCTAGCCATCACTCTACCTCGGCGTTTCGGCATTTCTTTCAACGGTAAGAGTGAGACTCGCCGCGTCTTAGTGAGGTGCGGCCATCTTGGATTTCATCTAAACCCATCTTGAAATGCAAACAGTTTGAGCTTGGGGGCTAGTTCCTTAATTAATTCATCAGGACTATCCATATTTCCAAAATCTACCACTTCCACATTGTAAGTGGTGTCATTTGTATGTATAAGTGGCAAAATAACTATCTTTACCTTTCTTTAACATTTATATACTGAAATTATCAACACATCAGTACAAATGTATTTAATAAGGTACCGATATTAGCCCACTTTACTACCTCGACAGCATAAGAAACACAGCCTTATGACTCGCTGATCTCATCATTGGTCCCGTTCTCTTTTTAACACTGATTTTGTACTTTTTAGATGTATTTGCATTATATTATAGTCTTAATATTCTTATTAGTAATAACTTAAAAATCTAACACACACATCACCCACCAGGTTACAAAGCTGTGCTAAGAGCTGCTGGTGCGCTAATGATGCTGACGCTGGTGCGCTAATGATGCTGACACATCCCATTTAAATGGGCTGTGTCGACATTGCCATGTAGCTTTGTAAATAGGGGGGGGGGGTAAATGAAACTGAATTTTGATGATTTAAGCAGATTTCATTTATCTTTCTCTGCCATGAACAGTTTACAGGACCCCAGACAACATGGGCCATGTTTCGTCAATGCTGCGTCAGGTCTCAGTCTTGAAAAACATACTTAAAATCACTACTGCTACATTTAAATAATTATTTTATTTTATAAAACATAGTACCTAACATCTACAATTATCTGGACTTTGCTGTATCTTTCTTTCTCTAAATTCTCTTTCACCATGGTTCCCTTTACAGGACATCGATCTATAAACTGATCATATGGTCATCTCACCAATCACCAGTAGAGTTTCATAATAATGAAGACCAATCAATTTCTAGATTTAGTCCCCCAGGATATGTGATCTTCAAATACTGACTCCATCTTTGCTTTTTAAAATTTAACAATTGCTCAATGTTTCCTCCCTTCCAACCCAACTCTATTTTGTCTATCACTTCATTTAATTTCCACTACAGTGTGTCCTCTTTCCACCCAATGTGACACCATAAGCGCATTCATTACTTGATGTGACAGACATGATTTATGTTCATTTAACCTTATCTTAATTGGTCTAATTGATCTGCCTATATATTTCAAATTGCTGGGGCACTAAATAGCATATATTACATTCATTGAATCACAAGTCGTATTTGATCTGGACTCAAGTATTTCATAGTAATTGTTTAATGCCCAATTAGGTCTCTTAATTGTATTATAACAGCACGGACAATTTCCACATTTCATAGGGTCCATAGGTGGTTGAAACTGAGAAGAATAGTCTGTCTACTTACAGGATAATATCTTAGACACAATACAACCCCACAGGCTATTAAATGTATTGTCAACTTCTCCCAATATTTAAATAATAGTTCCACCACTGACAATATGTGGAAAGATAAGGAAATACAGGGGGTCTTTTACAAAGTGTCAGTAAGCCCAATGTGGGCTTACCGAACGCTAAATTGAGACTACCGCCGGCACAACAAAGCCACTGGCAGCAGTTCTGCCCTGAGTATGCGCCATTTCGGGGGGGGGGGGGGGAGAAAACCCCCAGAAATGGCTTGCACGGCAAGCTCCAGGTTATATGGATGCCCTTGTCAACTTGCCATCAAGGAATTCACTTACATCTTCTCATTCATACTTAAACCTCCACTACCCTGTGTGTTCTGGTCTCAAGTATAAAACCACATACGCTTCCACCTTTTCCTACATCAGCACTCATTTGTGGAATGCATTGCCTAAATCTGTAAAAATGATTCAAGATCATCTGACTTTCAGGAAGTCTCTCAAGACCTACTTATTTGGGCAAGCTTACCCTAAAGATCCAGTCCTGCATCCGTGATTCCTGGACTACAAATCCTATACAGACCTTGTGAACTCAATTACTTTATCTTACCCCTGTAGCTTTACGCCATCCATATCACCTTCACTTTATTGTACTTTACTGTTTGTTTCCTAAATGTTGTAAGCCACATTGAGCCTGCCGGTGGTGGGAAAATGTGGGGTATAAGTGATCTAAAATAAAGAAATAAATAACCCAGCTGTAATCGGGCATCGCCACATGCAGCCCAGTTACCACCAGGTTACAACGGGAGCCCTTATCGCCACCTCAATGGGTGGCAGTAAGGGCTCCCCACCGCATGGCCATGCAGTAAAAGTTCTTTTACTGCATGGCCGTGTTTGTCTGGGGGGTTTTACATGCTACAGTAAAAAGGACCCTGGCCCGCAGGAAAAACAGCTCTTGTCACTAGTGCAGGGCCCTTTTTCCCACAGCTTTGTAAAAAGACTCCACAGTTATCAGTCTGTTGCTCTATATAGATCTCTTATTTTGAAGAAGAGCTTCCCTCTTGACAAATTTAGCTCTATAATATGCATGCTTAATTACTGATCTGGGATTAGGGCTATACCAAATTTTCATATTTGATTTGATTTGACCCTGAATAGTGCCCTGAATATATTATCCGTACTTGGCTGAATAGTAATTTAATTTCAAATACGAATAATCTGTTGCTCTACTGTGCTAAATCCTACTGAAATAAACACTTCATCTCTATTTTACGTTGTTTCTGTTATTTGTTATGTTAGTGCTCAATGCCCATTATTTGTATTCGGTATTTGCCATGGAAGAACAAATATGGCATATTTTTAAAAATTGAATGATTGGTAGCCTTGATTTCAATTGATATGAATGGAAATGCTGATAGTGGAGGAATGTATTCCTAGCTCTTTCTGATATAATGTAGTCTATATAGATTGCTCTGATCTATCCAGGAACTCTAAACATGCCTTACTGGATGTTATCATAAACTGTACATATGGTGTCAAAGTATTGATCCAGTTCATACATTGATTCAGTTGATCTTCACTACCCTCCCAGAGAAAAAAATATGTCATCTAGAAACCATGTAATTGTAGATGTTAGGTGCTATATTTTAGAAATTAAAATAATTATTTAAATGTAGCAATAGTGATTTTAAGTATGTATTTCAGGACCGAGCCCTGATGCAGTATTGACAAAACATGGCCCATGTTGGCTGCGATCCTGTAAACTGTTCATGGCAGAGAAAGATAAATGAAACATGTTTAAATCATTAAAATTCAGTTTCATTTAGATTTTTAAGTTATTACTAATAAGAATATTACTAATAAGAAATACATCCAAAGAATATTTACTAAGCAGCGCTGTAAGCACGCAAACCTTTTAGCATGTGCTAAAAATTAGTATGTGCTAATGCTAGAGACACCATAGGAATATAATGGGTGTCTCTATTGTTAGCGCATAGTAATTTTTAGCATGTGCTAAAACCTTAGCGCGGCTTAGTAAACAGGGTCCTTAATAATATAATAGAATGCAAATATACCAAAAAAAAGTACAAAATCAGTGTTAAAAAGAGTACAGGACCAGTGATGAGATCTGTGAGTCATAAGGTTCTGTTTCTTATGTGAAAGGGGTTGCTGCCAAGATCTGTCATAATACAGGTAGTAGAGTGGTCTAATATTGGTATCTTATTACTTTTGCACTGATGTGTTGATAATTTCAGTATATAAATGTTAAAGAAAGGTAAAGATAAATAATTATTTTGCCACTTATACATACAGATGGCACCACTTACAATGTGGAAGTGGTAGATTTTGGAAATATGGATAGCCCTGGTGAATTAATTAAGGAGATAGCCCCCAAACTCAAACTGTTTGTATTTCAAGGTGAACTCCAGTAAAGTAAATACAATTCCACGCTCAAACCAGTGATGGAAGAAAAGTCAGCTGACATTTATGCGTGATTTGAAGCAGGTGTAAACACCAGCGGTGAAATTTTCTGGGCATATATGTAATACATGTAAAAATTTGTAACACATCTATAAACAACACCCAGAACACACTTCCTTGTAAAAGTCTTTGGGACTTGTTTAGTTACGCACAGTTAATAATTAAAAGGCAGTTCTCTAACTGAACGCATGCAGTTATATATGCCATGCATTTAGATGTACCAATGCCATGTAAGGCATGGGGCTGGGGCATCTACAATGGGATGCCCAGTTATAGAATTGCCCTCTTAGTATGTGAAAGAACCCAGCCACCTCCTAAAGGGAGGCTGGGCACAACCGGGCCGATGGCCTGCGACTTTAGGAAGGGTCAAGGGGGGAAGGGGCGGGGAGAGGAGGGCACAGGGAAGAGGGAGGTGAAACAGGCAGACAAAGGGTTAAGGCAGGGAAAGGGGGAGGGGGGGAGGAAAGAGAATAAAAGGAAAGGAAGATAGGGGAACCGCCCCTCGGAAACCCCAGACGGCCAGGTGCAAGCAGCGCTGTCCCATCCCGCCCGCCCAGTAATAGGGGCCAACTTGTCGCAGCAGGCGTTAAGAGGGGAGGTAGAAGCAATAACGACGGGGGGTACACAGCAACTTTGCACTAACAGTACTAAATGAGATGCTGAGAACGGGGGCAGAAAGACCTCCTCCAAACTGTGTACCCCAAGTTATTAACAGATGATAATATGTGGTTAAGTGTGTGTAATGATAATTATGTTATGACGTACGTTGTCTTTTGAATTGTAAGCTAAACGTTCCTGGCTGCGGCCAATATAAAATCCAACTTTCTCTAAGATGGTTTCAGTGTGGTGTTTCCTGGGAAGGGGAGCAAGTGCCAAGTGCACGAGTTGTGAGCATGTGCTGTTAGTACATGAGTGCAACACTTACCATACTAGCATGCACTAATTCATGCACTAACCTTGGATTCTAGGCTGCCTTTTGAAAAACCTATTTTCATTTTAACTAGTAAAGTTTTTCTTTATCTTACAAGACAGGGAAGAATTACTTCCTTAATAGTACAGATTAAATTAGTTGAGCAGACCTTAATATTAAGTCAACTAGAGTATTGCAACCTGTTATTTGTAGGATTAATTAATACTCTTTTAAAGAGATTGCAGACTTTGCAGAATGTGGCAGTTCAGCTGATTTTTTCAGCAAAGAAGTTTGATAAAGTAACCCCTTTATCGATCAAAGTGCATTGGTTACCTGTACAGGGAAGAATTTATTTTAAAGCCAGTGTAGCTGTTTTTAAAATATTATATGAATTAGTCCCTCACTGCATGATTTCTTTAATCGTTTTTCCAAATTGTAACATGAATTTTAAGATTGAAAAATTGTTTGATTTTACACTTGACATCTGTTAAAGCTATTACGTTCAAGAAGTTTGTTTGTTCCTCATTCGTTTCTTCTGGGACAAAAATATGGAATGATCTATCCCTGAGTGTTAGAAATTTTACTAGTTATCTTTCATTTAAGAAGGTTTTAAAAACATGGTTGTTTAAGAAATATTTGTTTTAAGATTTAAACTAGGTTGTATTTTCTTGAGCTATGGACTACAATTTCTCAGATATACCTGACTTCTTTTATGTAATCCACATTGAACTTGTGAGGTAATTGCAGAATATAAGTACTATATAAGTATTAGTATTAGTTGTGTTATGGGGTGGGAAATGGGCATTGACGTCACATTGCAGTTAGTGCATGGTACTTTGCCATATGCTGTCACCTGTGCAATTAGCACAGATGCGTTTACTGTCTCCTAAATAGGAGATGCGAAGTGTACCTGGGCTAATTGAAATTATATATGCGGGGCAATTCTATAAAGTATACACTAATAGTTACACACATGTTTCCCTGGAATTCTATATAATGCGCTTAGATTTAGGTGCCAAAATTGGTGAGAATTCTATAACACCAGGCATAACTTAATTGGCTTAACACTCTAACGAGTACGGATAACAGCACTTATCAAGCATTAATGAGCACTAACTGCCAGTGATTAGAATTTAGGCACACAACTCGCTAAGCGTATTCTGTATCGATGAGTGCTGAACGTCTAATGCATGGAGGCAAAAAGGGTCATGGTTATGGGTGGGGAAATGGGCATTTCATAGACGGTTCAAAATTTAGGCACCTAGTTATAGAATATGACCCAATGTGCCTAAATCTATGCACTGAGATTTATGCCAGGTTTTAGTTGGTGTAACTGGATGTGCACAGATATTGGCGCTGAAATATCAACTATCCATATTCTAGAATTGGTGCCTAAATCTAGGTGCCAATTATAGAATATGCTTAATCGGCACTGACGTCAGTGCTGATTTTTTAGACGCCATATATAGAATCTCCTCCATTATCCACCTAATTATATAAAAGCTGCCAAAAATTGTGCATGCCAATTTGGGCACACGCCCAATTTGTGCATGCAATTTAATTGAATAATAAGCCAATTAGTGCCAATAATTGGCTTTTTAATAAGCAATTATTGGTGCTATTTGAAATCAATTAATATATTGTAAAGAGTATGTAGAAAGGGCTAGGGAACAAAAAGGGAAAAGGAGACGAAGGAACTACAACATCCCACCACTGCCACCAATTGTAAGGTTTGCTCCTCCTTCTCTCGCCTGGTACAGCTCCAAAAACCAAAAAAAAAAACCCCAACCTCAGGGTCCGGTCACTTTAACAAAAAACAAATCCACAGGACAGCTTTTTATTGCATAGGAGGTTAATCCCTCCGTCTTTCAGCCTTTATATTCCTCTTACGGCATACAACCCTTCCCCTCTTTTCCAGCCGGTCAGTTACACAGTCCAGGCTTCAGCAGCTACTTCCCCTCTCCCTCTTTGCCAGCCGATCAGTTACACAGTCCAGGCTTCAGCAGCTACTTCCCCTCTCCCTCTTTTCTCCTGGAGCGTTGCCGAAAAAAAAACACAGCAACCAACTTCTTGCCTTTTTAAGCTTCAAAAATAAGTAGCTCTGGGATCACCCAAAACACAAAAAAAACAATGAGAGTCATGGCCAGCTCCAGGCTCCCCGGTTAGTTCCCGACTCGTGACGCCCTAGGAGGTATAGTAACTCCCCTGGGCTCCTCTTAGTCCCAGTAGTTGGTGCACAAAAAAAAGCACAGTATCAATGTCCACCGTTCAGTCTTTCCTTCTTGAGAAAAATAAGCAACAGTCTTTTCTCTCTCTCTATCTCTCTCTCTCTCTCTACGAACAATGGCTCTGCGCGGGCTCAAAGCCTAGGGTCCCACCCTCTTGGTCAGTCACACTCTCTCCTGACCTCCTCCCGCTGACCCGGTTTGGCCCCGCGGTTTCTCTGGCCTTCGCTGCGCCAGAGCAGCCCAGTCCATCGGCTCTTTCAAGGTGTTCTCAGGTTCAGTCAGCTCCATCGGGCAAGGCTCCTCTCTGTCCCCTCCCTCCTCAGGAGCCCAATCCATATTCTCTGCACCCCGCCCCCTCTCCAGCTGCTGCCCCTTTCCTTCATTAAGATTCTTTGGTGTCTTTTCTTTCTCCACCCACTTGTTCCACCATCCCCCCCCCCCCCCCCCCAGGTTGGAGAATTGGCTTTACTCACTCCCCTGCGGCCCTCTTCTGGTGACTCCCTGGAATGCACGTACTCTCTCCTATCCCCGGGTTCCCTTGGGGCCTGCTGGGAGTCGTAGTTTCTCATTTCGAGGTCTTTCTTGGGAAAAGCCTGCCGGTAACGGGGGTACTCTTGCCTATCCCAGGGTTCCTTTGGGGCATGTTGGGAGTTGTAGTTCCTTCCTCTCCTTTTCCCTTTTTGTTCCCTAGCCCTTTCTACATACTCTTTACAATATATTCATGTGAATTTGGGCACGTGATCTGCGCCTAAATTTTATGTGTGTCCCGGAAAAGGGGGAGGGAATGGGAAGGAATGGGCATTTCAGGGCTGAGCATAGGTGTGGATTTGAGTTACATGCACAGTTATAAGTACATAAGTACATAAGTACATAAGTAGTGCCATACTGGGAAAGACCAAAGGTCCATCTAGCCCAGCATCCTGTCACCGACAGTGGCCAATCCAGGTCAAGGGCACCTGGCACGCTCCCCAAACGTAAAAACATTCCAGACAAGTTATACCTAAAAATGCGGAATTTTTCCAAGTCCATTTAATAGCGGTCTATGGACTTGTCCTTTAGGAATCTATCTAACCCCTTTTTAAACTCCGTCAAGCTAACCGCCCGTACCACGTTCTCCGGCAACGAATTCCAGAGTCTAATTACACGTTGGGTGAAGAAAAATTTTCTCCGATTCGTTTTAAATTTACCACACTGTAGCTTCAACTCATGCCCTCTAGTCCTAGTATTTTTGGATAGCGTGAACAGTCGCTTCACATCCACCCGATCCATTCCACTCATTATTTTATACACTTCTATCATATCTCCCCTCAGCCGTCTCTTCTCCAAGCTGAAAAGCCCTAGCCTTCTCAGCCTCTCTTCATAGGAAAGTCGTCCCATCCCCACTATCATTTTCGTCGCCCTTCGCTGTACCTTTTCCAATTCTACTATATCTTTTTGAGATACGGAGACCAGTACTGAACACAATACTCCAGGTGCGGTCGCACCATGGAGCGATACAACGGCATTATAACATCCGCACACCTGGACTCCATACCCTTCCTAATAACACCCAACATTCTATTCGCTTTCCTAGCCGCAGCAGCACACTGAGCAGAAGGTTTCAGCGTATCATCGACGACGACACCCAGATCCCTTTCTTGATCCGTAACTCCTAACGCGGAACCTTGCAAGACGTAGCTATAATTCGGGTTCCTCTTACCCACATGCATCACTTTGCACTTGTCAACATTGAACTTCATCTGCCACTTGCACGCCCATTCTCCCAGTCTCGCAAGGTCCTCTTGTAATTGTTCACATTCCTCCTGCGACTTGACGACCCTGAATAATTTTGTGTCATCGGCGAATTTAATTACCTCACTAGTTATTCCCATCTCTAGGTCATTTATAAATACATTAAAAAGCAACGGACCCAGCACAGACCCCTGCGGGACCCCACTAACTACCCTCCTCCACTGAGAATACTGGCCACGCAATCCTACTCTCTGCTTCCTATCTTTCAACCAGTTCTTAATCCATAATAATACCCTACCTCCGATTCCATGACTCTGCAATTTCTTCAGGAGTCTTTCGTGCGGCACTTTGTCAAACGCCTTCTGAAAATCCAGATATACAATATCAACCGGCTCCCCATTGTCCACATGTTTGCTTACCCCCTCAAAAAAATGCATTAGATTGGTGAGGCAAGACTTCCCTTCACTAAATCCGTGCTGACTTTGTCTCATCAGTCCATGTTTTTGTATATGCTCTGCAATTTTATTCTTAATAATAGCCTCCACCATCTTGCCCGGCACCGACGTCAGACTCACCGGTCTATAATTTCCCGGATCTCCTCTGGAACCCTTCTTAAAAATCGGAGTAACATTGGCTACCCTCCAGTCTTCCGGTACTACACTCGATTTTAGGAACAGATTGCATATTTCTAACAGTAGCTCCGCAAGTTCATTTAGGTTTAAGTGCTATTCTATATGCCTAACTTTAAGCATGGCTTATAGAATAGTACTTAAGCGGGTTTCTTATGCTGATTTCTTTAGGTGTGATTTATAGTATTCACCCCTATATGCATAATTCTTCAGAGTAATATGCACCTTTCTGTAAGTACATACATAATTGTACAGTGCTGCGCAACCCTGGTAGTGCTTTAGAAAGGTTAAATAGTAGTAGTACATAGCGAATAATTTACAGGTAGGCAGAGCATGGGTGGGGATCACATTTACACATTCAACTTATAGACTACTTTAAGTCACACATGTATTTCTGGCACTTAGGTGCACACACTAAAGCCAGCTCTATGACTGGCATAAGTATTCACGCCTAACTTATAGGCATGCATTTTTGTTGTTGGTTCTGTTGCCCAGTTATGGAATTGTCCCTTTAATGCACGATAAAAACTTTCCTGTGCAGTAACTATATAGAGACATTCCTGGAACACCTCTAACAGTCAGCACACATCCTTTGATTTTATTATATGTTAAATTTTGCATTTATACATGGTACGTGCAAACCTTTATTGCACTGTAGTAAACAGGCACCACAGTGTGCCACCATGTGTACATTCAATTACTGCCAATTCTAATGATGTTCCTTGTATGTACATGCTGACTTTACAGGTGCAATATCTCCCCCTGTATGTCTATGGTAATTGAGGTATGGCAGTCACTGCTTCACATTTCTGTCCAAGTGAAATTACAGCCAATTGGGTCTTTCTCCCTGATACACACACTGTGAAATTTGACTCCCTTCCCCAGCCAACAGGTCTTTCTCCCACACTTGCGCGCGCGCACATGCACACACACACACATCCAGCATGCCCTTTGTACTGCTCCCTCCTCCACACACAGAGATCCAGCATGCCCTCTCTGTTGCCCCTCTCCCATATACACAGATCCAGCATGCCTTCCTGCTGCCCCCACACATATACACATAGAACCAGCAAGCCTTCTCTGCTTCCCCCTACCATCACATAGATCCAGTATGCCTTCTCTGCCCCCCCTCCATACCCAGACACATACAGTCTATATTTAGCCCACACTTATAAGTCTCTTACTCTAAACTTTGGCAAGTTCACTAAAGCAAAATGTATTTTCACAAATCAATCACTCTTCCTATCAAAGGAGAATACTTAATTCAGGAATCATTATTTCTCAGCCCATATACACACTCCTGCTTTTCTTTGACCAAAAAAAAAAAAAAAAGGTAATCAGAATTTCATTCATCAACTCATTCAGCTAAACTTCCTCTTTGAACAAACTGTTTGAACCATCAGGCAATCAAATGGCTTTTTAGCTGTCTCAATGACTCCTGTAATTGTCATGCGGATTTCCTGCAGGCATGCCCTCTTCTCAATGAACATGCTCAGCACAAAATTTCAATCAGCCAGAACATTTATAGATTTAAAAAAATCATTACTACCAGTATTTATTTTTATCATTCTCTAGTCTTGCTTGCTTACTTCCTCCAATCCTCTTCTCTTTACTTTGAACACTGTACGAACTCACCCTGACTTAAGAGTTCTTCCCACACCAGGGACTTATATAGCACTGACTCAGCACCCTATAAGTCTATGTACTTCTATGAATCTAGCAATAGCAAGAATAAAATGAGGAGAATGATTCATAAATAAAAGCACCTTGTTGTATTAATAAGATTTAGAAGTCAAAATTTCTCAGTATTTATTTACAAATCACATTTCCAGAAAAATACTATCCAAAGAGTTTGTTATTTCTGGGTTATATATTCCTGAAATAAATCATTTCAGGGGTAGCTATACACATTTTAGGGCATTAAATATAATATAATCACTGCATTCTGTTAATTTATAAGCATAAAAGTGCTTAGTTTAAAAGCACTATTCAGGTTTCAGACACATATAAACCAGCATGTAGACATTTATATTGCATAAATGTCTAAATCCTAATCTTGAAAAGCCTGATATACACCTATCTGTGCATCTGATAAGAGAGCTGTGATCTGTTCATGTTTTAGATTAGACTAGGGTGGGCCTTGAAAAATAAATGTTTGCACATCTATGTCCAAAAACATCACCATCAGGATTTATATCTGTTACCTGAGTTGTCAAAGTTTCAGAAAAGTGTTCCCTTGAGCAGTGATCCACCTGTTTAATCCCCCAGTGGTTGATGTCCCCCATTGGCAAGAGATATCAGGATCTGTGGCAGCTTTGTGAAAAATAAATGCTTTTGTGTCTAAAATGGCTGACATAATTATTTATGTTCCAGCACATGTTTATGTTGCTATTGATTTTTTTTAGACTTCTATATTTCAAAGAGAAAGGATGTTTTTGCTGCATGTAACTGGTGTATAAACATCCATTGTTCTATGTACTGTAGAACAGGTTTTACATCAGCAGATTCTGTTCTAAAATACTAATAGAACTTGAGACATTCTAACCTTGGAATCTCAAATCTGATCTCTATGACCTTTCTGAAATGCCGCTTCTGATCAGTACATTTATGGCTTATTTTTTTTTTTCCATATCATTTTATTGATAACATAAACATAGCACATCAAATGCAAACAGTACATACAATAATGTCATCAATTTTTGTATATTTCCTCCCTCCTCCCCCCCCCCCCCCTCTCCCACCCTCAACTATTCCGCTACAAGTTCTGTTAACAATTCAATATCCTACTTCTCACAACGGGTGTCAAGGTATCCCAAAACGGGAGCCAGGTTTTACAGAACTGGTCTCCCTTCCTTGAGGCTAAGTCTCCCACTTTTTTTTTTCCAACATACAACATTGCATCATAGCACCACGCCATTGTGGTGCTTCGGGTGGGTCTGGTTGTAACCATAGTTGTAATATGGTACGTTTGCCCATCAGAATTACTCTTTTCAAAAACTCTTTGAGTCTCTCTGGTGGCTTGCCACCAATTTTAAAGACATCAAATAATTGTCCTGGTGTTGGCTGCCAGTGTATGTTCCACATTTGTGATACTTGATGTCCAAGTTCTATCCAGAAGGGCTTTACCCTTGGGCAGTGCCAGAACATATGTCCCAGAGATGCCGCCTTTGTTCCACATTTTGGGCAGTCGTCTGTTGCTCTCAAAGTCGCCTTGTAGGCCCGGTGTGGTGATATATACATTCTCATGATAAATTTATAATGCATCTCCTGCCAGGTTACATTCTCCGTCACACTGTACACACTCTTTAAGCTCAGTTTTATCTGCTCTGGATCCGGTTTCCATCGGAGCTCCTGATACCATTGCTGTGACACCTGCGTGTAGTCAGGTGTTTCCTGTAAGTCTCTTAAGTGATGATGAAAGTATTTTAGTGGTACTTTTAATTGTGCTTCTAGGCCCATCATCTCGCTCATTGAGTCCCATATTTGTTGGGTGAGAGCCATGGTCGGCAACGTGCATATGTAATGTTTAAGTTGCAAATATTGAAAATAGTCTTTTTGTCCAAGTCCAAATTCTGTACACAAGGCCTGAAATGTTTTAATAATCCCTGTCTCCGACACTACTTGGAATAGATATTTAATGCCACATATTTCCCATTTCCTAAACAGCAAAGATTGTCCTCCCTCCGGGAATGCTAAGTTACCTTTAATAGGTAATAATGGGGACACCCCACTATTCCATTTGTGTTTTTTACTCAACCATTTCCATGTTTTCCGCAAAGGGTTCAATAGAAATCTATATGAGCCCAGGTTTGGGAGTTCCCCTGGAGGGGCTTGCAGCCAATAAGCAAATCCCATTGGGGCCATCAACAGGGTTTCCACTTTCGTACAGGAGAAAAACTCTCAGGTTACAAGCAATTGAAATAAGCTTTAGATCCAGCAGCCCCAGCCCTCCTTTTAGGCACGGTCTCATAAGTTTATGTAAGCCAATACGTGCGCGCTTTCCTTGCCACAAAAAGGTTGTAAGGGGTTTTTTTAGCCACCTCTCCTCCTTATATCCCAGTACAGCAGGAATCATTTGGAAGGTATATGTCCATTTGGGAAATATAAACATGTTATACATAGTGATTCTTCCCCTTAAAGACAAAGGTAAACCTTGCCACCCCTGCAGAGCCTCCCCTGTATGTCTCATTAAGGGGTCCATATTTTCCTTATATAGCTTTGTTAGATCTCTCGGTACCTTGACCCCTAGGTACTTAAGTGAGCCCTGTGCCCATTGAAAGGGAAAGGGACCCTCCCACTCCTCCTGCACCGCGTCCTGTACTGAAAGGGCCAGTGATTTTTGCAAGTTTAATTGCAATCCTGAGTAGAACCCAAATTCGTCTATAACTTCTAATAGACGTTGAACTGAGGTTTTTGGTTGAGTGAGTGTGAGAAGCATATCATCGGCAAAAGCCAGGGTTTTAATTTGTGTCCCATGAAGCGTAACTCCCTGTATGTCTGGGTCCAAAAGCATGGTACGCAACAGCGGTTCTAAGTATATGAGAAATAGCAAAGGGGAAAGCGGGCACCCCTGTCTAGTACCACGCTCTACTCCGAATGGCTTAGACCTGGTACCATTTATTAGTAGTTGTGCTGTAGTGTTTTTGTACAGTGTTTTTGTAGCTTTTAAAAACCAGCCATCCAAGCCTGTATATTCAAGTACTTGGAACATATAGTCCCAATTAACTTTGTCAAATGCTTTGGCTGCATCTAGGCTAACCAATATGAGAGGGTCCCCTGTAGCTTGCCCATATGCCACTGCCATTAGTGCTTTCCGTACCTGCTGAACTGCTTGACGGCCTTTTACAAACCCCACCTGGTGTTCTCCAATTAATACTGGTAAGTAACGCATCAGTCTATTTGCCAGGATTCGAGATAGAATCTTTACATCGACATTAATGAGGGAAATAGGCCTATAAGATTCTACTTGATCTTTAGGTTTGCCTGGTTTAGGTATTAGGGTGATCAACGCCTCATTTTCTCTGGTTGAAAAGGCTCCCCTGGCAACCACTGCTTCTAAGTAGTCAGTTAGTGCTCCACATAGTTGTGGCGTTAGCATTTTATAGTACTCATGAGAGAAGCCGTCCAATCCTGGCGCCGACCCTATTTGTAAATTTTTTATTACTTTGAATACTTCTTGTGTTTGCAAAGGTTTAGATAATATTTGACTGGCTTCCTCTGGCAATCGTGGCATTTTTGCGTCCTCTAAGTAATCTTTAGTTAGGGGGCCTTGGACCCTATTTTGTGAAGTATACATCTGTGAAAAGTGTTCATGGAATGCATTTACTATGTCCTGTAGCTGGTTGAACTTGTCTCCCCTGGCATTTACAATCGAGGGGATAAATCGCTGGGTGGTAGTTGCCCTGGCCACTCTTGTCAATAATTTCCCAGACTTGTTCCCAAATCTTTGAAAATTCAGACGTCGCGCTATTAATTGTTTCTTTGTTTGCTCATGTATCAGGGAATTCAATGCTACTAAGGCTGCCGACATTAGGTCTCTATTAAGTATTGTGGGATTACTTAAGTATTTTCTCTTGGCCTTTATATAAGCTGATTCTAGTTGTAGTATGCCGGCTGCCAGGCGTTTTTTCCTAGCACACTGAAATGCTATTATTTCTCCCCGCATGACCGCCTTAGAGGCTTCCCAGTATAATGTAGGGGAATCACATGATAATAAGTTTGTATCTTCATACAGTTGCCATTTTTCTTGCATGTGTTCTAATAATTGCTTATCTCGGTATAAGTATGCAGGAAATCTCCATTTGTTGCTTCCTCCACTACCTCCACCCATATTGATCTCCACCCATATCATGTTATGGTCCGATATTTCCATCGGGCCAATAATGGCTTGCTGGACTTTAAAGAACCAGTGTTGTGATATTAGTATGTAGTCAATTCTGGACCAGGAGGAATGTACTTTAGACTGATGTGTGTAATCTTTTGTTGTGGGGTGAAGGGTGCGCCATGGATCAATTAGTTGGAGGTGTTTGCAGAGCATTGGTATCCCCTTTCCCTTACTTAACCCGGGAATGGCGGTTGACGAGGATCTATCTAGATTCGGGTCTAGCACTTGATTAAAATCTCCCGCCCATATCCAGGGAGCATCGCTGTGTTGTAGTCCTAGTGTTATAAGGGACTGGAAAAAAGCTGAGCTATATGTGTTTGGGGCATATATTGCACAAACGTAAAACTTTTGCCCTTGGTAGTTTATTTGTAGAAGTACAAGTCGTCCCTCATTGTCTTTATGGATTAGCTTTGCTGTGCAGGGTAATCCCTTACGAATAAGTATTGCTACCCCGCTCCTCCTATTACCCGAAGAGGAGAAGTGGCTTTCCCCCACCCAGCGCTGACATAATTTTTTGTGTTCTGAGTCAGATAACTTTGTTTCCTGTAAACATGCAATGTCTATACCTTGTCTCTTTATCTGTGTCAGAATTTTGTATCGTTTTACAGGTGATGTGACTCCTGAAACATTCCATGACAAGATCTTAAGACTAGTTCGACTGATCTTTCCTGCATTTCATTGAAACTATTTTAAACATCATCAAATTATTCCTCCAGGGGCCCAGCCTCCCCCAGAGGGTGTATTCAGAATGTGGGAGATTTTCCATTGTCCCAAATACTCCATTTGTGAGAACAAACATTATTAAGAACTTCTTCGCTATTTTATAACATGGCTCCACTGCTATCTCTGCCCTCCCGTCCTTACCCACCCCCCTCCCTCCCTCCCTCCCTGTGTCTAACCCCCTTATTCCCCCCCTTTGCTCCAAGATTGGCCCCAAGATGGATAACCCCATCTAGGCAGAATCACAACATGCCGGTTCCCCACTCACCCCCAGGCCCATCAATGCAATAATAAAACACATAAACTATGACCTCTATGTATCAAGTCTTTACAGTGCTGTTTGTCCCATCAAGACAGTTCAATCAACTGCAGAATGTGCTCACCACCATGTGCTCAGAACTGGTTCAAGCCGGCGCTTCCTGGCTTTTCAGCTCTTGATTAATATGTTGTCGTGCTAAGTGTTCTGATGTGAATGATATCCACTTCCCATTTTCCATAATTTTAGAGTGGCAGGGTAAAGCAACATAAACCTGGTATTTTGTTCGATCAAAGTTGTACACACCGGGTGAAATTTCCTTCTCCTTTCTTGTATACTGGCTGAGTAATCTTGAAATATGCGAATTTTGGCACCTGCGTAGTTAAGCGAATCTCTTTTCTGGCGGAATCCCTGTAGGATTTCTTCTTTGTGGATATAGTTGTGAATTTTTATAATTACCACTCTAGGTTTAGCTCCATTTAGGCGTGGCTTCCCCAGCCTATGTGCTCTTTCAATGCATAGCGGGCCTCTGCTGTCTGAGATAGCAAATTCTTTAGACATCCAACTTTCAAGCAGCGTGCCCAGATTTTTATCAGGAATTGTTTCAGGCAGTCCCACCAGCCTAAGGTTACATCGTCTGGCTCTGTTTTCTAGCTCATCCAGCTTCTCCTCTTGGGCGGCCAGGCGTTTTTTTAGGTTGGAAAGTTCTGGTTCTTGTTGTTGCCAAGTTTCTTCGATTTCAGATACTCTCCTTTCCACCTCCGCGGTTCTACTATTGATTTCTCCCAATCGGCTGTCCAGTTTTTCCAGCTTCCCCTCTAATGTGAGGAATCGAGGCTCTAACGCTGTGCCCACCGCCGCTACTAGCTGCGAGAGCTGTCTGGCGGTAAATTCCGCCTCGCCTCGCGGCGACGCGGCCGCCATCTTGGATTCGCCGCTCATTATCAGGATCTTTTCTTTTTCGTTTTTGGAGCTCTTCCTCGTGCTTCCAAGCGGCATGGGTACGAGAAATGGGTCCATGCACCTTCCACCACACTTTAATGGGACGAGGTTAGTATAGTTTGAGGTCAATCAATTTGTAGGGCGCCGGGAACGAGCGGGGTCCGCGGAGCAGCAGCAAAACGTTGCTATCGCTCCAACTGCATCACGTGACTCCCTTATGGCTTATTTTTATAAAGCATTTTCATATGGAAAACATGTTTTATATGCCGATAAGGGCTCTTATAAAATTGTTTGGGATTATATAGGCATAAAAAGTAAGGGTTGATATTAAAAAAAAATTTTAAATGGCCAAAAATGTGGGGGAAGTGTTGCTCACCAGCTTCAGCTGCTGTGCAGCATGGGTTAGCTGAAAGGCAGCATCCAGGTGAGCTGTATGCTTGTCTGGGGCTAACTGGGCATGTTCAGCGGCACTTAACCGGATAGTACCACTGAAAATGCTGGTTAGCACCAAAGCTGAAGCAGGCTACTTTGTGAGTGTTTCGGGGAAGAGTCAGCACTTAACCAGTTAAGTGCTAATATTTGGCCCTTAACTGACTATGATAACCATATAAATAGGACCACATAACATAAAGTCCTATCTTTATGTAGTTCATCGTAGCTGGTTAAGTACTGAATATCCCTAAGTGAACAGAAAGAGCATGCCTACTTTTCCTAGTCTGACCACAGGCATTCCCAGGAGCATAGTTTTCAAAGAGGCAATGTGCAAGCATATTTTATGAAATATGTGAGTATATATGTGGTGTACATGCACAAATTTACATCTTCTTAGAAACAAGTGTAAATCTGTGCATAAGGATTTGTACATTACTGGGGCTGGATCTGGGTGCCTACTCTACACCCCCCTCTTGCCTTTAAAAATAAGCTTAAATAAGCACCTTTTTAGAACTTGGATATGGGTGCCCTTTTTTAAGTTACCTCCCACATGTGCAGACACCTGTTAATTTTTATACAGATTATGTAAACTGCTTAGACTATGCTTTCTATAAGCATACCGACAAAGAGGCCCTCTCCGCCTCGTCGGCAGCTCTTATGCGGAGCGTGACACCCCTGCAGCCCCGCCCCCTTCCGGCCTCCCCACTAATGGCAGGCAGGGTCCTCTGCCACGTCAACCAGGCCGTCAGAGGGGAAGCCATGTTATGTGCAGCTGCTCGGCATGCTCCTCGCCGGCCTTCCTTAAGCATATCAAATAAACTTGGACTTGGACTTATATTTTCCAGTTCAAAACCCAACATCAAGAGCTTATTGATAGAAAACTAACTGAAGTGCAGTCAATGCAAGGACAGAAGCCAAAAGTGCATATAAACAAACTGAATCAATCTGAATTAAAAATAGCTTGCTATACTGTTCACTGAAAATGCAGCCACATGTACTCCAAGGGAAAGGGAAAAGAAAGTACACACTACAGTTTTCTCTGTGGACTAGTTAGCAATTGATTTTACATATGTTTCAATATAAATTTTACAATGAAGACACACAAGTTTACCTCCTATCACACCAGTGAATACCATTTTAGTGAATATTCTTTTCAATACAGTTTTCTGGCATAGGATTACGGTGCACTCTGATAAACCCCAGGATTACAATGTCTACAGTTGGTGAATATATTACTGTCAAAGGTAAAGTATGGGACAATGATGATTTCCCAGGACTTCAGTTCAGTAGAATCCTTTATGAGGATAATTTAATAAAATATTCCCTATGTGCAAAGCATACATATTAAACATAGAAAATGGCTCTTCTAAAATTGGTTGTAGGTATATGCACATACAGGTACAAGTGCTGGCAAGATGCTGCATAATTAAAAGGGATGTAGGTAAATGCCTAGAATGCAGTCTACTACACTGATCACTAGGCCTACTCCTGGGAGTTGCTTGCTGCTCTGTTGGGTATGCCCATAATACCTGATGCTGTCATAGAACTTAGTATCCCCTTTGAATTTCAGTCCATAGTGGGGTAGGAGAGGGACAGCATTTACTGGGGGAATAAGGAGAGATCAAGCCTTAGTCCCCCAGTGGTAAGCTAGTCATTCAGAGCATTTTGTTTTCACTGGACATGATTGATACAACTCTAGATAAAAATGTACAGTAGAACGCCATTTTTACAAGCACTGATCATCTGGATTTCCAATTATCCAGATCCATTATCCACCAATACCTTCCCAGTCAATCCTAACGGTCTGCACAGAGAAAATCCCTGCCCTTTCCAGACTCATACGCAGCAGAAAAAAGACCTTTCTGTCTTGCTTTTGCGGAGACATGGCAGAGGAAACAGCCTTGCTATCGCTGCTTGTGGGGATGTGGCAGAGGAAACAGCCTTGCTACTACTGCTTGCAGGGACATGGCAGAGGAAACAGCCTTGCCATTGCTGCTTGTGGGGACGTGGCAGAGGAAACAGCCTTGCCATTGTACTTGTGGGGGCGTGGCAGAGGAAACAGCCTTGCCACTGCTGCTTGTGGGGACATCGCACAGGAAACAGCCTTGCCATTGCTGCTTGTGGGGATGTGGCAGAGGAAACAGCCTTGCCATTGCTGCTTGTGGGGATATGGCAGAGGAATCAGCCTTGCTATAGCTGTTTGGAAATGGAACAAAAAAGAGAAAAAGGCATGTGTTGTCATTAAAAGAGAAAATTTATATTGTGGAGAAATTAAGAAAGGGAGTTTCAGGGAAAAATTTGGCAGAAGAATATGGTGTAGGAATATCAACAGTATCTGACATAAAGAGATGATATTGTATTGTTTTTGAATTATCCTGATTTATGATTATTTGGACCACCCTCTGCAGAGGAGAGTCTGGATAATTGGCATTCTACTGTACTTCTTTTTAGACTTGGACATGTCTTCCTGTTCCATTTTATTTTGTTACATTTGTACCCCGTGCTTTTCCACTCATGGCAGGCTCAATGTGGCTTACATGAGGCAATGGAGGGTTAAGTGACTTGCCCAGAGTCACAAGGAGTTGCCTGTGCCTGAAGTGGGAATTGAACTTAGTTCCTCAGGATCAAAGTCCACCACCCTAACCACTAGGCCACTCCTCCATTGTTGGGGGGGGGGGGGGGGAGATGAACCTGGTTTACAGTCCACTGAATTAAACACTAGGCTACCATTCTGCTTTGCAAGCACAACTTTGTGGCCATTTTTATTAAAATGCTGTCAAACATAAATCCTTGTCCATGGATTTTTGGCATTCATTATTTGGATGTTTCAGTTTGTAAAATGGCTGTTCATTTTAGATGTTCTTATGTATTTTCAAACAGAAAACCCTGACATATTTCCTGTTTGAAAATGGCTGTAAGATGAACTTTTTTGGGGATGTTATAAACATGATATCCCAATTCTGACTTGGATGTCCTTTTGAAAATGTCCCTCTATGTTTCACTGTAAACACTCCAACACAAAGTGGACTTACTCTTCACTGCAACATTTAAATATTTAAATAAGGGGGGGGGGGGAGCCTCAGATGTCATCAGATAAAATGACCCTCATGGGTTCTATAAGTATATTTCTAGGTGACTGGTGTAATCATTGACCAAAAAACCCTATCATTTTAAGTATTTATTCTTTCACTTTTTTCTTCTTTTCTCTTGTTTTATTTCACAAGATATCTTTCTACACAAAAGCAGCAGCAGTCTTCCAAAATACTTTCAAAATGTTCAAAAATAAGTAGTAACAACACTTATCTGTAACCAGATGTATCCCGACAGGTACCCGTTTTGCTTGCCGCTTTCTCAAGGGATACTATACAGTGGTCACCTACAAAGAAAAAGAAAGTCACTCTTTTGCAAAAGCAGTGATTCTTAGTAATATACAAATTCCAATGGCAATCTTACATACTTATTCAAAAGATGTGTCTCACTTATATATGCCAGCACTGAAAAAAGGAACAATGAAGGTGGCGTCTTTAAAAACACTCTATTCTGGAAGTTTGAAAGCTGGAAGTGAAACAAAATATGAAAAAATTAATACTTTTTGAAAAAAGAACAACCCCCCCCCCCCCCCCCTGAAATTAAGAAAGGCAGAAGTTGAAAAAAAGCACCCAGATGCGGCAAAGGCAAATAAAGGTTACAAAAAGCATGTCCAACTCACATCCATATTCAAACCATGTGGTTCTAAGGTTTGTAGATGGAAGATCCAAAATAACTCCCTTTGTAGCAAAGCCGTGTCGACAATGCCCCTTCTGATTGAGAGATACACCCGGTCAATAGCAAAGCACAAAAACTCATCAAAACTGTGAGAATGAGTGTGGCAATGTTGCACCAAAGGAGCTCCAGATTTTAATCTGGTGATGCAAGATCTATGTTTGTAAATTCGTATATGCAGAGATCTTTTGTTTTGCCCACATAAAATTGCAGGGGCACTATAAAATGGATACAACATAATTGGTGGCACAAGTTGTAGAATGTCTTAATTGATATATCTTCACATCTACTCAGTGGCGTAGGAAGGGGGGGTGGTGGGGCGGTCCGCCCCGGGTGCACGCGCTGGGGGGTGTCGGCTTGCTGGTCCCCTGCTCTTTCTGCCCCAGAACAGGTTACTTCCTGTTCCTGGGCAGAGAAAGCAGGGAAGCAGCAGAGCCGACGCAGCTCCCAGTGACGTGCACTGGGGGGCGGATCGGCCCTTCCGCCTGCCCCCCGCTGAAAGGTAGGGTGCGTTTCGGGGGGGTGCCATGCCCTGCACCCGGGGGGGGGGCGCAGCGGTGACCCGCCCCGGGTGTCAGGCACCCTCAGTACGGCACTGCATCTACTGGATTTTCAAAACACAAAGTTCATTTGTGATCGTACATAATTTACAGCCTAATTTACAACACTTCAAGTGTCCCACAGGTAAATGGTTGGTATGTTGAACAAAATCTAACTGTGCCAACTGAGCTGGGCATAACAATTCTTTTAAGTTCTTTGCTCATGAAAACACAATCCTCAAACGTTGTTGTGTAAAGACTGGATATGTCTTAATGATATCCCAGTTCTACCTGTGGACATTTTGAGCCATTTGTTAGTATTAAGTATTCACTCCAAACATTACCACAAATCCTGCATAAACAGTGTTTATGTTGGGGATATTGACATGTATCCCTGTTCAGGAAAAGGCATAAATGTTAGCATGTAAAGTATGCACATAAAATGTGATTCCACCCATGCTCTACCCAAACTCCACCGCTGATCATGCCTAATCAACAAGTATGTGTTTACTTGCACAGCACATAGTTCTAAGTGTGAACTTATTTTATAAGAGACCATTTGTGGGCATAAATCAGCATTTTATGCATGAAAGATGTTTATAAAAATTACCTCATAAAACATTAGAACCATTATTGCTTATTATTAAAGCCCTATGAATGTTTTAGACATACATTACTCAATATTTCATTTTATACCACACACACACATCTAAGGGGGAAAGTTATCAATGTGGACTACTGTTAAGATGAGTTATTTTACTACAAGTTGTGCTATTTTAACACAGGGTCCAAATTTTGTGCAGTTAGGCCCTGTACTAAAATATCACGACTTGTGGTAAAATACTCCATGATAATGGTATCCCACATTGATATCCTCCAACTTAAATCTTCATTTTATAATTCTGGGGTATACATGCGTAATACCCCATAGAATGGGAGGTCCCTGCCAGAGGGTTGGAGAGGTAGGATGTCCCTGGGTGGGAGGTAGCCCTGCCCAAGAGGAAGTGGTATGGAATAAGTTGCAGAAAGAACATATTTCCCTGTAGAAGTGTGGAGTTTGAGTTTAATAAAAGAGTCTGCAGTGAGGTACATGGGGTCTTTGGTTGCCTGTACCCCTGTCAGGACTCTTGGGAGTGTTGGAGGATCCTGAAGTGAAGGAATAAATATAAGCTGGCTAAAGGAGAAGTTGCTGCCCTTGTGTGGAAGCTGAGAGGAAGTAGGAGGAGTCTAGACTGGAAAAAGGACCTGTATAGGGAGAGCCTGCCCAAGGTTGGTGAGTAACCTCACGAGATACACTGCTGAAAGGACAGCCTGAAAGTAGCGGATTGGAGTCAGGACTGACAAAGCAGCTTTGGATTTATTGCTGGCACAACAGGATGGGTAAAAGGACAGATGGTGGTGTAAATATGCACAGCTGAAACCTGTATCTTGTGAGTGGAAGAAAAGAGCCGAGAGCATTACTAATGATCTTGATTGAAACTTAATATATCAGAGAAGTTCAACATGCTTGTTTGCCAGTTGCAGTGGTTAGAGTAAAGTTGTATTTCATTCTCTCAAACTCGGGGAGTGAAGCGTGATCATTGGCCAGATAGTGAGAGTGGGTGTTCCAGGACACAGCTAAGTGACACCCCAAGGCCTTTAAACTCCCAATATCCCGGATCTCTATTCCGGACTATTGGCCCACTCCCCCGCTCGACTGCAGCCAAGTTGTAATTGTGAGTATGTGTGTGTGCGTATGGTCCCCTGTGACACTGTGTAAATAAGAACATTTTCTTATGGGCCCGGGTGGGTTCTCCGAGTGTGTACCAGTGCCGAGCTAGTAGGGTGTGAGACCTGGATTAAACGTGTTTAAATCACAGAAATGTGCACATAGCAAAGGGCATTGTCTCGGTGTTTTGGGGACAGGTGTAGAGCAGGCCCAACAAATAAGTGTGCACTACCCCAGGGGATATGCATCTATGTCCAAAATGATGGATGTCAGGATCTGCACCCGCTGCCCCTGATTCATTGTTGCACTCCATTTGGGGGATTAGGGAAATGTGCTCCCTTAATCCCCCCAGTGTTTCTTTCGCCCCCTCCAAAGTGATACCAGCCAATGATAATGAGCTCTATGACAGTGTCAAAAACTATAGCTATGTTTCTAAAATGGCTAACATATATGTGTATCTACCAGTACATAAACATGTACTAAAATATCAGCACATGCATGTTTATGTTCCCATGTTATGCTTGTTGATATTTAAAATGTTTATGTTTTTGAAATGAATGTTCCATCACCCATAACCAGCACATTTTACTATTTATCTTTGAACAGGCTCTATGTTAGCAGAGCCTGTTCGAAAATACTACCAGAATTTGAGACATCCTTACCAGGTCATCTCAATTCAAACTTGCATGTTCTTTCTAAAATGCTACTCATTGTCAGACAACTGTACATGTAATGTGACTTACTTTATGTCTCAGTTTTTACAGGCAGCAAATCATGCTGTCAGCAGTACTCTTTTAAGCTTCTCTGTAACCATAGGCAAAGTTTAAGTCGAAAGAGTTATCAGTATTTCAACCAGCTGGGCTGATTTTGTGCCTGAACACATGATGGCTAATAAGTTGGTAAATATACAGACAACTTTCCTTTTTTTTTTTTTAATTTCTATCATGTAAGAACTTCAGTGTAAGAGAGAGGGAGTAGGCATATTAACAGGACAGACCATTTTCCCCTTTCCACAAATTGTCATTTTTTTTAAAAATTCTACTTATTATTTTAATTTATCACTTTATGCCCCATAGTAAAATAAGGAAATGAATTTGGGAGTGTTTCTGCAGACAAAATTCAGAATGGAAAAACTGGCCAGAGCATTGAACCCTTTAACAGTATCAGGATAACATTTATCCAGAGAAATCAGATGTGGCAGTACTTTCAAGCTGGATCTTCATTCAGCTCAGCAGGCAATTAAACAGAGCCTCTGACTGATGGCTTCGACCAGAATACAGCAGCATGCTGCTAGCAAAATAATGAGACAGATCTTGACAGAGACATACCCCGGGAGAAATGCATACAACATAGTCCTTAAGAGACGGACATCTTTGGTGGAGTTTCTAGTCTCATTGCTAGGCTGTCGGGCATATTTATAATAGGAAGGAAGAAACTGAGTGGTAACAACTGGAGCATGTTCTATTACTTGTCCTGCTTGTACTTAGCTGGAGGTAAAGGTCCTCAACTTGATCCGTTATGGAAGGTGCTTGCTGCTGAATGGAGTTCCAGTTGAGCCTTATAGATTAGGTTTTCCAATGATGTGGAAGCAGTATCTTATAAAGAGGATCTCATCAACTTTGCTCCATTCGTTGTGACATGTTAACAAGGGTTTCTTGGTTGCTCAAAAAGAACTGAAGAAGAAGGGTTACCTTCAAAAGCTAATCAAAAAATGTATTAAGTTAGTCCAATAAGAAATGTTTTTTTTAATTTTCTTTTCTCTGTTTTGATTTTTTTCTATTTTTTGCATGGGAGCTCAACACATCACTAGGATTGTATCTTGCTGTGCTTCTTCAATGCCCCTTTTTTAAGTATTTTATTGTATCACAAACATAATACCATAAATATCAATGCATTCTTCATACAAAAAAGAATACATTTGATGTACACTAATAATCTGCTTGAAAATCTCAGCAGAGCCAAAGGAGTAAACCTATCTCTTCAATCACATAACAGTTAAATATAGGGGATCTTTTACTAAAGCTTAGCTTGAGTTATCTGCAGCAGGGCCCATTTTCTTCCTATGAACCCTGATGTAGATAAGTCTACTACTACTACTTATCATTTCTAAAGCGCTACTAGATGTACGCAGCGCTGTACACTTGAACGTGAAGAGACAGTCCCTGCTCGACAGAGATTACAATCAAATTAGGACAGACAAGTCGAGCTAAGCTTTAGTAAAAGACCCCCAAGGAGGGGCATAATCGAACGCGAATGCCCATGTGTAAAAATGTCCATCTCCGGAGACGGCTCCGCGAAGAGGTGGAGCGAACTGTAAAATCGAAACGAGATGGCCGTCCATCTTCAGTTTTGATTATATGGTTCAGCCCGCTGAAATCCCATCATTTGTGTCGACTCTAGAGATAGACGACACAAATGGTGAGATCGCTGGACCTAGAGATGGCCGTCCGCGGTTTTCAGCGATAATGAAAACCGCTGCCGGCCATCTCAAAAATGGACCTAATCCAAGCCATTTGGTCGTGGGAGGGGCCAGCATTCGTAGTGCACTGGTCCCCCTGAGATGCCTCTATGCCAGCCTCAAATATCATACCTAGCTCCATGACAGCAGTATGCAGGTCCCCGGAGCAATTTTAGTTTAGTTGGTGCTGCGCGGGACCCATGCAGAGAGCAAAAATCGGAAGAAAAAAACATGCAAGTGCAGTCATGGACGTCCAAAAAAACACATGCAAGTGCAGTCAGGGACGTCCAAATTGTCCAAATTAAAACAATAATAATAGTGGGATTTGAACCAACCACCTTCTGATTACAAGACCTGTGCTTTAACCACTGCACCACTTATTTAGCTACCTAGACCTCCTTCCCTTTCCATTACGTCTCTCCAAGTTTCTGTCAGCCAATCACAGCTCCTTTAGCTGACACCATGTCAGGTAAATGAGCTGTGATTGGCTGACAGAAACTTGAAGGGACTTAATGGAAAGGGCAGAAATGTCTAAATAAGTGGTGCAGTGGTTAGAACACAAGTCTTGTAATCAGAAAGTGGCTGGTTCAAATCACCTATTACTATTGTTTTAATTTGGACGTCCCTGACTGCACTTGCATGTTTTTTTTTTTTGGACGTCCCTGACTGCACTTGCATGTTTTTTTTTCTTCCGATTTTTGCTCTCTGCATGGGTCCCGCGCAGCACCAACTAAACTAAAATTGCTCGGGGGACCTGCATACTGCTGTCATGGAGCTAGGTATGGTATTTGAGGCTGACTCTAGTGGCTGGAAAAAATATTTAAACAGTTTGTTTTTTAGGGTGTGAGGGGGTTAGTGACCACTGGGGGAGACAGGGGAGATCATCCCCGATTCCCTCCGGTGGTCATCTGGACAGTTTGGGCACTTTTTGGAAGCTTGGTCGTGAAAAAAACAGGAACAACTTTGTGTGGACTAAATGCTCATCGGGGACGTCTTGCTTCTTTCCATTTTCAGGCATGGAGGTCCATCTGTTAACCACGCCTCGGAACGCCCCTGCCCCACCTTCGCTACCGTTCGGCCATGCCCTCGAGAATTTCACCCGTCCCCGTGACGGAAAGCAGTTGGGGCTGTCCAAATTCAGCTTTCGATTATACCTTTTTTTGAGATGGACGTCCATCTCCCTATTTGTGTCGGAAGATGGGCGTCTTTCTCTTTCAAAAATAAGCTGGATAGTGAACCAATCAAAACTGGTACACAACCTTATTTGCTTCTACAACCCTTATTCAACACGATAAGCTCTCCTTCCCCATTCACCCATTTAAATTAACCAATCAATAGTAACCCGGCTTGAGGATGTGTCAAAAGAAGCACAAACATTATGCTCAAAGCTCAGTTTCACTAAATCTGGGAATATCTTTCCTTAACCCTTTTAAGTAAAAGTTCCTTTATGTTGACTATGCCTGGATAATTGTCTTTCATTTCAATTTCCTTCAAAGATTAAATTTGCTATATTGAAGTATCCAATCATTTTACTGGGGCTGCTCCAATGTTTAGCCATTGTGTTCCAGGCATTGGCTAATACATGATATATCAATGGGACACCTCCTTAGATTCATAGGGGGGTTCTTAAAGTATTAATATAGAATCTGTTGGATTTTAAGAACTAGCTACCTCAGGAATTCAGTAGATGGTCTCACCAGTATGGCCTCTAAATGTGCCCCTTTATTCATATTTTCTCCAGCATTCACCAGATCACTTAATTTTGACCATTTTTAGTTCCACTGGATTATAGTACCACATATGTATGACAATGTGAACCTTCTGCTATTGTTTTCAAAGTGGTTTCATATTCTTCCATTACAGATTAATTTGCTGTCTTGCTCACTCTACTAGCTGTACAACAAACTATAGCTGCTGTATATATTTGTTTTCATCTGTGACAGACTTAACAGCGTATCTCTGCTTGAGATGCAGCACCCTGGTGAGATTTATGAGAGCTTTGCAAAATGAATAACTTATGAACTAGTTTGTCAAGGCCTAACAAGTTTGCCGGTTCATCAAACTAGTTTGACAAAACATTTTTATTTATTTATTATATTTAGATTTTAATGTGAATTCTTTACATTTACAGACCTATATTCTTGTTTACACATTTAAGAAATCTGCAGCAAAAACATATTAGAGCTTGTTGAATTTTCTACAGATTTGTTAGGGAAGTTTTGATGAATTTCCTCAGAAAATAATTTGAAAATTCTATTGAATGAGTACTAGGCTGAAATCTTCCTCATTCAACTTTAACATCAAATTCTCCACATAACATAGAAAATACAGTAGGGCAGTTATAGGTTGAGTCCCATGAAAGGTCAGGGTGTGAGGTGCTTTGACCTGGGGATTTTCTGTTGGGGGATTGTGCTTTATGGGGCTTGATGGGAGGCTAGAGTATAGTTGAGCCTTGATCGGGAAGGTTTCTGTCTAGTAGGGAAGTGCTGATTGGGTGGGGGATTAATCTGATGCAATCGTTTGCAGGGTTTATTAAATGGGGGGAGAGAGTTTGGGTTGTACCATCACGGCTAGGTCCTTCCTTGTGATTTGCATTATATGCATTGTAGTTAAGGTGCAGCAAGTGCAAAGAAATTTACCACATTTTAATGAACAGGCCCCTATATGATCAAAGTTTTCTGTGTTGAAATGAGGTAAGATTTGGGACAGGAGCAAGGCTGAAAGTTTTATGCAAAGTGGCAAAATGAATCCATCCTTCATCAAATGTAGGCATTTGAATCTGAATTCAGAAATAGCTGGTATTTTCAGCAGTCACATTTGAATGCATTTCTAGCTCAATGCTCTCATAACTATAAATGGAAAACTGAATATTGACCTAATTATTAATATCTCAACCACCAAATTCAGGAGAAGGAATACATTTGAAGTAACAGAATACTGCATGGTTGCATATGATAATAATGACATATCCCATGCTGCCAGTCATTAAAGAACAAAAGCAAGCAGCAAAAAAAATGTTTTTCATTGCTGATAATAGTGTGCACTCTTTTGAAAGAGTGTACAATCTTTTCCTGATATTGTGCACATTCATCCCATTACATATGCACAAACCACTTCACATGCATGCACTATTGGGAAGAGGGTGTGCCCGCTTTTTAAATAATGCACACTCAATGACTTTGCTCTTGTGATGACAAAATGTCCAAATGGAAATAACTTGGGAGAAACAACATAAAATGAAAAATTTCTGGTTACCCATTCCTAATAACTACATGCAGAATAACTCACTCTGGGGCCCATTTACAAAGCTGTTGGAGGTCTAATGTGCGAGTACCATGTGCCGAATTGGCACTACCGCTGGGGTAGCACATGCATCCAGCGGTAATTCCAAGTTTGGCACATGCCGAATCCCACGATAGAAAATATTTTTCTATTTAATACCGCAGAGGTGTTTCCAGCAGTAACTGGCAGCATGGCCATGTTGGTGCACGCTGCATGGTTACCACGCAGGTAGCATGTGAGCCCTTACCACTAGGTCAACGGCTAGTGGCAAGTTCTCAAGCCATAAACAGGCACGCGCTAGTTTTAATTTTTAAACACACCTGACCCATTAAAAATACCCTTTTTTCCAGCCTCAGTAAAAGGTGGCCCAGCATGCACCAAAAAGACACACCCACACTACTGCAGGGCACTTTTTGCCATGGCTTTGTAAAAGGCTCTTCTGGGCTTATATTCAGACAAGTATATTAGCTGGAACAATCT
Source organism: Microcaecilia unicolor (assembly GCF_901765095.1). Taxonomy (NCBI): domain Eukaryota; kingdom Metazoa; phylum Chordata; class Amphibia; order Gymnophiona; family Siphonopidae; genus Microcaecilia; species Microcaecilia unicolor. The sequence goes on from NC_044037.1 coordinate 62,511,230, forward strand.
ACAGAATACATGTAAAGTTCATTGTAAGAAAATGGCATTTCTTTTTCAAATGAATAAAGGTGTTTGCAATTAGTATTTATAGCTTTAGCACAGGTACTTGCAAGACCACATATGTGAAAATTCATTTGTTCAGTTCACCGCCATAAAAATATATGGGGCCCTTTTGCTAAACTATGATAAAATGTAGCCTTAGCTCGCCCTTACTTGAGTTATTCCCATGCGCAAAGACCAGGGTAAAATAGTTGATTTTTCTATTTTCTATATTAATGGCTACATGCTAATTTCCCCCTCTCCACCGCCCATTTTTTAGGCAGTAGGGACTCACCTGCTAAACCTGCGCTAATCAGTTACCATGCAGCAATGCCCATGTGCATTAGCACAGAACACACTCATTTTCTGCCCCAGACCAGGCCCCAGTGCTAATATATATATATATATATATATATATATATATATATATATATATATATATATATATATATATATATATATATATTTTTTTTTTTTTAGGACATGGATAGTGCCTCAGCGCACCCCCAAGGTAAACTATTTTTTGCTTCAGTAAGCACATATTAGTGCTTAGTGCAGCTTTGTAAAAGGGCCCTTATACATTTTCCTGAGGTTTAGTGAAGTGCAACAGCTTTAAAAGTAAAAAAAACTCTGCATACATAGATAATCCAGATCAAGCTGGATTCATAAAGGACATTACAGTTTGCATAATAAACTTCTCATTCCCTACACTTCCCTCTGCTTCATCCGTTCCACCGATCACGGAAGGCCCTCATTTACTAACTATTTATAATATTTTAATGCATGTTAATGCACATATAAATTTGAGGTAAGTGCTTAATTATTAAATAGGCCTTGTGGAGAATAATAAGGCTTATGTTATTTAAATTTCATTAATGCTCATTAATGTGCATTAACGCATGTTACTGCATTAACATTAAATGGGGACCAATGATTGTTCTTATGCACCATCACTTTCTCTAATTGATGGTTTTGATCTGGTCTTTATTTTCTGTGTGTACAGTTATTTTGCAAATATGGGGAATGTTCTCTCTTGTTATCCAGAAGTTTCTATGTGATCCCTTATGTTTGTTCAGTTTTTCCATAAGATACGTTTTATTACTAAAGGGAAGATAGACACAGCTTTGCAGAGAACGATTTATTTTCAGTATTTCCACTTTGAACATTTTTGCCAGTTCTCCAGTGAGTATATGTAAGTATATTTGATCCTTATTTAATCTGAAAAAGCTGATGTTAGGAGATAGAGGAGCTAAAAGTCTGATAGCTTTTTCTTGTTTCTATAGGGCCTTAACCATGGAAATAATATTTCCTATAAATTATTATCTTAAAGCATAAGAGGCATAGGTGCCAATATTTCAAAACAATTGGGAGTGCCAAACCCAATATAAAATTACCTTTCCTGGAATGGTGAAAGAGCTTGCTCAATATTGGGGGTGTTCAGCACCCACTGGCACCCACAGAGCTGGTTCCTACGATGGGAGGAGTACTCAAAGCAGCAGGATGTAGAAATTATGGGAGTGGTCAATACTAGGTGTTTTTACTAAGGGCATACATCACCCATCAGAAGATGAATAAGTGGGAACCTGATGACTGGATAAATTATAATGGGTAAAATTCTTTATGCTGGGATTGTCCCCTAATTCATAGTTTCTGAAAAAATATGTGAGGCCATTTCTAAAATCATAGGTATAAAAGTTCCATGCGTGGGGACAGATTCAGGAGTAACCTGAAGAATTACTTCCTGACAGAAAGGGTAGTGAATTCATGGAATGGCCTCCAGATAGAGGTGCTGGAGATGAAGACTATCTGAATTCAGAAAATCTTGGGACAAGTACACAGGCCCCTTGATATTCAAAGTTGTTTAACTGGCCAGACACAGCCACTGACCAGTTAAATAAAAATATTGGTACCTAACCATTAATATTCAGTGCCGATATTCAGCCCCTAACCAGATAGGTTTAGCAGTCAAATAGGAACGCATAATAGCTGCCCTATCATTAACTGCCAAAAGGTTAACCGGTTAAAACTGGATATCGGCATAACTGCTTAACAAACTCTTGATATTCAATGCCAGTCACAGGAAACAGCCTGGCATTGAATATCCATGTTTAACACCAGCAAAAGCTCTGCCCACCGCTGGCAGAATATTGGGACCAGAATCTATAAGGGAGAGAAGGAAGGACAGTAGATGGCATGGATGAACACACTGCACAGGCCATATGGTCTTTATTTGTTTTTATTTTCTATGTTTGTATGTTCACAGGATATTTATTGGGAGAGGATCCTCAGCAAGAATCTCCTAAATGTGTACAAGCTTAGGGGCCCTTTTACTAAGCCATGTAAGCATCTATGCATGCCCAACACGTGCCAAAATGCAGTTACCACCCGGCTACCACCCGGACATGTATATTGGACATGCACAGGTCATTACCGCCCAGTTACCACGTGAGTCTTTACCACTATGTCAATGTCTGGCGGTAAGGTCTCAGACCCAAAATGGATGCGCAGCAATTTTGATTTTGCTACATGTCTATTTTCGGCAAAAATTTTAAAAAGGCCTTTTTTACAGGCATGCTAAAAAAATGGATCAGCGCAAGCCCAAAACCCACGCCTATACTACCGCAATACATTTTTCAGCGCGCCTTTGTAAAAGGACCCCTTAGTGAAAGGTTTATTACTAGAGATAGAAGTGAAATTTCTAGATACTAGTGAAATGCATCATAAGTGATACAAACTTCTAGGACACCATGGTCATAGTGTTTGACATATGAATTAAGAGAAACAATTGACCATTTTTGACTCATCTAGGCTCCACTGTTTCCTTATTTTATGTTTGTTTATTTATTTATTTGCTGCATTTGTACCCCACATTTTCCCACCTCTTTGCAGGCTCAATGTGGCTTACATAGTACCGTGAGGTGTTAGCCACCTCCGGTGATAAAACAAATACAGAGTGATGTTGTTACAGAACATTAGAGAATCAAGAGAAGAAGAGTGATATATTGTTCATTGCAGGTTATGGCTTTGTTGTGTTGCTGAGTTCAGTTAGTTAAGTTGGATCAGTAGTATATGCCTTTTTGAACAGATTGGTCTTTAGTGATTTCCGGAAATTGAGGTGATCCGGAGTTGTCTTTACGGCTTTCAGTAATGCGTTCCATAGTTGCGTGCTTATATAGGAGAAGCTGGATCCGTAAATTGATTTGTACTTGAGTCCCTTGCAGCTAGGGTAGTGAAGATTTAGGTACATTTGTGGTGTTCTAATTGTGTTTCTGGTTGGTAGGTCTATGAGATCAGCCATATAACTCGGGGCATCGCCATAGATAATCTTGTGGACCAGGGTGCAGATTTTGAAAGTAATACATTCTTTGATTGGAAACCAATGCAATTTTTCTCGTAGAGGTTTGTCAGTATCTGGTTTTATTTTATCAAATAATTTACTTCATTTACAAGCCATTTTGGGGTAATACTGTAAGGAAGACGTCAACATTCAGGTGCCAAGAATATATGCAAATGACCAGAATACTATCATATATACACACATATATGCTCAGACATACGTAAATGCCAATTCTCTGGCTACGCACTGTTCTATAAAATGGCACCTAAATGCATTGATGCATAGTTTGAAGGTGAGCATAAACATGGGCAGAGTCTGGGTGGGCATGGGTGAAGCACACAGAATACAATAATTTATGTGTGTTCTGTAGCAATTTAGATACAAACAATTACACTAGATCTATAGCTGGAATAAGTGATTAAGTCTATAGTCTATGCTGGCATTTGACATGTTGCACTGGTATTCATTAAAGAAATGTACACATATATTTTTCTTTATAGGATAAGTTATTGGTAAGCATATTCTGCTGGATTCTATATATTGCTCCTAGCGTTCTGTGCTGAAATCTAACAAGCCAATCAGCATATTTAACAGCTCTTAACAAGCAATAATGAACACTAATTGGCAATAATTAGAATTTACGCACATAACTTGCTAAGCATATTATGTAACGCAGAGTGCCTAAATTCTAATGCGTGAAGCCAAAAAGGGGCATGGTTACAGGTGTCGAAATTGGCATTTTTTAAAATTTTATTTATAAGAATTTAATTTTACAAGCACTAAAATAACTTGCCAAAAATACAGACAAAATAATATAAGAATTATTTCAATCAGGTAATTATAAACTCTTCCTTAGACCACAAAATAGGGAGAGTGAAACAAGACAAGGAGATCAATTAAACAACAGTAAGCAAAGAAAACGTGGTATTAACCTGATTATCCCCAGTTATTTATTATCTGAATCATTATTCCACATTGATCGTCTGGTTGGCTTCTTCAAACCCAAAATGGTGTATAGTCAATTTATTTCGTTGGAAGCATACTTATTGTCCAATATTAGTGGAAATAATACAACTGGGCATTTTATAGGCATTCCCAAATTTGTGCATGTTATTATAGAATATGGCCCAGCCCACACAAATCTATGTACAGGGATTTATGCCACATTTTTGTTGGTGTAAATGGATGCATGTAGGTTTAGGCACTGGGATATCAACTAAGAATATTCTAAATACCATGCCTAAATCTTATAGAATATGCTTAGGTGAAAATGATTTCCACATGGATTTTCCAGACACCATATATAGAATCTTCCCCATTGTGGGTGCCTCTTTATAGAATTATTCTCCACATGTTAAAACTTGTTATGAATTAATTATCATGAAGTAATTGGAAACTACATTTGTTTGAAATGACATTTCATATGTTTTCAAACCTGAAACAGGTTTATTTCTAGTGTTTTTGAAATTCAATATTTATTTTCTGCTTTAATAACTATCAGATACCAGCAATCAGGGCCGCCAAGAGGGGGGCAAAGGGAACAAAATTCCCCGGACTCAGGCCTCCAAGGCCTGCAGTCCCCAGTCTCACCTGCCTGCCCTTGGCTCCATCGACAGCCCCCCTCTGTCCGCCACTGGGCCCCCTGCATTCAAATCGGCAGCACCTCACCTCTGTATGAAAGCGGCAGATCGCCTCCCTTCGGGCCCTCCCTGTGTCCCGCCCTAGTGGAAACCGGAAAATACATCAGACAAGGGCAGGACACAGTGAGGGAAGGCTCGAAGCAAGGCAATCTGCCACTTTCATACGGAGGTGAGGCGCTGCCGATTTGAATGCAGGGTGCCCGGTGGCGGATGGAGGGGGGCTGTCGATGGGGCTGGGGCTGGGTGGGTGGAGACTTGGGACTGCAGCACCGGCGGCCTGAGAACTGGAGGATGGCAGCGGGGGGGGGGGGGGGGGTTGCCTTGCCCCAGGCCCAGCTTACTCTCTCGGTGGCCCTGCCAGCAATCCTTGACCCTACAACCTTTGGGTTGGAAGGTAACTGCACCTTAGGCAGAGATATAGCCAGTTCACACCTAGTTGTCTCTTTCTGATAATCTTAGTTCCTGTTTCCTGATAGGCACTTTGCTTTAAGTAATCTTTGTGTGGACTTTTGTGCTGGATGTACTTCTTGGAGATACAATGATGTTAAGACTTACCTTGAGAAATCTTGTTCTAGTCTAGTATTCGAGCCTCAGGAGTCTCTGCTAGGAACTCTGTGACAGAATGAACCAACCAAAGTAAAGGTATCTGAAAGGTTAAATCAATCACCTAAACTGAAAGAGAAAAACGCTTAGATTTCGACCCAAATCGGGAGATAGACGTTTATCTCACAAAAACGAATAAATCGGTATAATTGAAAGCCGATTTTGGACGTTTTCAACTGCACTCCGTCGCGGATGCGGACAAAGTTGATGGGGGCGTGTCAGAGGTATGGCGAAGGTGGAACTGGGGCGTGGTTATCGGCCGAGGAGAGATGTACGCGTTAGGGTGATAATTGAAAAAATAAAGGCGTTTTTAGCGAAAATTTAGGACACTTTTGTTGGACCCTTTTTTCACACGAACAGGTCCCAAAAAAGTGCTCTAAATGACCAGATGACCATCGGAGGGAATCGGGGATGACCTCCCCTGACTCCCCAGTGGTCACTAACCCCCTCCCACCACAAAAAAATGATGTTTCACAACTTTTTATTTTCACCATCAAATGTCATACCCACCTCCCTGGCAGCAGTATGCAGGTCCCTGGAGTAGTTGTTAGGGGGTGCAGTGGACTTCAGGCAGGTGGACCCAGGCCCATCCCCCCCCACCTGTTACAATTGTGCTGCTTAATGCTTATTAGTCGTCCACCCCCCCCCCAAACCCACTGTACCCACATGTAGGTGCCCCCTTCACCCCTTAGGGCTATAGTAATGGTGTAGACTTGTGGGCAGTGGGTTTTGAGGGGGATTTGGGGGGCTCAACACACAAGGGAAGGGTGCTATGCACCTGGGAGCTCTTTTACCTTTTTTTTTTTGGTTTTTGTAAAAGTGCCCCCTAGGGTTCCCGGTTGGTGTCCTGGCATGTGAGGGGGACCAGTGTACTACGAATCCTGGCCCCTCCCACAAACAAATGCCTTGGATTTATTCGTTTTTGAGCTGGGCACTTTCATTTTCCATTATCGCTGAAAAACAAAAACGCCCAGCTCACAAATTGTAGAATAAAACATGGACGTCTATTTTTTGCGAAAATACGGTTTGGTCCGCCCCTTCACGGACCCGTTCTCGGAGATAAACGCCCATGGAGATAGACGTTTTCGTTCGATTATGCCCCTCCACGGGACTTTGTAAGTGCTTTGAAAACGAACCCCCAGGTTACAAATGTATGTCCATCTCACATGTGTTTTGAAACAGGATATAACCTATTTTAAAATACATGTAAGATGGATGTCCATGTGCTGGAAATCTTCAGTATGAACATCCATTTTACAAACTGAAACATCCAAATTATGAACAGGGAATACAAGGAACATGGATGTCTGTGTGACAGCCTAGGAAAATCCATCTTACTTCGACTACCACTATTACTTATCATTTCTATAGCACTACTAGATGTACACAGCGCTATACACTGGACATGTAAGAGACAGTCCCTGCTCGGCATGTTCAGAGAAGGAGTTTGGACAGAATGTGGAGGAGTCATGATTCAAGTGCATACTTTTGTAAAATCTGCAAATATTAAGGGCCCCTTTTACAAAGGCGCTCTAGTTACTGCTGAGTTACCATGGGAGCCCTTACCACCACCTCACTGGTGCTCCTCACCACATGCCCAGGCAGTAAGAGTAATCTTATCACATGGCCATTTTTTAGGGGATTTTTAAACACTGCAGGAAAAAGGGCCCTGGCACGCAGGAAAAATGGCCCCTGCTGCTACCAAAAGGACCTTTATCCCGCAGCTTGGTAAAAGGACCCACAATGCTAAAATGCCCATTATATTCCTATGGGCATGTTAGTGTTTAGTGCACACTAAAAATGCTAGCACATCTTTCTCAAAGACCCCCTAAATGTACTAAGGGGCCCTTTTACTAAAGTGTGCTAGAGTGGAGGAGTGGCCTAGTGGTTAGGGGGGTGGACTTTGGTCTTAGGGAACTGAGGAACTGAGTTTGATTCCCACCACAAGCAGCTCCTTGTGATTCTGGGCAAGTCACTGAACGCTGCATTGAGCCTGCCATGAGTGGGAAAGCACGGGGTACAAATATAGCAAAAAAAAAAAATCTGGGCTTAGTGTGTTCTAATGCATGACTTTTCCACATGCTAGGCTCAGATGTACTACAGCATATTTTCAAGGACTTTTCCTTTTTTTTTTTTTACAGATTGTATACTAATGCAGAACTCTTACTGCATCCTACTTATGAGGCAATAAGGGCCCCACTTTAACCCAGCATTATCCAGTTAGCGTGCATTCATCCTAACCCCTGTATTCTATTTACGGCACTCAAAATTGCTTGCTCTCATTTGGGTGTGTGCCCAATTTGTACTTTACTCTTTCCAAAAACACTAGGACAAGGGGACACACAATGAAGCTACTAAGACAAACAGGAGAAAATATTACTTCACTCAAAGTGTAATTAAACTCTGGAATTTAATGTCAGAGAATGTGGTAAAAGCAGTTAGCTTAGCAGGTTAAAAAAAAGGTTTGGATAACTTCCTAAAAGAAAAGTCCATAAGCCATTATTAAGATGGACTTGGGAAAATCCACTGCTTTATTTCTAGGATAAGTAGCATAAAATCTGTTTTTCTGTTCTAGGATCTTGCCAGGTACTTGCGACCTTGGTTGGTCACTGTTGGAAACAAGGTAATTGAACTTGATGGACCTTCAGTCTGTCCCAGTATGACAACACTTATGTCACTCTCTCTCTCTACCCCAACTCCTCCCCTGAACTGCTCTGCACTAACCAGAGAGCACCACAGTGGTCAGAACAGATATTCGATGGCATTGTCCAGTTAAGTGCCTCTGAATAGCTTTTTCTGGGCTGTGTAGAGCAATTTCTAAGGGCAGAAGCCTCTCCTGCCTGATAGAATTGCCTTGAACATTGACCCCCACCTTATTTTTCTAATGAATTTCATTTGAACATCTCCTATTACAACAATTGTTGTTCAACAGATTACAAATATTTCTTTCTAATTTTGTCCAGACTCCAAATGCCTTAGAATGAACCAAGCACTGTATTTAAAACTGCAAGTATAATCAGTATAATGTTCCTCCTTGCTTAATACATCTTTTGATTTGCAAGAGGTAACATTCCGATTTAAAAAAAATGAGAGAGTGAAGAAAAGAATGGATCTCTTATTCTTAAGGACTTTCTACATTGTTTTCCCATAATGCAACGTCCTGGAGTGCCGTGTGTAATCTTGAGTGAAAAGGCACTTCTCTCTGGCTGCCTCTGTATACTTATGTAGGCCATTATCCATTGTTGACTAAAACGTCCCCAAAGCCTAACATCAATTTGATCCTTTTCTTAGAATGTAGAAATTTTGTTCTGAGTAGAAAACAGAAGTACTTACTATAGTTTTTATCAATTATACAATTTCTAACTATGGAATTTGCAAGAACATATCAAAAATAGGCAAACCGAAAAAAAAAATCAGAAAAAGACTTTTGGAACATGAGTTGAATGAAAAAAGGGACAATAGACACATCCATTGTTGCCCACTATAAAAAAAAGATGCATATGTTTCAAGTTTTTGAGTTGTTGCAATAAAGCACACTATCCTGGGCTGGAGGAAATAGGACAGGTCTTATTAAAAGAAGAAATAAAAGTTCATTTTTTTTTAAATAAATATTTTTCAGTCACATGGATTGAAGCAAGAATTGGATTTGCACATTTTGTTATGAATTTCATAATGGATTTTGGGTCTTGTGTGGTTTTACCATATTATGTTTTACCACCCTGTTTACTAACCCATGCTAGCAGCTGCCGCACGACAACACCGACACAGCCCATTCAATGTAAATGAGCTGTGTCTGCATTAGCGCTCAGCAGCTGCTAGCACTGCTTAGTAAACAGAGGGGTTAGACTTTTATACTCTATGCGGGTAATGATGTAAGGTGAGGCCTAGTTTTTAGTGGTATTTTAGCCATTTATGTGTATGAATGGTCTCTTGTAAATTACCTATAGCACAGAGGAATGTTTCATAATTGGATGGTGTGTACTTTGTTGGTGGATATTGTGATAAGCAAGCTGGGTCAAAACCCCTGGGAGCCAAAGGATTAGGATTTAAACCTTTTGATCACTCAGGAAACCCTCTATTACCAGAAAAGTCTAAAGAATATTCAGTAATATATCCTTACTTGCTTGCTTCTTTGTGTAGATCTAAGGAACTCCCCGTAATCAGCCAAAGCAGAATGCATGGGGGAGGGGTAGTGACTGGAAGCAGTATGGATAAGGTACCTCCAGCAGCCAGCTGGGGGCAGAGAGCAGAGTCTCTTGGGACAGGTAATCTAGGAACTAGTCTCACCCCAGCTGGGGCTGATAATTCATTTGCTGCATGGGCAGAAGCAAGAGGGTGTGGTTGGAAGCACAGGCTGCAGGCAGTATTTGAAGGAGAGAGACAGAGCACAGAGGGAGGAGCATAGGCAGGCTGGAATTCCTTGGGCAGCTGATAGACCCTAAAGAATGAGGAACACAGACAGGCTGAAATTCCTTGGGTGTTGTATAGACCCTTAAACATTGAATCTACCAGCAAGGTAAAGAGGCTAGTAGAGAAAAGCCTGTGGGAAAGTTATTACAGCCTTGGAAGTGGGAGGCTAGGAGAGAAAATATAAAGAATTTTATTGCAGCCTGGAAATAGAACCTGGAAGAAGGTTTGGGCTGGGATAACCCAAAGCTATATTTGGGGTTGGGGCAAAACCTCGGTATGCTGAGCTTTGTAACCCAAGGGCAGGGCCAGTCAAACCCGGTAAGCAGGGTCAGCACTGCAGGAGGGTGCATGCCTTCAAGAGCGTCACTTTGCAAGCAATCAACCTCTGCTGAGTATCTAAACTCTGCTGCTCATCTCAGTCTGGCTCCAAAGCTGTCAGCTCTCTGTCCCATCCCCTCCCTCCTCCCAAGCAGAGAAATACCCTCCTTGTGTTTGTCAGAGGGCATCACTGGCTCTGAAATAACTTGTGGGAGCTCAGCTAACCTCTGTCCTCTGCCCAGAGAGAGCTCACTCAGAGACAGCACAGCAGAGCCTGGACCTTTGTTTTGTCAGAGACTGCTGTTTAGTGCTGCACCTGACCCACCCTTTTCCACCCCCACCCCCAACACAGCAACTCACAGGACAGGGTTGCGCAGCACTGTACAATTAACAAAGAAGGACAATCCCTGCTCAAAGGAGCTTACAATCTAAAGGACAAAAAGTGCAGTCAATCAAGATTGAGGCAGTCTAGATTTCCTGGATAGAGGTACAATGGACAGGTGCTGAAAGCGACATTGAAGAAGTGGGCTTTGAGCAAGGATTTGAAGATGGGTAAGGAGGGGGCTTGGCGTATGGGCTCAGGGAGTTAATTCCAAGCATAGGGTGAGGCGAGGCAGAAAGGGCGGAGTCTACAGTTGGCGGTGGTGGAGAAGGGTACTGAGAGGAGGGATTTGTCCTGTGAGAGGAGGTTACGGGTAGGAGCGTAAGGGGAGATGAGGGTAGAGAGGTAAAGGTCTCATCAGAGACCGCTCACTCACCTTAACCAGCTAACAGGATCAGGACTTGCACCCTAAGGTGCCACCTAGTGGTGACAATATGCATGTGCATAGTTTGGATGGAGTGTACAACATAATTGCTCATTTTGTAAATTATAGAATACAATAATTTATGTGTGTTGTAGCCTGTAACTAGGTGGGGACATTTACACCAGCTATTAGGGCTGGTATAAGTGCTCACACCTACTTACCTTTATAGAATATGATTAACATAGGTGCCATAGCCAGTGCCTCTGGTAGATGCCCTATTATAAAATTGCCCACAGTGTATTTCAAAGAGTTTTAGGGGAACTTTTACTAAGATGTGGTAAAAAGTGGCCTTAGCACATGCTTAGATGGGTTTTTCCTTCACAGTAAAGCCATTTTTTCACATAGTCTAATTAGTTAGTGGATGGCAATCTAGCTGAGGTAACTGATTAGCACAAAACACACCTACTCTATGCCCCCTGACCCACCCCCAATGCTAAAAAATAAAGTGGGCCTTTTACAACTCTGAGCTAGCATTTTTAGCTTGCACTAAAAGCTGAAATGCTCATAGGAATATAATGGGTGTCTCAGAGTTTACTCCTGGATTCTATATACTGCACCTAGAGTTTCGCGCCCCTGTGCCAAGCCCCCTCCCTACCCATCTTCAAAGCCTTACTCAAAGCCCACCTCTTCAATGTTGCTTTCGACACCTAACCTCTATACCTTCAAGTAACCTAGACTACCCCAATTTAATGACCCCTACTTAACTAACTGTATATTTGTCCTTTAGATTGTAAGCTCATTGAGCAGGGACTGTCTTTCTATGTTAAATTGTACAGTGCTGCGTAACCCTAGTAGCGCTTTAGAAATGCTAAATAGTAGTAGTAGTAGTAGATCTGCATGTAAATACTATAATTACACACATAGATTAATTGTTTTAACAAGCTGTTAAGCATTGTTAACAGCTCTTAACAAACAATAACAAGCACTAATTGGCAAAAATTAGAATTTATGTGCATACATTGCTAAGCATAGTCACATAGCATAGTAACATAGAGGGGCATAATCAAACGGAGCGTGCCATATCTAACGACGGCCCCGTCAAGCGGTGTACCCGACCGTATTATCGAAACAAGATGGTCGGCCATCTTTCGTTTCGATAATACAGTCGGAACCGGCCAAATCTCAACATTTGGCCTACCCTTAGAGATCACTGGCGTTAGAGATGGCCGCCATTGGTTTTCACCGATAATGGAAACTAATGGCGGCCATCTAAAATGCATTGCAGTACCCACTAAAAGCTGCTCCAGGGACCTGCATAGTGCTGTGATGGAGATGGGTATGACATTTGAGGCTGGCAAAAAAATGTTTTTAATTTTTTTTTTGGGTGGAAGGGGGTTGGTGACCACTGGGGCAGTAAGGGGAGGTGATCCCCAATTCCCTCCGGTGGTCATCTGGTCATTTAGGGCACATTTTTGAGGCTTGGTCGTGAACAAAAAAGGACCAAGTAAAGTCGGCCAAATGCTCGTCAGAGTTGGCCTTCTTTTTTCCATTATCGGCCTAGGCCGGCCATCTCTTAACCACGCCCCCATCCCGCTTTCAGTACACTTGCAACACGCCCCCTTGAACTTTGGCCGGCCCTGCGACGGAAAGCAGTTGAAGCCGGCCAAAATTGACTTTCGATTATACCGATTTGGCTGGCCTCAAGAGAAGGCCGGCCATCTCCTGATTTGTGTTGGAAGATGGCCGGCCTTCTCCTTCGAAAATAAGCAGGATAGTAACATAGTAGATGACGGAAGAGAAATACCTGTACAGTCCATCCAGTCTGGCCAACAAGATAAACTCATATGTCTTACTTTATATGTACACCTGACCTTGATTTGTCCCTGCCATTTTCAGGGCACAGACCATAGAAGTCTGCCCAGCACTAGCCCCGCCTCCCAACCACTAGCTCCGCTTCCCAACCACTGGTGCTGCCACCCAATCTCTGCTATGCTTCTGAGGATCCATTCCTTCTGAACAGGATTCCTTTATGTTTATCCCATGCATTTTTGAATTCCGTTACCATCTTCATCTCCACCACCTCCTGCGGGATGGCATTCCAAGTTTCCACCACTCTCTCCGTGAAAAAATACTTCCTGACATTACTCCTGAGTCTGCACCCCTTCAACCTCATTTCAGTCCTCTAGTTCTACCGCCTTCCCGTCTTCAGAAAAGGTTTGCTTATGGATTAATATCTTTCAAATATTTGAACGTCTGTATCATATCACCCCTGTTTCTCCTTTCTTCCAGGGTATACATGTTCAGGTCAGCAAGTCTCTCTTCATATGTCTTGTAGAATATGGCTTAAGCATATTCTGTAATGTATTGTGCCTAAATTCTATCACACACAGGCAAAAAGGGCATGCGTAGGAGATTGGAAATGGGTATTTTGTGGGTGTTCCAAAATCTACACATAGTAACATAGTAACATAGTAGATGACGGCAGAAAAAGACCTGTACGGTCCATCCAGTCTGCCCAACAAGATAAACTCACATGTGCTACTTTTTGTGTATACCTTACCTTGATTTGTACCTGTCCTTTTCCGGGCACAGACCGTATAAGTCTGCCCAGCACTATCCCCGCCTCCCAACCACCAGCCCCGCCTCCCACCGGCTCTGGCACAGACCGTATAAGTCTGCCCAGCACCATCTCTGTCTCCCACCACCGGCTTTGCCACCCAATCTCGTCTAAGCTCCTTAGAATCCATTCCTTCTGAGCAGGATTCCTTTATGTTTATCCCACGCATGTTTGAATTCCGTTACCGTTTTCATTTCCACCACCTCCCGCGGGAGGGCATTCCAACCATCCACTACTCTCTCCTTGAAAAAATACTTCCTGACATTTTTCTTGAGTCTGGCCCCCTTCAATCTCATTTCATGTCCTCTCGTTCTACTGCCTTCGCATCTCCGGAAAAAGTTAGTTTGCAGATTAATACCTTTCAAATATTTGAACGTCTGTATTATATCACCCCGTTTCTCCTTTCCTCCAGAGTATACATGTTCAGGTCCGCAAGTCTCTCCTCATACGTCTTGTAACGCAAATCCCATACCATTCTCGTAGCTTTTCTTTGCACCGCTTCAATTCTTTTTACATCCTTAACAAGATACGGCCTCCAGAACTGAACACAATACTCCAGGTGGGGCCTCAACAACGACTTATACAGGGGCATCAACACCCCCTTTCTTCTGCTGGTCACACCTGTCTCTATACAGCCTAACAACCTTCTAGCTAGGGCCACCGCCTTGTCACACTGTTTTGTCGCCTTCAAATCCTCAGATACTATCACCCCAAGATCCCTCTCCCCATCCGTACCTATCAGACTCTCCCCGCCTAACACATACGTCTCCCGTGGATTTCTACTCCCTAAGTGCATCACTTTGCATTTCTTCGCATTGAATTTTAATTGCCAAACCTTAGACCATTCTTCTAGCTTCCGTAGGTCCTTTTTCATGTTTTCCACTCCCTCCGGGGTGTCTACTCTGTTACAGATCTTAGTATCATCCGCAAATAGGCAAACTTTACCTTCTAACTCTTCGGCTATGTCACTCACAAATATATTGAATAGAATCGGCCCCAGCACCGATCCTTGAGGCACTCTACTACTCACCTTTCGCTCCTCCGAGCGAATTCCATTCACCACCACCCTCTGGCTTCTGTCCGTCAACCAGTTCCTAATCCAGTTCACCACTTCGGGTCCTATCTTCAGCCCATCCAGTTTATTTAAGAGCCTCCTGTGGGGAACCGTGTCTAAAGCTTTGCTGAAATCTAAGTAGATTACGTCCATAGCTCGTCCCTGATTCAATTCTCCTGTCACCCAATCAAAGAATTCAATGAGGTTTGTTTGGCACAATTTCCCTTTGGTAAAACCATGTTGTCTCAGATCTTGCAACTTATTGGCTTCCAGGAAATTCACTATCCTTTCCTTCAGCATCGTTTCCATTACTTTTCCAATAACCGAAGTGAGGCTTACCGGCCTGTAGTTTCCAGCTTCTTCCCTATCACCACTTTTGTGAAGAGGGACCACATCCGCCGTTCTCCAATCCCTCGGAACCTCTCCCGTCTCCAAGGATTTATTAAACAAATCTTTAAGAGGACCCGCCAGAACCTCTCTGAGCTCCCTCAATATCCTAGGGTGGATCCCATCCGGTCCCATGGCTTTGTCCACCTTTAGCTTTTCAAGTTGTTCATACACACTCTCTTCCGTGAACGGTGCTGTATCCACTTCAATCTCATTTGTACTTTTTGCAGTCCATCGCGGTCCTTCTCCAGGATTTTCTTCTGTGAAAACAGAACAAAAGTATCTATTTAGCAAATTTGCTTTTTCTTCATCATTATCCACATAGCGGTTCGCAGTATCTTTTAGTCTCACAATTCCCTTTTTAGTCATTCTCCTTTCACTAATAAACCTGAAGAAAATTTTGCCACCCCTCCTTACATTTCTAGCTTGTTATAAAATATGGGCCAATGCGCATAGGAGGGATATACACCAGCTTTTCGTTGGTGTAAATGGACATGTGTAGATTCAGTCATATGAACTACGCCTAAGCGTATTCTAAATACCATGTGTAAATTTAGATGCAGTGTTTAGAATACGCTTAGGCGTAATTGCCTAGTATGCATTAATTTTAGGTGCCATATATAGAATCAGGCCCTTAGTGAATCCTAAACTTACAGTGGAATGCCTCATCATGCCCCATTGTAAGCACCTTTTTTGCTGTGGTAAGCACGTGTTGCTGCAGATTAGTAAAAGGGCCCCTTAATTAGGAATGGAGCAATTATTTATCTAGTCCACTTTCTATTCTGTTGGGGTCTTTTACTAAAGTGCACTGGTGTTTTTAGCACGCATTAAAAAGAGGCGCACGCTAAATGCTAAAGACACCTATGTATTCCTATGGACATCTTTAGTGTTTAGTGCGCGTCTATTTCTAATGCGTGCTAAAAACGCCAGCGTGCTTAAGTAAAAGACCCCCTCTGTTTTTTATTCTTGGTCTTCTTGGGTCAGTTATATGTCACTTTAGTCTTTCTTTTTTTATAAGGCTCTTGTCCTTTAGGAGTTCTTTCTTTTTTATTTGCTCCGATTAGTGCAGTACTGCTATCAGGCCAGTTTGCTGACTTCAGCTGGCTCTTTGACAGTTCTTTAAAAGCCACATTTTGGAAGGCTTTTAAGTGTATCAGCATTTTAACAGTCAGAAATGCTGGAAGCTAGTTTTTACTTTCTGTGCCTTTTCTGAGGAGCAAGTGTTTTAATTGGTTCATTTTTAAAATGTTCTTTAGAAGATGCAGTTTCTGGCTCTTTTAAGAATTAGCTCTTTTAACTTTAACATTTTTGTATGGACCATGTTGAGTTCAAAATTGTATGTAGGTTGTATTAGACCTGCTGTGTTTATTCTTTAATTTGTACATGTGAATATGCAGATATAGAGGCCCTTTCACCAAGCAGCACTTAAAAGTGACCTTCACCATCCCCAGTGCTGGTCTTTCCAACACATTGAGGCCACTTTTAGCACTGCCGCTAAAAGGCAGCTTTTCCTATTTTTCCAATAATAACCATACACTAATTTCCCCATTAGTGTATGAGCGTTTATCGCTACCCATTTTGTAGGGGGTAAGGACTGGCAAGTTATTCCTGAGCTAATCAGTGTGGCAATGCCCACACGCTAACTAATTAGCATAGCCACACCCATTCTCAGCCCCCAAACATGCCCCAGGCATTAAAAAATATAAATTTTAATTTTTAGGGCATGGGAGCATGCACCAATTCCAAAAATAGTGCAGGATTTCTGAGCACTCCCCTAGAAGAACCTCTTAGTGTTTGTGTGTCTATATATAGTGTATGATAAATATAGATAGATAGATAGATAGATAGATAGATAGATTAACCTGTATCAGGGCTAATTTACATAAAACTGCAAAACAAACAAAAATATAATTAATAGATGTGAGCATATATAGAGATCTGCTACATAAATATACAGATTATATATAGAGACGTCAAAGTCCTCTTTCTATCTATCATCTAACTCTCTCTCTTTATATCTATATATATATATTTTGTATCTTTATTGATATAGATAGATAGATAGATAGATAGATAGATAGATAGATAGATAGATAGATAGATAGATAGATAGATATAGAGAGAGTTAAATGATAGAAAGAAAGAACTTTGAAGTCTCTATATATAATCTGTATATTTATGTAGGAGGAGATCGACCTACTATTCAGTGCAAATTAACCTGTATTAAGCACAGTCTTGTGTTCTATATATATGCTCACATTTATTAATTTTTACAATTTTATGTAAATTAGCCCCGATACAGGTTTAAGAGCCAAAACCTGCCTAAGTCAGGCGTGTGTTGCACTACATTAAAACAAGGTTGTGATTTGCAAGCAAATTTGAATGACCTTCTTTTTAAAATCAGTAATCATTTCTCTTTTCTTTCCTAGAAAACCCAGTGCTGTAAAGGAAGGCCCATTAGCTCTTCTGGAAATGGACTTGCTGTCTGCAATATACCTCTTGGCAGCATTGTTTGCCTGTGTAGTATTTCGGTCTGGTGCTCAGGAGAAAAATTATGCAGTACGAGAAGAATTGCCTGAGAATGTCTTGATTGGCAATTTGCTCAAGGACTTAAACCTCACACTGGATCCAGATGTGCCTCTCTCAGCTCCGCTCCAGTTTAAGCTTGTTTATAAAACTGGGGATGTGCCTCTTGTGCGGATAGAGGAGAACACTGGAGAGATCTTCACTACCACCAACCGGATAGACCGTGAGAAGCTGTGCTCTGGCATTTTTATGGAAAACCGGTGCTTTTATGAAGTGGAAGTAGCTGTTTTGCCGGATGAAGTTTTTAGACTGGTCAAAATTCGCTTCCTGATAGAGGATATCAATGACAATGCTCCCCTCTTTCCTTCCACTGTCATCAATATATCAATTCCAGAAAACACTGCTATCAATTCTCGGTATTCTGTCCCTTCTGCTATTGATCCTGATGTCGGGGTAAATGGTATTCAGCACTATGAGCTTCTTAAGGTGGGTCCTTTCAATGCCTTTGCATCAGTATACTCTGTATTTACTATGCCATTGCTATTATTTTTAAAGCAATGAAATATTTCCTCCTATTAAAAAGAGCTCTATAAAATATAGTGTGCATGATAAATGTCTTAAAAAGTAATGTCATTAAACCTTGCATAGAGAAGTTTTTTTTTTCTTGTTAGCTCCCCCCCCCCCCTTCCCATTTCCATTCATAAAGGTACATAGAAAGCAGAAAATAACTAGAAACAAAAAAAAAATTATCTCAGAGATCTACCAAAGAGACATGGGGCCCTTTTACTAAACTGTACTAGTAAATGGGCTTATTGTGCTCTTTCACGGGTATTTCCTACACCCTGAGCCCATTTTTAGGATAACTAAATACCACCATTAAATGCATTGAATTATTAATTATTAATTATTAATTATTGAATATCTGGCCATGCATTTAATGTTACTATTTTGGAGGCAGTAAAGGCTCCAGTGTTAAATATGCGTTATTCAGTTAGCGCCTGCTTATGTCAGCGCACTAGCTAAATGGTGCATACATGCCTATTCTGCCCCAACACTCCCATCCCCCCCCACCAAAAAAAAATAAATACCACATGCAGACAGCAAAACTTACCCGGAACACTTTAGCATGTCCCACGCTAGGCCATTTTTGCCGTGTTCCTCATATGTAATGGGCAATAATTTAAATTTACATGTGCAATTTTTTAGGCATATTCTAAAAAGAGGTGTGTGTAAATTCCAGCACATGTAACTAAAAAAGGTATGTGGCAATGGAAGGAATATGGGTGTGTCAGGGCTATCAATCAAATCTGCACATTTGATTATAGAATTCGGGACAGGATGCCTAGGTTTAGGAGCAGGCATTTGCAACAGCTTTTTGCTGTTGTAAATGGCTGTGCCTAAATCTAGGTGCATCCACCCAGCCTAGGCACTACTCTAAAAGCCACGTCAGAATGTAGATGTGGATAGAATACCACTAGGCATGTCAATCAGATGCACCTAGATTTTAGTCATCATAAATAGAATCTAGCCCTTTCCCCAGGATTCTATATATGGTGCCTTAATTTCCATACGAAAATCAAAGCATATTCTATAACAATGCACATACCTTAATTGGTTAACTAGCTAATCAGTGCTGTTAATGGGATGTTAACAAGCAATTATCAGCACTAATTGGCATTAATCGAGATTTACGCTTACAGCTCGCTAAGCTTCTATAACGTGGTTCACCTAATTTCTAAGTTACATTGGTGAAAAGAGGGCATGGCTATGGGCGGGGCATGGTTGTTTCTACAATCTATAGAATATACCCGATCTGTGCCTAATTTAGGAGTAAGGATTTACACCAAGTAAAATGTGGCCTATATGGATGTAACCAAATTTGGAGAGCTGCATCGGCATATTCAATAAACCACATAGAAATTTATGCCTATTCTATAAAATATAGACATACTTTGCAGCATATATCTAGGTGGGTTTTTTATCTGTGCAGATTTTTCAGGCACCAAATATAGGACCCCTTTTACCAACCTGCAGCGAAAGGGGGCCGGCGCTGGTGTCTGTGCATGTCTTACATGGTCACCGAGGCCCCCTTTAACTGCAGCTGGAAAAAGGGAAGTCTCGCTTTCCTACAGGAAATGGTTGGGCGGCAAGTAAAGCACTTGCTATGTGGCCGTTGTGGGGGGGGGAGCCCCTACTGCCACCCAATGAGTTGGCGGTAGGGTTCCTGCATTAACCCGGAGGTAACCAGGCAGTGTGTGGCACTGACAGATTACCACTAGGTACACTCCGGAAATGACGGCTCACTATGGGTGGGCAGTACTGCTGGGCTGCTACAGTAGCCCGGTTGGGCTTACCACCACTTAGTAAAAGGAGCCCATAGAATCTAGTCCTTTGTGTCTAACTTTGGGTGTGAGCGTTTACACCTGCAAAAGGTTGGTGTAAATGCTGGAACCCAACTAATGGCAGTTAGGCATGCCTTTGACCCAGCTATGGCCATGCCCCCTTTGGAGTTGCACACCCTCTGATTCTATAAAAGTCACTAAAAACTGTAGATGCAAATTTAGACATGTCCCCCATTTGCACATGCAATTTAATAGAATAATGAGCCATTTAGTGCCAATAATTGGGTTTTTAACAAGCAATTTTTGGCACTAATTAGATTTAATTGGGATTTACATGCATAAATTTAGGCACAGGATTTTCACCTAAAATTTATGCATGGCCCAAAAAAGGGGACATTTCAGGGGTGGATCAGAATTACATGCATAAATATAGAATAAGCGTGCTCCGCTTATAAATTTAGGTGTAGGCATTTGCACCATGTTTTTGTTGGTCGAAATGGCGGTGCCTAAATTTACATGCATTTTGTATTATGAATAGTGGTTTATGGCATATAGCGCAGTCAGAGGAATTTAGTGGATGTCTGCTTTCACACTCAGAGCTGGCTTTACTAAAAGGAACTACTGGATTACCATGTGCTAATAAGTACTAACACAAGCAATTTGCCATTTTATGCAATGAGACCTATATACTAACAATGAGGGTCGTTTATTAAAATGCATTATGTTTTGAGGTTAACACACTATAATGCTGAATTTTAATGCATGACAAGCCTAAAATTAATGCTGCATCAAGAAAGGGTGTTCCTACAATTATTGTGCGTTAACATTTTCATTAAAGCACACTACCTGATCTGAATTAGCGCAACAGCATGTACCATCTATTTAGGAAGCTCTAAGTGCATTAACCTGTTAGCACACAGTAAGTATAATATGCTAGCTTGCTAACACTTCCATGCCCACTCTCCATCCATGCCACAGCCTCAGAATGAAAAAGTTTGAAAAGTTCAGTGGCATGCAGTTTAATGCGCGGAAACAGGCAAACTACTGCAAAGCCCCTTACCCCCAGATTCTATATATTACACCGAGATTTCTGCATGGATATCAAAGTTATTCCATAATAATGCACATAATGTAATTGGTTAACAAGCCAATCAGTGTAATTGGTTAACAAGCAATTATTGACATTAATTGGCATTAATTTGAACTTACATGCAGAACTATCTAAGCATATTATATAACATGCTGCATGTAAATTCTAGGTCGCATAGTTGAAAAGGGGGCATGGGTGTGGAATGGGCAGGTCGTGGGTGTTTCTAGAATCTATGCGCATTGTTATAGAATACACTCTAATTTAGGCATCGGCATTTACACCAGGTTTTACTTGGTGTAACTGCTCGTGACTAAATTTAGTTGCATGGACCGTCGCTTGGCATAGTCTATAAACCATGTGGAAATTTAGGCTTATTCTATAAAGTATGACAAAATTAAGGCATACTTTACGGAATCCGCTGATGTGAATTTCATTTTGGCGCTGATTTTTTAGGCATGATATATAGAATCTAGTCCTTAATGTGGTTGCACAGTAGCCTGTTTCAGCATATTCAGGGCTTAACTCAGGGGTTCCCAAACTTTTTGGGTTTGCGGCACCCCCTGGCCATATGGGTCTCTGTAGCACCCCCCCCCCCCAGCCACATGGGGCTCCACACACACACACCCCTGCCACATAGGTTTCCTTTTTCCTTGCAGCCCTCTGCCTTCCCGAAATCCAGCATCATTCGCTACCTTCCTTCCTGCAGGTCCAGGATCACTGACACTTCCTTCTCTTTCCCCCGCCACCGCTGCAGTGCTTGCAGCTTTTCAGGCTGTCCTCGACTCACACAGTAACTCCGGGGCCTTCCCTGTCTACCACGTCTGGCCCTCTCTGATGCAACTTCCTGTTGTGAGGGCCGGACACGGCAGAGGGAAGTCCCCGCAGTGCCTGTGTTAATCACAGATGGTCCAAAAATGTAAGCTGCAAGCACTGCAGTGGCGGCAGTGGAAGAAGCAGGAAACGGCAGATGCCAGACCTGCAGGCGGGGAAAGTAGGGAGCGATGTGCCACGGCACCCCTGAGAGTTCACTGCGGCCCACCAGGGTGCCGCAGCAGACAGTTTGGGAACTGCTGGCTTAATGTTTTAATAAAAGGGCCCCAATATGCATTAACCTCTGGATTCTATATAAGGCATCTTAAATATTGGCACATCGGAATAACACACATAGCGCTATTCTATAAACCACATCTACAGTAAGATGCAGTTTATAGGATAGTGCCTAGGCTGGAGGAACATGTGTATATTTTGGCGTGACCATTTATGCCACTGAAAACATGGTGTAAATGCCCAAGCCGAAATAAACACAGGTTCCCCCAAATTCTATAAAAATGCATGTAAATGAGATTGACACCCCTGACACCTGCAGTTCTTCCATGGCCATGCCCACTTTTCGGATATGCATGTTGGAATTTACAAGCGCCTCTTTTTAGAATACATCTAAAAAGAAGGCCAATTATCATGACTAATTGGTTTGTTACTCAATTGAGTAGTGCAGGTAAATTGGCCGCACACACAATTAAACCCATAATACTCGCCGTCCCTTATATAGAATTTGGCCCTAAATGTGTTAGCATGCACTAACACAATAACACATATTACTAAATCTAGCCCTAAGAATAAACATAAGGCTACTCTAAGTCTCAGTATGTTCTTTAGTATGTGACATTTATAAATGAGAATGATATAGATTTGTAGCTAAAAAGGATAGTTTAAAGACATTATATTGGCTTTTTCAGGAGTTATAGACTGGCCAATATATGATATGGTTAGCACATAGAAAGTACATTATGAAAGAATGTTCTCTAACTTTAGCAATATACAATTTATGTATGCCTCATTTAATTTGTTATTAAAATAAGATGTAGTAGCAAAAGAGAATTATAAAACAGAGGTAACGACTGGGATAGCTGGAAGGCAAGATATTTTTTAAAAGCCAATCAAGAGATATCATACTAGAGATATATTTTCCTTGACACCTTCACAATGGAAATAGATGTTACTTGACAGTAAAAAAAAAAAAAGGTTTATGATGAATTGTTGATATTTTAATATACTTAGATCTAATACATTACAGTGAGATATTTTGCTGTTTAGGGCCTATTTCAAGGAATGCATTTAGAATGAGATAAATGAAATAGTGGTGTCATTCAGTAAATGTTGATTGTAACCAGTCAGAGGAATCTAAGACGCATATGGAGAAGCATACCTAATAGAAACAAGTGGGAACGGCATACAGAGGCATGACTTCTGAAATGTTTTACACTGTGGATCTGTTGAAAGGGCTGACAGGATTCTTTATGGGATTCATATATTTTGCCTTCAGTATGGATTTTCCTCTTGCTATAGCATGCTTCACAAGTTGCAACCATGGGGCAAGGCGTGGGAGGAATACAGCAGCTTAGAAGGTGCTCTTGTGAGCATGTATTTGCCTGTCTATGGTGATTGCAGAAGGCAGACAGATTCTGAAAGCACCCTCAACCCCTACAGAAGCGTTACCTAGAGCATAACTGATGTAGTAACCCAATTTTACATTCTGTTTATTTCAGCATTGTGCACTGCTTTGATGCTATAAACCATAAATGTAAACTTTAGAAAGCAAGAAAAGGAGAGTGATACACAGAAAGATACATCAAAAAAGGATACATTTCAGAAATGCATCTGTCTGTGTTTCTAGCTGGGAAAGGGCATAGGTATATGGGGATATGGTGTGTTTAATTGGGGTCTATTATGGGAGGGTGGGTTATGTGTATAAATAAGGATCTATGAGTATATTTATGAATATGGGTGGAGGGTGTTTATATTGGGTATATTACTACTACTAATCATTTCTATAGTACTAGTAAGTACTATGGAGTGGAGGAGTGGCCTAGTGGTTAGAGCACCGGTCTTGCAATCCAGAGGTGGCTGGTTTGAATCCCACTGCTGCTCCTTGTGATCTTGGGCAAGTCACTTAACCCTCCATTACCTCAGGTACAAACTTAGATTGTGAGCCCTCCTGGGACAGAGAAATATCCAAAGTACCTGAATATAACTCACCTTGAGCTACTACTGGAAAAGGTGTGTGCAAAATCTAAATAAATAAATTCTAAACATACACAGTGCTCTCTACATATTATATGCAGGTACTTTATCCTTAGAGGGCTCACAAACTACCCCCCCCCCTTCCCCACTAAGTCATGTGGCAATGCTGACAGCCCATTTGAATGGGCTGTGTTGGCATTAACACACAATAGCTGCTAGCCTGGCTTAGTAAATAGGGGGTTCAGGTTTTGTAAGCTCTGTCGAGCAGGGACTGTCTCTTCATGTTCAAGTGTACAGTGCTGCATACATCTTGTAGCACTATAGAAATGATAAGTAATAGTAGTAGTAGTTTTTGTATCTGGGACACTGGAGGGTTTTGTGACTTGCCTAATGTCAAATGGAGCTGTAGTGGTCTGCACTAACCATTAGGCTATTCCTCCACTGATGCAGCAAAGTCTGTATCCAATCGGTCTGCAAACCCATCTCTTTTCACAGAGACTTGAGCTCTTTGGAGATTATTATGGAGACACTATTGTGCCAACACTATTCAATGACCAGCATGGAGGGCAGGTGCAGTAATGTCACCCTCTTTAGTATGTGTAAGATGAATCCACCAAAGTTTCAATTAAATTAGCAATAGAGACCTTATGTTGAATGTTTGATAGCATGAACTCTGTTTTTGACTGCATGTGAAAATTATCTGTGCTTTGCAGGTTTGACATACTGAGTCTTGGTCTCCTGTTTGGATTCCCCTGGGTGTATGTTTGTAAAGGTCATAATGTATTGTGAGAATGTAACTTGGAAGGCACCTATCAGTGCCAGCTTTAAAAAGCTGTTTTAATTTTATATCTATCATCTTTTGACTGTATTTCGCTGAGCCAAGCTACTGGTGGAGGGAAGAGGCCTTTGGGAATGAATAGTTGCCATCATTATATTTATATTTAGCTCATTTTTTTTCCTATAGCAGCTCAAGGTGAATTAACAGTAGCAGGATTAAACTGGGATTCCCTGGTTGTCAGCCTGGTCTTCTGAACACTAGGCTACTCCTCCAAACCTATGGTAAAGCAATACAGATTTGGGGGAAATATTCATTTTCTAAACATACTAATGGTGTTTCTGCATTTTTCTAGAATACCAATTTTAGTGATATTTCATTATGTCTTTGGAGAGTTATTTTACCTCTGGACTGACAAGCACTGACCCCTTTTATATACTTATTTTTGACATTTGTATGATGGAAAGCAACCAGAAGGCCCAGATTTGAGTCCCATGGCAGCTCTGTGTAGGCCTGAGCAAGTCACTTAGCCCTCCATGCCTCAGGAGAAGGCAGTGGCAAACCACTCATGTAGCATGTCAAGAAAACCACAAAGGTGGTCATTCATTGTTTGGTCACTGGTAGTCAACTCTGGTACAAGGGCACATCTGGATCTGGATGATGTAAAGCATGAAAAAGAAAGGATCATGCCATTTTACAGGTCACTTGTGAGGTCTCCCTTGTAGTACTGTGCCCATTTCTGAAAGTCATACCCTAAAAGCATATAGAGAGGCTGGAGGTGCACTATTCTATTCTATTTCTTATATTCTGCATATTTTCCCACAAGATTCTAGACAGATTACAATTAAAGAGACCTTCACAACAAGGGAATTAACATATCACATGTAACAAAATCATATCAATGTTACAATACAATAACTATATAGTATATAAATAAGGTTTTTAGAGTCTTGTGAAAAAGAAAATAGGAAGAAATCTGTCTTAATTGTTTTGGAAGATCATTTCATACTTTCACCCCTTGAAATGAGAAAATAGATTCAAAATGAGACTTAAAGATTTTTTTACCAATGGGTAGCCTAAAAGTATATTATCTATGAACCAAGAATTAAGTCTGTAATTTGGAATGCGAAGCAGATTAGTCAATACTTCTGAACCTTGACCATAAAGGGATTTAAAGATTAGGCATGCTAATTTAAATTTTATCTGCTTGTCAATTGGAAGTCAGTGAAGGTTATATAACAAAGGAGAAACTTTATCAAATTTGCTTTTCTTAAAAATCAATCTAGCTGCAGTATTCTGCAACAGTTATAATGTTATAATGCCGTTGTATCGCTCCATGGTGCGACCGCACCTTGAGTATTGTGTTCAATTCTGGTCACCGCATCTCAAGAAAGATATAGTAGAATTGGAAAAGGTGCAGCGAAGGGCGACTAAAATGATAGCGGGGATGGGACGACTTCCCTATGAAGAAAGACTAAGGAGGCTAGGGCTATACAGCTTAGAGAAGAGATGGCTGAGGGGAGACATGATAGAGGTATATAAAATAATGAGTGGAGTGGAACAGGTGGATGTGAAGCATCTGTTCACGCTTTCCAAAAATACTAGGACTAGAGGGCATGCGATGAAACTACAGTGTAGTAAATTTAAAATGAATCGGAGAAACTTTTTCTTCACCCAACGTGTGATTAAACTCTGGAATTCATTGCCGGAGAAAGTGGTGAAGGCGGTTAGCTTAGCAGAGTTTAAAAAGGGGTTGGACGGTTTCCTAAAGGACAAGTCCATAAACCGCTACTAAACGGACTTGGGAAAAATCCAAAATTCCAGGAATAACATGTATAGAATGTTTGTACGTTTGGGAAGCTTGCCAGGTGCCCTTGGCCTGGATTGGCCGCTGTCGTGGACAGGATGCTGGGCTCGATGGACCCTTGGTCTTTTCCCAGTATGGCATTACTTATGTACTTAGTTGTAACCTTTTGGGTAATTTAGTTGACAAACCTTGATGAAGCAAATTACAGTAATCTAACTGAGGTAATAAAATAGATTGACTTATAGTCCTGAAACTCTGATCAGTGAATGGGGATCAAGTAGCTTGAAGCTGCCTCAATTTAAAGAAAAATGTCATAAGAACATAAGGTTTGGCATACTGGGACAGGCTGAAGGTCCATCAAGTCCAGTATCCTGTTTCCAACAGTGGCCAATCCTGGTCACAAGTACCTGGCAAGGTCCCAGAACAGAACATCAGTTTAGAATCCAGAATGATACCTAGTACTTTGAACCTGTTTTCGGCCTTCAAAGTTTCTCCTGAAAGAAGAGTGAGCTCTTGCTTTGGAATATTATCATAGGGCTTCTCTTACAAAGCCGTGCTAGCGATTCCTGCATGTCAAATGAAAGGAAGTCCATAGGAATTAAGTGGGCTTCCTATCATTTACCGCACAGGAATCGCTAGCACGGCCTTGTAAAGAGGCCCTTAATTTCCGAACCAAAGTAATCTTGTTTTTCTGTTTGTTCAATTTTAAAAATGTTCTAATAGTCCAAAAATCAATCATTGTAATATACTTTTTCACAAATGATAAGGTATCATCAAAACTTTCTAATGCTAGAATCAACAAGAAAATATTGTTAGCATAAGATAAAATAGAAACATACATATTAGAAAACAATTCACCCAATGTTCTTAGATAGACAATAAATAATGATGGTGATAGCGGAGAACCTTCAGGTACTCCACAAAACAGACGCCAATCTAATGAAACTATGTTTCTTTCAAACAGAGTTAGATCTTTTGTATAGAGAAACTTCACACCATTTTGATACCATGGCAGTCACTCCCAGCTCATTTAGCCTAAACAGTAGCAAAGAGTGATAAATAGCATTAAAAGCTGCTGATACATCAACGGAAGGAGAATTGCCTGCCTTATTTTGCTTAATATACTTTAGATGTTAAAAGTAGAAGTAAGGACTCTGTGTGCTATGCTTAGACCAAAAACCATGCTGAGTGAAGTATAACCCATCAAAAGAAAAAAGTTAATCCCTTATTTATTTACTAGGAATTCAAATAGTTTAGGGAGTCTTTTACTATGGTGCGCTAGCGTTTTTAGCTCATGCAAAAAATCAGCTGGTGCTAAACGTTGAGACGCCCATAGGAATATAAGGGGCATCTCAGCATTGAGTGCCAGCTCATTTTTAGTGCAAGACCTTAGTAAAAGACCCCCGTGGAGGGGCATAATCGAACGCGAATGCCCATCTCCATGGGCGTCTATGTCCGAGAACGGGTACGTGAAGGGGTGGGACAGACCGTATTTTCGAAAAACAAATGGGCGACCATCTTCCGCTTCGAAAATACAGTTTGTACGGACCAAAATGTCATGGATTTAGTCGTTTCCGAGCTGGGCATTTGTTTTTTTTAGCGATAATGGAAACTAAAAACGCCCAGCTCGGAAACATCCCAGTCCAAGCCATTTGGCCGTGGGAGGGGCCAGGATTCGTAGTACACTCGCCCCCCTGACATGCCAGGACACCAACTGGACACCCTAGAGGTCAGTGCGGTGGATTTCAGACAACGCTCCCACAGGCATAGGTCCCTTACCATGGGTGCCGATGCCCCAACCCCCTCCCCCAAAACCCACTACCCACAAATGTACAACACTACCATAGCTCTTAGGGTTGAAGGGGGCACCTACATGTGGGTACAGTGGTTTTGGAGGTCTCCATTTACCAGCACAAGTGTTATAGGTAGGGGTACGGGCCTGGGTCCCCCTGCCTGAAGTGCACTGCGGTACCCACTAAAAGTGCTCCAGGGACCTGCATATACGCAGGCCTCTAGGACTTGTTGCTGCTGTATAATCTTGGCACACCAGTTGACACCTGAAGACTAATGTCTCCGAAAACGTCCTTTATTGGAATAAGCACATTTACTCACAGTTAACTGCAGATCAGAGGTTGTGCCCCACTGACAAAGAGTCTCCCTGGTACCGAGATAAGCAGTAGGTCAGAGCTGGCAGAATGGTGTACAATGCCCTCTTTCAGCAACATTCAAGGTAAGAACTAAGTTCTGTAACGTGGCTAACACATGAAAGGGATCTAAAACTGTCTTACAAAAATGGCAACTACCTCATAGACTACCGGAAACAAAACAGGGCACACTCTGACCCAGTAAGCAGAGGGAAAAGCACCATGGGAGTAGAGCCTATCAACTACCAACATCGTGAACATGTAACACAAGCTAGTGGAATCACGGAGCCCAATACCCTACACCCACCACAATGCATTGCTGATGTGACTCTGCAGTGCCCTTAACAGAAAAGGTGTCACACTCACCCGAGACCCGCATCAGAACCAGGGAAAGGCTGTCAGAGGATAGAACACATTCTGCTGTCATGGAGGTGGGTACGGCATTTGAGGCTGGCATACAGGCTGGGAAAAAAGTTTTTGTAAAGTGGGTTTTTTTTGGTTGGAGGGGGTTAGTGACCACTGGGGGAGTCAGGGGAGGTGATCCCCGATTCCCTCCAGTGGTCTTCTGGTCAGTTGGGGCACTTTTTTGGGACTTGGACCTGAAAAAAAGGGTCCAAATAAAGCGGACCAAATTCTCGTTTAAAAATGCCCTTCTTGTTTCGATTATCAGCTAAAGACACCCATCTCTCCTCGGCTGATAACCACGCCCCAGTCCCGCCTTCACCACGCCTCCGACATGTCCCCATCAACTTTGTTCATTCCTGTGATGGAGTGCAGTTGAAGACGACCAAAATCAGCTTTCGATTATACCGATTTGTTCGCCCACGGGAGAAAGACGCCCATCTCCCGATTTGGGTCAAAATATGGGCGTCTTTCTCTTTCGAAAATAAGCTGGCTAGTGAACCATGGTATGCTGACAACCGGTCTATAGTTATCTGGCACTGTCAAATCAGAAGTTAGAGATTTTGGTATTGGCATCAACATTATTTTTGTCAATTGATCAGGATAACAACCCAATGACAAAGCTTTATAAAATTAGTAAGCCATATCAGAATATCCCAAGGAATACTGTTCAACAGAAAAGCAGAACATACGTCCAATGGACAAGACTTATTAACTACTTTCTTCAGTTTTGATGAAACTAATCAATCTGAAGCTTCAGCAAAATTAGCCCTTATCCACTGGACTTGCATCTGTTATAATTTTAACGGCATATTCGCCAGGTCCAATAGAATTATTTAGAGAAAATGATGTATTAGCAAGGTCTTCTGTACTAGATTGAAGAACTTCAGGAACAGAAAGTATTTTATCTGAATTAGTCTAAACATCAATTATTTTGAAAAAAGTTTTGGAAAGATTAGTTGAACTTTGGATCTCTCTATCATGGAATCCTTTACTAGAGAAATGCTAACAAAGTGGTGCAGAGTCTGTGCTAAGAGCTTTATGATTGCCACAAGAAACAATGGAATGCAGGTCATGTTAGTAGAAGGAAATGGTGTGGCAGTAAAGTAGCCAGTTCATGAGGTAGAAGAAGAAGAGGAAAATATTATATCAAAATGATATCAAGAGAAGATAAGAGGGGGAAGACGAGTGGACAAAAGCCAAAAATAATTCCATCATGGAGGTCCCGTATCACTGACCTGCAGTTTTAGGCATGGCAGAGTGCCAGCAGTAAAGAGCAAGTGGCATGCGTGTGGGTGTTCAATAACAGTAAAGAGGAGACATTTACTGCATTGGGTTTGGGCATTATCAGCTGTAAATTAACTTATGAGTAAAACCCTGGCACCATAAGACACTGTTTTATAAATATTTGCTAAGATCTACCTAGTGAATTCAACATTGCTACCAGGACTCCAAGCACACTGAGAGAAGAGAATCAAGGTACATAAAACCCAGATCATGGCAAGAAGCAGACTAGAGAAAAGACTCTATACCATCCTAAATGAAGGAACCATTTTCTGGATCATCCAGGGCATGCATATCACATCAAACGTGCATCCTAATAAAGCAAGTCGGTAGATTTCAATTCTAAATCAGGGTCCAATGACTGAGGATATAGTCTTCTCTGAATGAAATTTTTAGCATTAGATGATCATTGGATTTGCTGGAAAGTGGGTATGTATGATGATGAATACATCTATTTAAGGAATCCAAATAGGAGACCGAGGCTCAGTATGTCAAACTTGCAAAGCACAGATAATTTTCACATGCAGTCAAAAACAGAATTTATGCTATAAGATGCTTAGAATAAGGTCTCTATTACTAATTTCATTCAAACTTAGGTGGATTCATTCTACATAGGCTACACCTTCCCTGCTTGCTGGTCATTGAATAGTGTTGGCACAATATTGTTTCCATAATAGTCTCCAAAGACCTCAAGTCTCTGTGAAAGGACTTGGGTTTGCAGACCTATTGGATAGAGCCATTGCTGCATCAGTGGCTTGCTCTAAGTGACTATGTTCTATTGTATAAGATAATGATAGTCAAAGCAGAGTAATTTTCAAGCTTTTTAAATGAGTAGACAACTGTTTACATTTTATGTACCTAAAAGTCTCCCTTCACCCCATTCACTACACCCTCTTTTTGAAGACCAAAAGGTTTATGAAAGAGTAAGGTTAGGATCTGAGAAGGAAAACACACCTAGAACTTAAATGTATGTGGGTGTTAAGTGTCTACTTTCACACAGACAGTCAAGTTTTGAAAGGGATACCCTGCAGAGGATTTAGGTTTGAGAACTTGCTTGCAAGCCCCCTATTTAATTTAGTAATTGCCTCCATTATGGCGTGTTAAATAGATTCTATCTCACCTGTTTGATACTTGACCTTAAATTATGTATAATATTTTCAACTCTATTATGGGTTGAGAATACAAACTATTTATTATTATTATTATTATTATTTTAGAACAAACCTTGAGTTTGTTTTTTGTTGAGAAGACTTGAGTGCTAGACCAAGGAACATTTCTTTCAGAGCTTCCTCTTCAGATTAATAAAAGAAGAGATAGAGATAGCTCTGAGCAACCTCAAGAGAAGGGAGGTTGCATTTTTGCTCTTCGTTTACTACCTGAGAAATTAGAGTCAGTGCAAGGTGGGAAATCAAGACTGATATTTGAGAAGGAGGCGGGTAATATTGTTGTCAAAAGTAAGCTGTTTTGTGCTTGACATTTGTGAAATCAGCTGCCTTATGGTTCTTGCTTGTGGTAGCCATCTTTCCCCTCTCCTCTCTCACTTTAGCTTCTCTCCTTATTTCTTTCATGCCCTTATGTCTCTTTCTTTGTGTCCATATTCTTTCTTTACCATTGTAAATAGTAAAATGACTCAGTTTCCCTGAACAAACTCTTTCATGCCAGCAGGTGGCAATGACTGCATGTATAATCAGTTCCTAATGTGTGGCCTGAGTGGGTGATAAATTTTAGTGGGTAGCATACTGTTGCTAATTAGCGCCTGGTTTGGTGAATAAAGTGATAATGTGTATTAATTTATTATGCATTCATTTGCATCTCATTATACTCATTAGTATGCACCTAGATGCTATGATTTACCTTTGGATTGCTATAATGTTAACAGCACCTTAGCATGAACATTAAGGTTGTAATGAATAGAATGCTATTAATCATAGCTGCTAACCTGGTTTAGAGAGTGGTTTTAAAAGGCATTTTTGCTGATACTAAGTGACCTTTGGTAGCATTTCACAGACTACATGCTTAAAAACCTGTGTACATGCAACCTCAGGTTATCTGAACTGAGTAGAGGATTATCATTTATGTACATACTTTATAAAATATTTATTTATTTATTTATTGAAATGTATGAGATACCTGTAAAGAATGTTCTAGGTGACTTACAGTAATACATACATAATCAAATCACATCATAATAAAATACACACATTAAACAACAGAGCAACATAAAACATTATGAGGCAGATTTTAGATAGGGTGTGGAGAGGGGACTTCACATGCCAAGTCAAGAAATGGAGAATTCCTATAGCATTTCAGAAGAGGGTCTACCAAACAGAGAGCTTCTTGTAAAATAGATATAGAACTGCACTTGGATGTTTCCTAATGTTCAGAGGGAGCAATGATATAAAAGTGGTACATTGTAAAACAAAGCATGTAAAGCCAGCCCACCTGTATACGGGAGCAGATTTTTAAAACTGCTACTTCCAATCTGCCCATGACAACCTGATCTTGTAGCCTCAGCCACCTCTGCCCCCTCTCCTCATATCAATCTTCCTCAAATCCCCTGTTGCACCATTCAATCCTCTCCAGACAAGGCAACCTCCCCCCTCCTTCACTCTGATTCTCTCTTAAGAACCTTTCCCCTACCCAACACCTCCTGGTGCAAGAAGACCCTTCCCCAGCTCACTGATCCCAAACCTGGCCTTACTGGGGTCCCTGATATCTAGGGTGACCATTATACCCTTATTTGGCAGGCTGACTCTTACCACATGATTACAGCTAGTGACCATGGAGAGCAGGAATGACTGAGGATCACTCCTGATCACCTTAGATACCAGGGATACACAGTAAAGCCAAGATTGGTGAGAGCTTGCAGAGGGATCTTCTTGCCCTGGTGGGGGATCTTGAGGAGGGCTTAGTATGAAGGAGTGTAGTTTTATTGGGGGAATTGGATGATGTGCTGAGGGACTTAAAGGCAATCTGATGCCACAGGGAGATCTGGAACATGGTTGGGAGGTTGATTGGAGGAGGGGCTGACTTCATACTTGACACTTCTCACTTCAGGTAGGTATTTATATGTCTGTTGGCAGGTGTAAATGCCAGATGTTTGTAAACATCAGTATGGATTCCCCTTGTAAGATGGGGAATCCACACCCATGTGTTAGGCCCACCCTAACCATTCCTTCTCCTTACCCTTATAATGCCTCTTCACAAAGTAAACTTGGTAAGCATCACCACCATGTAAATAGTCCTGTTTCTGAAATAGTATTTACATATGTATGACATTCTACACGTGTAATTGCAGCTATTTATGGTATATGTTGGGGTGATTAAAAAATAAGGGCCATAATAGTGGGTGCAATGAGCTGGAAATATATGTATATTACTACTTAATATCAGAAGGTAATCTCTCAAATTCAGACACATATTACAAGTCATGTGGGGAGATAAGATGTTTTGCTCAATCAGCGAAAGTGTTATTTACACTCTTAAAAAGTTTTTAAGGAAAGGCCTCAAGAAGCCCCCGGCTTTTTATATATATAGCTCACGGGGGCTGGGCTGCTTCATCATCGGCCTAGATCTGCAAACTGCACTAATGTTTTTCAATTTTTTGCTATTTTTAGCAGGATGGAACAGAAGTTTTTCAAACACTCTTAATCTTTAAATTACTTAGCTTTTTATTCGCTCCTTCTTAACAGGGAGATTTACTTCAACGCTATCAACAACCACAGCCGACGGTGGCCAACATTTCGTCACATGCTTCGGGGTCCTGTGGTCTGCATTGATCTCTGTTAGCAGTGAAACAATCTTCTTCTGGCATACCATGGTTCACTAACCAGCTTATTTTCGAAAGAGAAAGACGCCCATATTTTGACCCAAATCGGGAAGAAGATTGTTTCGCTGCTAACAGAGATCAATGCAGACCACAGGACCCCGAAGCAGGTGACGAAACGTTGGCCACCGTCGGCCGTGGTCGTTGATAGCGTTGAAGTAAATCTCTCTGTTAAGAAGGACCGAGTAAAAAGCTAAGTAATTTAAAGATTAAGAGTGTTTGAAAAACTTCTGTTCCATCCTGCTAAAAATAGCAAAAATTGAAAAACATTAGTGCAGTTTGCAGATCTGGGCCGATGATGAGGCAGCCCAGCCCCCGTGAGCTATATATATAAAAAGCCGGGGGCTTCTTGAGGCCCTTCCATAAAAACTTTTTAAGAGTGTAAATAACACTTTCGCTGATTGAGCAAAACATCTTATCTCCCCACATGACTTGTAATATGTGTATATTAACAACAGGCAAAAATGTGTATACTGTATGTATTTTCTGTGGGGTGATTTTCAAAAGGAAAATATGCAAATAGTTTCCCATAAAAAAAATTGGTGTAGAGGGACACTTCATGCATCCAATGTGAGAGGATATGTGTCTCGTGTTCCAACCCTGCACTAAGGAATCTTTTGGAATCAGCACAGCATTCAATACAATTTACAATTTTGAATTTTGCCTAGTTTCTCTGCCATATGGACAAATATTTAAGAATCAAGCAAACAGGAATGGCAGCAAAAATGCAGAGTAATAAAAGAGAGTGAAAGTGAAGTCAGTGAAATTCAACATGGTGGAGCTGGGGACTGGAGGGTCAGTGCTCACTGACACTGTCATTGCCATTCAAGCATTTACACAGTTACATAGTAACATAGTAGATGATGGCAGAAAAAGACCTGCACGGTCCACCCAGTCTGCCCAACAAGATAAACTCACGTGTCATTTTTTGAGTATACCTTACCTTGATTTGTACCTGTCTTTTTCAGGGCACAGACCGTATAAGTCTGCCCAGCACTATCCCACCTCCCAACCACCAGCCCCGCCTCCCACCACCGGCTCTGGCACAGACCGTATAAGTCTGCCCAGCACTATCCCCACCTCCCAAACACCAGCCCTGCCTCCCACCACCGGCTAAGCTTCTGGGGATCCCTTCCTTCTGAGGAGGATTCCTTTATGTTTATCCCACGCATGTTTGAATTCTGTTACTGTTTTTCTCTCCACCACCTCCCGCGGGAGGGCATTCCAAGCATCCACCACTCTCTCCGTGAAAAAATACTTCCTGACATTTTTCTTGAGTTTGCCCCCCTTCAATCTCATTTCATGTCCTCTCGTTCTACCGCCCCTCTCCAGAAAAGGTTCGATTGCAGATTAATACCTTTCAAATATTGAACGTCTCTATCATATCACCCCTGTTTCTCCTCTCCTCCAGGGTATACATGTTCAGGTCCGCAAGTCTCTCCTCATACGTCTTGCAACGCAAATCCCATACCATTCTCGTAGCCTTTCTTTGCACCCCTTCCATTTTTTTCACATCCTTCACAAGATACAGCCTCCAAAACTGAACACAATACTACAGGTGGGGCCTCACCAACGTCTTATACAGGGGTATTAAAACCTCTTTTCTTCTGCTGGTCACACCTCTCTCTATACAGCCTAGCAATCTTCTAGCTACGGCCACCACCTTGTCACACTGTTTCGTTGCCTTCAGGTCCTCAGATACTATCAGCCCAAGATCCCTCTCCCCGTCCATACCTATCAGACTCTCCCCGCATAACACATACGTCTCCCGTGGATTTCTACTCCCTAAGTGCATCACTTTGCATTTCTTCGCATTGAATTTTAATTGCCAAACGTTAGACTATTGTTCTAGCTTCCGTAGATCTTTTTTCATGCTTTCCACTCCCTCCGGGGTGTCCACTCTGTTGCAAATCTTAGTGTCATCTGCAAAAAGGCAAATTTTACCTTGTAAGCCTTCGGCAATATCACTCACAAATATATTGAATAGAATCAGCTCCAGCACTGATCCCTGAGGCACTCCACTACTCACCTTTCTGTCCTCCGAGCGAACTCCATTTACCACCACCCTCTGGCGTCTGCCCGTCAACCAGTTCCTAATCCATTTCACCACTTCGGGTCCAGTTGGTGGTCTCAACATAAAATGTTTGTTTTCAGCAGATAATGAACCAGTTACAATATATGTCTCCATCGATACTGGAATTTAATAGTCAGATGAAGGAAGTAGAGCATCGGACCTCCAAAGTTGAGGAGACAATGCAGCATGTTTGAACACAGCCCTGAAGGCCAAGTTGGAGAACTAGGAAAATAAACTGGATGACTTAGAAAATAGATCCTGTGGTTTGCGGGGCAGTCAGACGAGTCTTTTTCTGAACCGGAATTGGTTGGGTTCCTGGAAGCATGGTTGGTTCAGGGGCTAACACCGAATGCAATGCTGGGGGGGGCTCTGGGTAGAGCATGAACATCAACTAGACAGGTGTGTGAAGGGAAATGCCAGACCTCAGGTAGTCATTGCAAAAGTGCTGAACTATGCACAAAAAATTGCTTTACTGGCTGCTCATAAAAAGAGAAAAACAAACTTTGCTATGACAAGAGGATTTAAATGTTCCAGGATTATTCAGTCAGAGTTTCAACATAAAGGTGGGAGTTTCACTCAGTATGTACACAGCTTGTCCAACATAATATCTGATTTAGTCTGACCTAGGCTTCATTTCATCCTCCGTGTGCTGCTGTCCCAGTTTCTATCTGAATCCAGTGGATCGGAGGAGGTTCAAAGCACCATTGCAGGGGGAGCGGGGAGCCAGCAGAGATGACGCCCCCCCCAGCAGCGTGCACCCGGGGCGGACTGCCCCACCGCCCCCCCTTTCCTACGCCACTGCATTAGCCCCCTCCTTAAGTCACTTCACTGGCTCCCTATCCGTTTCCGTATTCAGTTCAAGCTTCTCTTATTGACCTATAAGTGTACTCACTCTGCCGCTCCCCAGTACCTCTCCACTCTTGTCTCTCCCTACGCCCCCCCTCGGGTACTCCGTTCTGTAGATAAATCTCTCTTATCTGTCCCTTTCTCCTCTACTGCTAATTGTAGAATCCGTTCCTTTTGTCTTGCTGCACCTCATGCCTGGAATAGACTTCCCGAGCCTGTACGTCTAGCCCCGTCTTTGGCCGTTTTCAAGTCCAAACTTAAAGCCCACCTCTTTACCAATGCTTTTGCCTCCTAAACAATACTCACTTGCCCTGTCCTTTATCCTCACCTATTTTTTCCCTTACAATAAATTGTTCTGTCTGTTTGCCTGTCTTATCTAGATTGTAAGCTCTTTGAGTAGGGACTGTCTTTTTGTGTCCGGTGTACAGCGCTACGTATGCCTTGTAGCGCTATAGAAATGATAAATAGTAGTAGTAGTAGTTTGAACTGAGGCTTCAAAGATATGTGAGTTTGTGCTCAGGGGTAGACTAGTAATTAAGTGAGATTTAATGGACCGGGATGGGACAGTCACAGAAATGAATTTTGTTCTTCACTAATGACCCATATTTGAGACCATAAATAAGACCTTATCTAAGAAAAGGATATGCACAATTTATTTTGCTCATACTTTTTTTAGTAGTAGTAGTTCAAGGTGAGTTACATTCAGATAAACTAGCCAGCTTATTTTCGAAAGAGAAAGACGCCCATATTTCGACCCAAATCGGGAGATGGGCACCTTTCTCTCATGGGCACCCAAATCGGTATAATCGAAAGCTGATTTTGGGCGCCTCCAACTGTAGTCTGTCGCGGGAATGGACAAAGTTGATGGGGGCGTGTCGGGGGCGTGGTGAAGGCGGGACTGGGGCGTGTTTATCGGCCGAGGAGAGATGGGCATGCTCAGCCGATAATGGAAAAAAGAAGGGCGCCAGAAGCGAGAATTTGGGTCACTTTTTTTGAACCCTTTTTTTCATGAACAAGTCCCCAAAAAGTACCCCAACTGCCCAGATGACCAACGGAGGGAATCGGGTATGACCTCCCCTTACTCACCCAGTGGTCACTAACCCCCTCCCACCAAAAAAAAAGAACTTTAAAACCTTTTTTCCCAGCCTGTATGCCAGCCTCAAATGTCATACCCAGCTCCATCACAACAGTATGCAGGTCCCTGGAGCAGTTGTTAGTGGGTGCAGTGG
Source organism: Microcaecilia unicolor (assembly GCF_901765095.1). Lineage (NCBI taxonomy): Eukaryota > Metazoa > Chordata > Amphibia > Gymnophiona > Siphonopidae > Microcaecilia > Microcaecilia unicolor. The sequence goes on from NC_044037.1 coordinate 62,549,738, forward strand.
ACTTCAGGCAGGTGGACCCAGGCCCATCCCCCCCTACCTGTTACACTTGTGCTGCTAAATGGGAGCGCTCCAAACCGCCCCCAAAGCTCACTGTACCCACATCTAGGTGCCCCCCTTCAGCCATAAGTGCTATGGTAATGGAGTAGAGTTGTGGGCAGTGGGTTTTGGGGGGGGATTTGGGGGGCTCAGCACACAAGGTAAGGGAGCTATGGACTTGGGAGGTATTTTAATTTTTTAAAATTGTTTCAAGTGCCCCCTAGGGTGCCCGGTTGATGTCCTGGCATGTGAGGGGGATCAGTGCACTACGAATCCTGGCCCCTCCCATGACTAAATGCCTTGGATTTGTTTGTTTTTGAGCTGGGCGCCTTCGGTTTCTATTATCGCTGAAAACTGATACCGCCTAGCTCAAATCCGCCCAAATGCGATGCATTTACCCGGCACAGACTGTATTATCGAAACAAAAGATGGACGCCCATCTTTTTCAAAAATACGATCTGGCCCGCCCCTTCGCGGACCCGTCCTCGGAGGTAAACACCCATGGAGATGGGCGTTCGCATTCGATTATGCCCCTCCATGTGTTTCTCTGTCCCTTGAGGGCTTACAATCTAAGTTTATACCTGAGGCAATGGAGGGTTACATGTCTTGCCCAAAATCACAAGGAGCAGCAGTGGGACTTGAGCCTGCTACCTCTGTATAGCAAGACTGGTGCTCTAATCACTAGGCTACTCCTCCACTCCACAGTTTGTATGCTTAAGTCCAGATGCTTGAGAAAAAAAAAGAAAAATTTGTGATTGGACTAATCCTAGAGGATAAGTGAGACTCAGAGACTTTGATAATTTGGAAGTAGCAAGGTAATTGCCTGGTGTGAAACCCCCTGATATTATTATTATTATTATTTTATTATTATTATTATTATTATTATTATTACTAGGAACCTATACAGCCAGGCTTGAAAATACTCTGCAGTTGGCTGGCTGCAGATGTAGTTGGGATTTGTGATAGCTTCTCAAAGTGTGGCAGCCCCAGTTATAACTGGATGTAACCTGACTGTACTACATATAAATTTGAGTGTCCTGATATTATAATTGACTGTGCTCTGTTGCTGGTATGGATGAGTGTACGACTGCAAGGGGATTGAAATGGAGGGGGCGTGAATGCTGCTTGGGGTTATAGGGTGGTTCTAATGAAGGGAACTGAAGATAACTGCATCAAATATATGACGTGGAAGCTTTATGGGGAGGGATTGAGGTACAGGATGGACAGTCACCTGAAACAACTTGTATGCCATTAGGGTATGGAAATGACAGGAGGGTTTAAATGTTATAAGATTCAGAGGAGGGAGGGTTGGGGGAGAAGGGATTGGATGTGTAAGTTTTTGTAATCTGGAAGTTGGCAGTTAGCAGTTACAATGGGGATTGGAGAAAGGGTAATGGTTCCATTTAGGAGGGACTGGGGAATTGGGGAGAAGGAACAGTATTCTTTGACAATGTTTAATGATAACCACAAAGGGGAATTTTTGATATGATGTCTAAACACTAAACATTCCAAACCCGAATAGGAAACAGCCATTTTCAAAACAGCAAAACATCTATCTTTTTTTTTTTTATGGCCGTATGCAAGATGTTTTTGTTCTCTGTGTGTTAATCATTTTGGTCCATTTTTTAAAAAACAAGTCCAACTGAAAAATGCAAAAAATCAAGACATTGGGATGTAGAAGAAGCCAGCATTCTTAGTAGACTGGCCACACAGACATCCCAGGAGAGAAGTGGGGCATCTTAAGGGGCATCCCACCAAAAACCTATTGTACCCAACTGTACACCACTATAATAGCCATTATGGGTGAAGGGGTCACCTATATGTGGGTATAGTAGGTTTCTGGTGAGTGTGGAAGGGATTTTAGTTTCCACCACAAATGTAACATTTAGAGTGGGATATGGGCTTGAGTCCTCTCTACAGTGCATTACACCGGCCACTGCATTACTCCAGGGACCTGCTTGATGCTCTAATAGAACTGGCTATAACATCTGAAGCTGTCATAGAGGCTGGTATGTACTGTTTTTATTTACATCTTTGGGGGAAGTAAAGAGGGGGGGGGGGTCATCCCTGATTCCCGCCAGTGATCATCTGGTCATTTAGGGCAGCTTTTTGAGCCTTATTCATTCTAAAAACAGGTCTATACCAAAATATTGAGGTTGTAGACTAGATGTTTTTGTTTTGTTCCATTATGACTGTAAAATATCCAAGTGCCCGAAGCATTCCCTTATCCCACTTCCAACATGCCCCCTTGTGATTTGGACACACTGCAGACAAACTGCATAGATAAATGTCTGCAACATAGGTTTTGAAAATACTGATTTGGAGGTTTTGAGAAGAAATGAGTCCAAGTGCTGCTTTATGACACTTTTTGGATGTTTTTCTCTTTCAAAAATAAGCCCTACAGTCTCCATATGTGTTTATGTTGCTATGAGAATGCTCATGGGGGTGATGGTGGATGCTGGGCATCATAAGTCTCGAACATTGGAAATCTGTTTTAAGTTTATAGTTGGTGAAGTTAAATGATTAATCCTTCAATTTGTATAGTATCATGGAAAAGTTGGAACCTGCATTATATGAGCTATACCACTCAGAATGGCCTGGAGTGTTGGTTAGTGATTGGTGCTTCTGTTTTTGTCTCAGTTCATTTTTCCCCTTCAAACCTATTCAGCTCTCCTTCTTCTGCTGCCTCATTCATAATCTCTCATTGTCCTGGCACTCTCTCTCTAACCTTTCCCTCCCATTTATCTGTGTAATGCCTCTCTCCCCTCCCCCCAAGCCCTTTTTCTTAGGGCTGGTGTTAGAAATTCCAGGCCCAGGGCAGACATTTGCAAGGGGCAAAATCTGCCAGCAGGCTGTTCTTCCTTCAGTTTTGGGTAAGCTTGGAATCTCTTCTGGAATGGACATAAGGCAAGTACCCTATCTACACCCCCTTAATACCACTCCTGCTTCCTCCCTCAAACTCTAAAGTTTTGTGTATGAGGGTGGATGTCACAGGATACCTGTGCTAGTTTTTCTGAATGTTTGTTTGTGACTGTCTCTGTGATATTGCTAGTGGTGGGTGCTGATGAAGGTTGTAGTGCTGGATGTTGGTGGTGGTGCTGGAGGTACTATGAATGTGAGTCAGCTTAGAGAATAAAAACGTAAGAGCTGCCATGCTCAGTCAGGCCAAAACTCCATCTAGCCCAGTATCCTGTTTCTAAGAGTGGACAATGCAGGTCACAAGTGCCTGGAAGAATCCCAGGAAAAGAGTGGCTTTCCCCTTGTCTATCTTACTACCGGTTTATGAAATTTACTTCGAGGAATTTCTTCAAACCTTTTTTTAAACACAGCTACATTAACTGCTTTTATCACATATTCCAGCAATGATTTCCATAGCTGAACTATGTGCTGAGTGAAAAAAATGTATTCTATTTGTTTTAATTGTGCTACTATATAACTTCATGGCATGTCTTGTCTTTGTACTTTTTAAAAGAATACACAATCGATTCACAATTACCCATTCCACTCCACTCTGGATTTCATATACTCTTTCATATTTCCCCTCAGCCATCTGTTCTCTAATTTGAAGTGTCCTAACTTCTTTAGCTTTACATCATATAAGAGGAATTTCAAATCATCATGTGCGTCACCCTTCTCTGTACCTTGAGGAAGACCTACAGTATAGCCCACTGTGTTTTATGGCCCAAGCCCTGCAATTGCACCTGAAAGTCACCACAGCACTAGTATTTCTCACCACTAGATCCAGAAACCCTTCAGGGTCACTGCAGGCATTAGCCAGGTAGACACCTCAATTAGCTCAGTTTCTACAAGTTTTTATCCAGAGAGACTTTTAATTCATTGTGTTCCCTAAGCAAGAGCCACAGCAACAGGAAACTGTAACAGAATTTTATAAGCCAGCACACTTTTCATTCAGTGTTTGTGGTAATTGACTGAATACACATAGCTATTAGTCCACCTGCAGGCAAAGAGGCTATATAGGAACCAGAAGTCATTCCTTTCCCTGAACATACAGATAGATTACAATGCCTATCACACAATAACTGAAACGTACCTGCTACTGAAGTATGTGCCACGATGCCTATATTGTCACAACTTGACCAATATGACCACTTTGAGAGTTGCAAGGTCATCGAGGAAAGGCTTCTAGATGAGCACACTTCACCCATTGTGACATTTTTCTCGCCTGCTGCATGTTTCATAACCTCGCCCTCAATTGCATGATACCTGAACCTATGGACCCACCTGCTACACAGACCTGGTAGTGATGAGAAAGGGAAAGCAGTCCAACATCAGGAATCAACCCTCTTACAAGGCTACCATTGCACTGTGGCTGCAAAAGATGAATTCATGCACACACATTTTTGTGTGTAAGTATGATTATGTATTCAATGTGACGCTTTTTACATTTTCTTACCCAGTCCATTGCTTTGGTTTTGGGGTGTGCAACAGGCTGCTGTAGTGAAAGCTTTCCAGAGAGCCTGAGAACTTTTTAATGGTCATGTCTACCTTGTGCCCCCTTGAGTCTTGCCTCGCCTCCCTACTTAAGATTTTGGTGCCTGACACTTGGGTGGTCAAACTCAGGAGTGGGCCGAGATGGAGTGAAAATGGGAAATGGCTAGTGATGTAATGAGTTGGCAGATTATGCTGTAGGAAATGGTGAATACTATTCCACAATTTGGACCACGAAGAAGGTCAAGGTGGTGTTAAGGGTCCTGAGCTCAGACTTCATTCCTGTGAATCTCTAAGCCATATATTCATGAAGCCCTTGGATATCTGCTCAGAGCCCTTCTCCTTCAGCTAGGATTCTGTTGACTCATGTCCTTGGAAATTTCCACTAATGGGTCTTCATTGTCCTCAGGGATGCTGACATCCAGCTCCATAGTACTTTCATCCTACTCCTCCTCATGTGGCAGATTGCTATCCTGTTCTGCTACCTCTTTCAGGCCCTCCTCTTCTGCCACCTCCTTATTCTGGACCTTATCAGCATTGACCTTCGGTCTGAGGGCCTCCACTTCATAAGACTCTAGTTCATGTACCTCCCTCTCAGCAGCCTTCAGTTCATGGGCCTCCACTTCACCAACCACTTATTTGTCGGCCTCTCCTAACAAACGTTTCTGCCCAAAAGACCTTAATTAGCCATGACACACACTTGTATATAGCCTGGTCTGCAACCCTTCCTGCTGATATCACTATTGGTGATTAAAGTGCCTGGTCAGCCCTTTCTGAGCCCAACACATTCTGGGCATGTTCCTCCTCTGCCTAGCCACTAGGAACAGGTGAATCTCTATCCCAAAAAACATGGTGAAAATGAGGCTTGCCTGATGGACACTTAGCCTTTCAGGCTCTGGTAGCCATTTTGAAAGTGTCCCTGTGCCTGCTATGTCAACCTGTATGTTACTTGAGTGTGCACACAGATAGTCATGTGTACTTGCCGTAAGATGGTGGGCACATGAAAGGATGCATAAACATATTACAAAATCCACATTCAACTTTTTTTCTGGTGTGCCCATCCCTTTGGCTGACCTGTACAGAATTACCCTCTTAGAAGGCAATTTTGTAACAGGCAAGTATAAACATTTTACCCTGGTTTTCAAAGATACAATGTTTGTTCATATTTTCCTTTGAAAATTCCTCTAATAAAGCTGTACACATGTTACAGCTGTTGTTTAATATGCACAAAATGTTTTGTGAAAACTCACAGGCAAATCCAAAAATATACACAGTGGTCCATTTCTGCCCTTAAGGATATCTATGTTCCTCAGATTAATGAAATGGTATTACAAATGTACTTTTACCTGCATTTAACATGGGCAATTATAGCAGGATGTCTCCCCATGATAACCTCTGTTTTTGATGTGTAAGTAGCTTTTAACATTTATACTTAGTGCAAGCCAGCACTAATTACAAAGTTTTAACAGGTCTTCATTAATTCTTCATAATAGTACCTACCTTGTCAGTATGCTTAGCTCATAGTACTTTCAGCTGTGCACTATATTTCAGCTAAGATCTATAGGTCATTGACAAAGAGATTATTTTAAACCTTCCAAATTTCAGATTCAATGTGTCCAGGTTTATGATTTGTATGGAAATTCACTTTTATGGTTCTTCCAATAAAAACACCTTAATTGACTATTGCTGGCTTTAACTCCTCTTTTTCTGAATGTGTATAGCCCCATTTAGGTCATAGAAGAAGGAATTGAGATGTGCAGATCAGTGCGTTTCAAGTTTCACCTGTCACGGTCCCAGGCTTTAAACAAACAGTCACAGACTCTGGAACAACTTGAGCCCTTGGCCTACAGTCGTCGAGCGGCAGCAGGAGGCAAAAACCCCCAACCAGGAGTGGACAGGATTCAGGATGCTCAAGCAGGATTCAGGATACTCAAACAGGCTTGGCTTGAACAGGATTCAGGATACTCAAGCAGAATTCAGGATTCTCAAACAGGCTTGGCTAGAACAGGATTCAGGATACTCAAGCAGGATTCAGGATTCTCAAACAGGCTTGACTAGAACAGGATTCAGGATACTCAAGCAGGATTCAGGATTCTCAAGCAGGATTCAGGATTCTCAAACAGGCTTGGCTAGAACAGGATTCAGGATACTCAAGTAGGATTTGGGATTCTCAAACAGGCTTGGCTGGAACAGGATTCAGGATGTTCAAACAGGATTCAGGATACTCAAACAGGCTTGGCTTGAACAGGATTCAGGATACTCAAGTAGGATTTGGGATTCTCAAACAGGCTTGGCTGGACAGATTCAGGATGTTCAAACAGGATTCAGGATACTCAAACAGGCTTGGCTTGAACAGGATTCAGGATACTCAAGCAGAATTCAGGATTCTCAAGCAGAATTCAGGATCCTCAAACAGGCTTGGCTAGAACAGGATTCAGGATACTCAAGCAGGATTCAGGATTCTCAAACAGGCTTGACTAGAACAGGATTCAGGATACTCAAGCAGGATTCAGGATTCTCAAGCAGGATTCAGGATTCTCAAACAGGCTTGGCTAGAACAGGATTCAGGATACTCAAGTAGGATTTGGGATTCTCAAACAGGTTTGGCTAGAGCAGGATTCAGGATGCTCAAGCAGGATTCAGGATTCTCAAACAGGCTTGACTAGAACAGGATTCAGGATACTCAAGCAGGATTCAGGATTCTCAAGCAGGATTCAGGATTCTCAAACAGGCTTGGCTAGAACAGGATTCAGGATACTCAAGTAGGATTTGGGATTCTCAAACAGGCTTGGCTGGAGCAGGATTCAGAATGCTCAAGCAGGATTCAGGATTCTCAAACAGGCTTGGCTGGAGCTGAAGGTAAAGGGGACTAGAGCAAGCAAGGCAGACTAGGCAGGACACAAAGCTGACCCACACAGACAAACAGCAGAACTAAGGCTGAAGCTGAAGGTAGAGGAGACTAGAGCAAACAAGGCAGGCTAGGCAGGACACAAAGCTGACCCACACAGACAAACAGAGAAGAACAGAAGCAGAAGTGCACACAGGCACCCTAAACAAGAAATCAAGACAGAAGTGCCCACGGGCACACAGACTAGAACAAGGCAGAAGTGCTACACTGCACACTGACTAACCTGGAGACCTTTGGCATTGCAAAGGCCCTGAATGAAAGTCCACCACTTCCTTATAAACAGGACAGAGGCAGGAAATACACTGAACACCAAAGTCAGGCTTAAAACATGCAGGAAGTGGAAACCCTACAGGACAGAGACAGGAAACACACTGAACACCAAAGTGAGGCTTGAAACACACAGAAAAGAAACAACAATGCAGACAGGAGCCAGCTCAGAAGCTAACCATTGGGAAATAAGGTGAGTCAAAGAGGGATCATGACCACTGTCGTGACATCACCATTATTTTAGAACAGAATCTGCTGGCATAGAGCCTGTTCTGAAATACAGGAGAAATGGACATTTCTGCACCTGGTAAGTGCAGCATAAACTCACATTTTAGAAAAATAAATGATTAAAATATCAGCAGGTTCAATGTCAGCACATATCTGGTTAGGTAAAGACACATAAGCGGTTATGCTGTGCAATGGCAACATAACCAGTTATTTTTGTAGCCTTGGAAACGTAAGTGTCCCAACACTGTCAGTGACTGGTTTCTACTGCAAGTTTGGCATTTGGGGAGAACAAAAACTACTAGAGGACTAAGGGGCATTCCCCTCCAGCAATCCCTCCAGTAGAGTGCGGCTCAATAGCAGTTGTTTACCAAATTCTAAATGCACATGGTAGCAGGTTTGCTTGATCTTTTAGGACATAGACTTTTAGTCCCTTTCTGAAATGTATTTTATTTTTATTTATTTCTGCATTTGTACCCCACATTCCACATTTTATAATCTAGTTGTTGGTTCAATGTGGCTTACAATTTACATTGGATTGACAAGTTACAATGATGTTTGGCGTAGATGCGAGCTATCTTTAAAGGTGTTAAAGGTTGCACGTCGAGTTTTGTAGAATAGTGTTCATGTCTGTTATGTGGGTTCATCGAAGAAGAATTTTCTGAAGAAGTGGGCTTTTAGGTGTTCCCGGAAGGTTATGTGGTCATTCATGCACTTTAGAGCTTTTGTTAATGTTTTCCAAATCTTGGGACAGATGTATGTGAAGTTGGTTGAGTATGAGGATTTGTATTTTAGTCCTTGGCATTTGGGAAAGTGTAATGTGAGGCAGGTTCTTGCTCCCTTGAGTGAGTTGTGTAGAAATGGGGAACACGCATCTATGAACTTGCCACACTCTTGCCCCATCCAAAACATGTCCAGATCATCCTCTTGCCATTTATATGGGTTTGACACATGCATATCCCAGTTTTGAAAAATGAAAAGTAGATGTTTATGCAAAATAAATTAAGTGCCGGTTTATGTATGTATCAAATGTGAATAGAGCTTTTGAAATGAGGGCCAAAACATAATAATATAAACAGATTTCTAGAATATGCCCCTATAGAAAATAACTTCCTGTAAGTGGTGCAATGTTTCAGTTATGCAGTTATTCAGACTCCTTGATTAATTTACAGATATTTGAGTTCAAGAAACCAGTGATTTCACATAACATGTATATTACTTAAATGCTCTGAAGTGCCTGTATGTGACCTAAAATGTAGCTCTGATTTTGGAAAATTGTTTCTTTATAAAACACTGGCAGAAAAAAATGAATATGAAAATACATTATGATGAATTATATTGTGTTAAGTACCTGTTTAGAAGAGGAGTTTGTAATGATGATTCTAGAGAGAACATAAGAACCTTAGAAAAATTTGTAAATTCAATGTGTGTAGCTTGTAAAGAATTTATTGCAGAGAAAAAAAATCAATTGTATAATTGTATTCATCACAGCAGGAGATGGCTGGTTGCTAAGCAGAAATACATTTTTATCAAGCAAGCATTTTCTTTGTTCCATTGTTCAGTTGCTATTATTCTATTGTACTTAACACTTGTTTAAGTTCAAAATAGTCTGGAAAAAATCTTGCCCTAAGTACAAAAAACTTAACAACCACCCAAAAAATCCATTCATGACTGTGTACTTTTCAATGGTTTGCAATTCCTCTGTACCATTGGCATATCTATATACTGTACCTTTCTACAGATGTTCTCTTGTTTCAAAAGCAGACACTTTATCAGTGGGATTACTTTCATTTTATGCTTAGAAGATAAATCATTTGTTATTACTTGCTAGAACTCCAAGGTAAAATGTTCTTAGTTTACAGAATATTAGCTCACACTTACCTGCAAAAGTGCCATAGTGTGAGCTAATATTTTGTACATTTACATATGCAAGGGGTATGTAAATGTGGATGCCTAGAGTTAGAATTGTCCTTTTACTATTTTCAACTGACCAGTTAACAGATTTATGTGACAGTCTTCCAGCAATCAATTAACCATCAGGTAATACCCTTCTCATTAGACATTAAATTGAGCATACTATGACTAAATATTTCTTTAAACTAGGAGCATTTTACCTTGGAGTTCTGGCAAGGAATAACAAAGGATGTGTCTTCTAAGCATAAAATGAAAGTAATCCTATTGATAAAGCATCTGCTTTTGAAATAAGTGAACATCTGTATAAAGGTTAAGTATATAGATACACCAATGGTATGGGGTATGGGCGGAACATGGACAAGACATAAGTATTTCCCTGTGACTGCAGTTACGCCACATCTATGGTTGCTGTAACTGCAAGCATGTAAATATTCCATATAGAGATATCAGGTTACACTAGTATTCTATTACACAATCTGGGTGCCCAGATCCTGTTATAGAACAGGCACTCAGGGGGAGATTCTATATATGGTGCCTAAAAATCAGCCCTGAAATCATTGCTGACAACGCATATTCTATAATTGGTGCCTAGATTTAGGCGTTAATTATACAATACGCTTAGTCAGCACTGATCTCAGCATCTAAATCTAAGCATATCCATTTACACCAATGAAAACATGGTGTAAATGACGTAAATCTCAGCACGTAGATTTAGGCGCACTGGACCATCTATATAAATAAAATCCCCCTCAGACATTCTGAATCCCCCTCAGACGTTCTGAAGCTCACCTCTCTCCAACTGTGGCTCCTGACCTAGGCTATTCAGACTCCTGCACTCAGCCACGCCCATCTGCGCCCTAGGCCACGCCCCATCTGGACATAAAAAGCACTCTCAACGTTCCATTGACCACTGACGTCAATGAAGCCAGTTCGTTTGTTCGAAGCTCTGTAGCAGCAGATGTGGGCCCCGCCCTCGCGTCAAACGTAATGACGTTGAGGGCAGAGCACATTCAAGGAGCCAATCAGTAGCCGAAAGCAGGAGAGAGGCCAGGTTCACACTCTCGCACAGGACGAAGAGGGAGGGCGGCAACACGGCGAGCAAATGGCTGCGGCGAGTGTCCAATGTGGAGGAGGCGGGTGAGGGTTCGGGGTCGAGGACCACTGGCGACTCGGAAGCGGGCGGGGGGGGGGGGGGAGGAAACACCACTGGCTACGACTCCAGCGCAGCCGTCATCCCATTCACTGAAAACAAAAGAAGCAAACCTATGACATGCTTCAGGACGTTTAATACACAGGAGTGGAAGTGACCCAAGCAAGTGTACGGTAAGCAAGGAACCCATTGGTTAATCTCTGTTTCAACTCCCCCACGCAGCCGTCATTGCTATACACTCACAAACAAGCAAACCTAGGAGCTGCTGCTTCACATTGTCGTTTTTAAATTGAGGACAAAAGGCGAGGGGACACAGACAGACCCTGCAACTGGGAGGGGGGACCCTGCAACTGAGAGAAAGGGACGGGGGAAACCCCCTGGAACTGAGAGGGAGGGGGGAATCCCCCCTGCAACTGCAACTGGGAGACAGACTGGTGGGGGGGGAGACCCTGGCACATACTCTCATTCTCATTCTCACACACACTCGCACCCAGTCTCACTCTCCCTCTGTCACACACACACGCACGCACATTCACTCTCTCTCACACACTCACTCTCTCAAACATACACACTCCGAGGAAATCTTTGCTAGCGCCCGTTTCATTTCTGTACGAAACGGGCCTTTTTTACTAGTATTCTATAATTAGGCACCTAAATTTTGGAATGCCCACAAAATGCCCATTTCCCCGCCCATAACCATGCCCCTTTTTGCCTGCGTGCATTAAAGGTTTGGCACACATTGTTATAGAATAAACTTAGCGAGTTGTGTACCTAAATTCTAATCAGTGCCAATTAGTGCTCATTATTGCTTGTTAAGTACTGTTATCAGTGCTTATTCCCTTATTAAGCTTGTTAAATTGTGCACATTGTTATAGGATCCATGCTGATTTCGCTGCCGACCTTTAGAGTTATATAGAATCTAGGGGTCAGTGTGTGGCATTAGGGCACCTAAATGGAGAAAAAGTGCAATTCTGTGAAATGTTATATTTGTATTCTTTTAGTAAATTAGTATTAGAAATGGCAACATTCAGAAACAAGTAGAAGAACATTTTAACCTTTCAGGATACTCTCTAACTGACCTTAAGGTTGCCATACTCCTACCAAGGAACTTCAAAGGGACACTTCAACATGAAACTGCTGAATTAGAATTCATCAATAAACTTGACACTATCACCCTAGTTCTGAATAGGGCCAAAGGATTCATGACTCAACAGATGTGAATGGACTTAATAATTCTGAGATCATCCGGTCTTTGTTTCCTCTCTCACCCCACAGTTGCAGTTTAGCTGAACTATGCATATGCAGCCATCATCTCTCCCTTTCTGCAACCTGTTCTGTTCTTTCAATACTTTAGCCTCTCCCTCCCCTATGCTTCTTCCAGTATATTATACTCACATCTCGAACTTCATTTATGTATATGATAAAGTTGGCTCTGGTCCTCAACAGCTCAGGCCACAATAAACTGGCTAATCTATAAAGTTCTACTTGCCTCTGTCAAGTTTGTTACACCAAACTAAGGAAAGTGGGCGAAGTTATCAAGGTGTGTTAAGGTAATAACCACTTTCTTAGCCCCTTAACATAACTTAAAGGGCTGTAATGGCATTTGTCTTGCCCTAGCATAGCGATATTTAGGTTACTGCATGTTACATATTAATGAGATGCAAAACATGCAAATGCATGTAAAGCAACTCATTACTATGTAAAACTAGAACATGATTTGCAGTGAATACTGGGTGCATACTGCAGGTCATGCTATGGCCATATATTGATGATAAAATAACCCCATCCAAAGCTGTCAGGAGCATGACAGGAGCATGTCAGGAGCATGTCAGGAGCATCAGACCTCAAAACCATGGCTGATGCTATCTGGCCAGAGCTGAAAAGGATTGGTGTCATCCACCCCCTTCCATCCCCAACATAATGACACTTCCCATGCCCTAATCAAAATCTCCCACCCCATTCACACTACCCACCTGTAATTAAACTCCCCCCCCCCTACCATTCTCTAGGGCCTACTGGCCCTGTACCTAGTGGTCCAGTGGTCCTCAGGCAACAGCAATCTATAGTCACTCCTGCTCTGCCAGTGTCATCTCCAAAACGGTGTCCCCATTGGTAGTCTCACAGTACTACATATGTTACTCAATGCAGAAATGCAAAGAAGGCTGCTATTGGAGAGAAGGGACAGATGAAAAAAAAAAAGACTCAACTCATACAGGCACCACTTCAAACATTAGAGAACAAACAAAGGTGGCACATTTTGTGAATGAGCATTTTTCAGAA